>NC_041391.1:299121748-299128590 GCF_002162155.2 Triticum dicoccoides | reverse complement strand
GGCGGCGGGAGGCCACGTGGCACGATGTGGTTGGGCGAGGAGCGGCGGCGCGGACATGTCCGGCTCGAAATGGACATGTCCGGCGGCGGGAGGAGGACGAAAGCTAGGGTTTGGACCGGGAATTTCGGGGAAGGGGCTAATATATAGATTCTGGGAGCTAGGAGAGTCCAAATGAGGAGCGGTTTTCGGCCACGCGATCGTGATCGAACGACCGAGAGCATGAAGGGGAGTTAGATGGGTTTTGGGCCACTTTGGAAGGGGTGTTGGGCTGCAAAGAGAAAGGGGCTTTACGGTTACCCGGTTAACCGTTGGAGTACCAAACGACCTCCAAATGGCACGAAACTTGACAGGCGGTCTATCGGTGGTATACCAAGGCCGCTTGGCAAGACTCGGGCCATTCCGAGAAAGTTTAACACCCGCACATGAAAATAGAGAAGAGGGGGACGCCAGAGAGCATAGGAGCGCCGGATTGCAAAACAGACAACGGGGAAAAGGCTCGAATGCATGAGACGAACACGTATGCAAAATGAAATGCACATGATGACATGATAAAATGCAACACGCAAGCAATTGACATGGCAACGACGGTGAATAATTGGCAGACACCTGGCGCATCGGATCCGGGGCGTTACAACACTCCTCCACTAACAAGAGATCTCGTCCCGAGATCTTAGGACCGAGACGGAAGGGAAAAGGATGAGGTGAAGCAAGAACTAAAGAGAAGAAGCAAAAATCGAGAGCACTCGAGAAGAAGAGAGGAACGATGAGAATGGCGAGAATCCAAAAGCTCACGGAAACAGATAGACTGTGAAACCACTCTGGTTAGAACAAGATAAGAAACGAATAAGACTGAAACAATTTAGGCAGCACTCCGGTTGAACAAGGAAAGAATAGAACACGAGCTTGAGAGGATGGAAAGATACTTGATGAGAGGAACAACACAAAATCTCCGGAAGAATTGGAAGAAAGGAATGAAAATAACTTAGAAGGAAGGGTTGAACGGAGTTGTTGAGAAAATCAACAACGAGAAGAATAAGCTTGTTGTGGTCTTATAGGTAACAACTCAAAATCATAAGGTGATAACCGGCCACAAACGGAAATGATTGGATAACTGAGAAGAACGAAGAAATTCAAAACTCCACTTCAAAAGAAAATGAAGAATTACTTGCTCTTCACGACGGGAGGAGAAAGATACTTGAACTCCATCCACAAGAATGTTGATGAACTCTTGAAGAAAATATTAAATCATGAAGAACCACCATGAAGATCTCCGGTAACGAAAAGATGATGAGATAGAATGAAGGACGAACGAATAAGATGAGCGTTGCGATGATTTAGATGAAGGTTCCGACAAAATAGTCGAGGAAAATTGAACTCCGGAAAAGAAAACACTTGGAACTAGAATTTATTCATGAAGAACAAACTCCGAAGGAAAGGATTACTCACTTGGATGAAATAAGAATAAGATTTATTGCATGCTTATCCTTCATCAAATTAAATTGATGACTAGCAATGGATTTTTGCATACTACTTATTCTTCTTGAAAAGGATTGAGAAGGGATCGCACAAAACTTGAGAAAGTCTTCATGAACCACCGGTAGGATTGAAAAGCAACGAATGGATTAATATGATAACCAAAGGAAAAAGAATCTGAACGAGCCACCGTAAGAATTGAAAATGAAAGTAGCAAAGGCACAATTCACGGGGAAGAATTGGATAACGAATGAAGATACTTGAGGGGATTTAGATGCAGAAGAACAAAGAGATCATGAGCTCATTAAAGAACACTTGAACGAAGCACCGGGATAATTAGAGAACGAAAAACTGGAATGATGGCCTCCGGTGAAAAGAATTGGAGAAACAACTCCTGACATGCTCCAGATGGGTAAGAAAGAATATCTGACAGACTGAAATAATTCGAGAGGATGATATGAAGCTAGAACCACGAAACTTCGAGAGAACAAGCAAGATTGAGAGGGAAAACTCTTCTTCGATCTTCAACTGACGACGAGAAACACCACTAAAATTACTGAGATACTCTGGGAGAATGAAAAGCAGAGAGGTTGATCCAATAATGAAAAAGATTTGAAATCGATCTTGGAAAGGCATCTGACTGATGGAATCCATTCTTACGTCACAACTTGAAAAGAATTGAGAATAACTCTGGGGAATTAGAAGAGTCAGGTAAGATCCTGGAAAAAGACCTGTGGGTTAGGGCCCACTGAAGAGATAACACCACTGGAAAAGATTGTTGAAAAGATAGATGATGCACTGTAACAATTGCAATATTCGAATGAGGTGACAACCTCGAATTAATTCAAACACAGACGAATCTTCTGAGATGACTTGAACACTCCGGAAGGATAAACTGGCAAGAGGCAAACGAGCAAGGAGAACACTTGAGCCGAGGGAAAGAATATGATCAACCCGAATACTTGAATTGGGTCCACCGGAAAAAGAAAAGGATGAAGAATGACGAACGAGACGAGAATTCATCGATTGAAATGATTAATGAAAGACTGAAAAGGCTCCACACGACTGAGATAGATGGTCGAGAGAGAGTCAGACTCCGGGAAGAAAAAGGGTGGGAGGGCGGGAAAACAAAGGCAACTTGGAAGGGGAAATCGACGAATATCTTGAAGAGAAAACACTGGTTAAAATCATTGAGGAAAGAAAGCAAAGGCTTCGCAGGAGTAGGATGGATACTCGATTACGAACTCCGGCTTTGAGAAGAAGAAGGGGTGGGCGGGTGGGAAAGAAAACAACTGAGGGTTGAACTTGGCAAAGATGAAGAGGCTCGAGTCAACTTGACGAGAAATGCACCGGATGAAAAGAGAAGAGAGACAACGAACGAAAAACCAACTGCGTGATCCTAAAGAAAAATTTGAATGGGAAGAGGAGTAATTCAAAACACCTATGTCAAGATTCCTCACCAGAGCGACGAAGGGGCTGAGGAATAAAAAAAATTCCTACTCTCCGATATAACTAGACTCCAAAAATAGTTTTCTTCTAGACTCAACAACGGACAAACTACACGATCAATCAAGGGGGCTCCTAGGGTCGGTCGAGGCTCTGATACCAACTTGTCACGCCCAATATGCGACCCTATCCAAAAGGAACTCGAAGGTCCCACCAAGGATAGACCCGCATATTGAAACGCTTTTGCAAGGTGGATTACATGAACATTACATAATAGATGGGGATACATACAAGAGGCATACAATGCCACATGAATACAACATCACAATACATTAGAGCATCATCCGACTACGGATGGAACACAAACAGAAACTCAAACGACATCCACCCTGCTAGCCCAGGCTGCCGACCTGGAACCTATCCCCTGATCGAAGAAGCAGAAGAAGAACTCAACGCAAGCAAGCATCGCTCTCGCGTCAGGATCATCGCATAAACCTGTACCTGCAACTGTTGTTGTAGTAATCTGTGAGCCACGAGGACTCAGCAATCCCATTACCATGGGTATTAAGACTAGCAAAGCTTAAAGGAAAGGAAGGGGTAAGGTGGTGAGGCTGCAACAGCGACTAAGCATGATATGGTGGCTAACATACGCAAATAAGAGCGAGAAGAGAGCAAGCAGAACGGTCGTCAACTAGTAATGATCAAGAAGTGATCCTGAACTCCTACTTACGTCAAACATAACCTAGAAACCGTGTTCACTTCTCGGACTCCGCCGAAAAGAGACCCTTACGGCTACACACGCGGTTGATGCGTTTTAATTCGGATCTGGTGTCAAGTTATCTACAACCGGACATTAACAAATTCCCATCTATCTATAACCGCAGGCACGGCTTTCGAAAGATTATACCCTGCAGGGGTGTCCCAACTTAGCCCATGACAAGCTCTCGCGATCAACGAAGGAATAGACCTTCTCCCAGGAAGACCCGATCAGACTCGGAATCTCGGTTTACAAGACATTTCGACAATGGTAAAACAAGACCAGCAAAGCCACCCGATGCGCCGACAAATCCCGATAGGAGCTGCACATATCTCGTTCTCAGGGCAACACCGGATGAGACTAGCTACGAGTAAAACCAACCCTCAAGTTGCCCCGAGGTGGCCCCGCAGGCAGCTCAGTTCGGACCAACACTTAGACAAGCACTGGCCCGGGGGGGCTAAAATAAAGATGACCCTCGGGTTGGCCGACCCAATGGAAAGGATAGGTGGTGGTGAGGCAAATGGTAAAACCAAGGTTGGGCCTTGCTGGAGGAGTTTTATTCAAAGCGAACTGTTAAGGGGGTCCCATAAATCACCCGACCGCGTAAGGAACGCAAAATCCGGGAACAGAACACCGGTATGACGGAAACTAGGGCGGCAAGAGTGGAACAAAACACTAGGCAAAAGGCCAAGTCTTCCACCCTTTACCAAGTATATAGATGCATTAATAATATAAGAGATATTGTGATATCCCAACCAAAATCCTGTCCACCATGGAGCAATATTCAACTTCACCTGCAACTAGCAACGCTATAAGAGGGGCTGAGCAAAAGCGGTAACATAGCCAAACAACGGTTTGCATAGGAAAGGTGTGAAAGGTTAGAGGTTCATGGCAATTTGGGATGGCTTGATAAACAGGTAATAGGTAGCGCAGCATAGCGATAGAACGAAACAACTAGCATAGCAATGACAGTAGTGAGATCCAGGGTAGCGGTCATCTTGCCTGAAATCCCGCAAGGAAGAAGAACGAGTCCATGAAGAAGATGAACGGATGAAGCCGAACCAAGCGTAGACGAACGAATCCTCACGATCGCAACAAAACAGGAACTAACAAGAAGAAGCACACAACATGGTAAACACACCACACATGAACATGACATGATGCACAACAGAGCATGATGCATGACAAATCTAGATGAGGCTACTCATGGCAAGAGATGATGCAAACAAGAGCAACACATCAAGGCAAGTTTAAATGAGGCCGGGAACAACATATAACAATTCCGATAAGTCCTCGTATGCATATTTCGAAATTGGTCCAGATATGAATAAACCTTATGTTCAAGTTTTTAAGCATCAAGTTAAGATGCACCAAGATGATCTACACGAGATTCTAGTCAAGTTACATATAAAGTTCATTTAGTTTGGAGCTACGGCCTAGAAGATAAGAGCAAAACAAGTTAAACATGGCATTGATGCACAATGCACCCAAACATCAAGCAAACACCTCAAAACATGAATGCAACATGATAATATGAAACTACATGCAAAATCAAGCAAGTCTCATATAGAGCACACTCAAAATGGAGCAACGGTTCAACACACACACACTATACAAGTTTAAAGGACAAGCTGTCCAAAACAGCAACTAGGCATATTGCAAGCATCAAAACAATAAGCTACAACATCTCAACATGAAAACAAAAGACATGGGCATTATGTACAGGTAAAGCATAACAAAACATGAACACTGAGCTAACTCCAGAAATCACTAGAGCAGGCTCAAACACACATGGAAAGATTGCAAGTTATAACAATTCAGACTTTGCAGAAAATAACATCACGATGCAATGTTTAGAGCTATCAAACAACATGTTACAGGAACTTATAATAGCAAAACAAGACATGGCATGGTTCTACTCAAAGCATAGATCAAAAGTCTCTTAGTGACCATAAGCCAAAAATGATCAGAAAATATGATGGCACTCACGTAAACATCGCAAGTTATAATACAGATTGAAACATGGCAGAAACTGAATTATGAAGGCATGTAGATTCAGCCTAGTAAAACAGCAACATCATGTACACTACTTAACAAGCTCGATCCACTCACCACAAGTCATTGCATGACAAGATAAGCATAGCATCATCAAGAAGACATGTTTATGAAACAAACCAAGTTAAGAACAAGTCCATAGCATGCACGGATCATCTATAGCAACCTTGGCCAAATTGAATAACAAGTAAACAATCTGCCAGGAAACATTTTGAAGCAAAAGTAGAGCACGAAAATGACATGCTAGACTACTCCATAATTACAACAAAGGGCATGAATGGATAGAAAATAACCATATGTTCAAAACACCCTTAGTGAAGTATCTCAAAATATGCATGGATCTCTCTGTAGCATCATGTTTACATGGCATCAAAATAACAGCAGAACAGGGACTAAAATCAGCAACATCACGATGCCTAGTTTGCATGCTTGTGCTAGTCACCAAATTGATCACAAAAATGCATGGCATACACCACTGTAAATAAGACATAGCATAGATCAAAACACATGTAGACATCAACCTCATAGGATGCACACATCAATCACGGCAAAAATGACAAATGAGCTCGTTCTGATAACAGACAGCAGAAAACATCATGAAGCACTCTTACAACGATTATTCAGGCATCTAGATGAGCTCAAATGAATATGATGCAATGGAATGAAATGATGTACTCGTTGAGACGAGCAATTTGACATATTACACGCATGAAATGGAGCTACGGATGCAGATATACAGCATGATGAACATGGCATGAAAATTATACAGACTGGGGACTTAGCAGATTTAGCACCTCGGGGAAAAAGTCAACGCGACCGGGACTCGCCGGAGAGTCGCCGAACTTGGCCGGAGAGGAGGAAGGAGACCGGAGAGGGGCGAGGAAGGACAGAGGAGCTCGGGGCCGGCCGGATCCGGTCCGGCCCGACCGGATCTGGCCGCGGCGGGGCTCGGAGGGGCTCGGGCACCCATGGCCGCGGTGGAGCTCCGGCGAGGAGCTCCCGGGCGGCGCGAAGGGACGGGCCACGGCGGGGCGAAGCGGAGGCGACAGCCGGGGAGGCGCTCGGGGCGGAGCCCGCGACGACGCGGCGCCGGCGATGAGGGGGCGGCGGA
>NC_041391.1:298996255-299121540 GCF_002162155.2 Triticum dicoccoides | reverse complement strand
GGGCCCGACGCGGTGGACGGCGGCGGGAGGCCACGTGGCACGATGTGGTTGGGCGAGGAGCGGCGGCGCGGACATGTCCGGCGGCGGGAGGAGGACGAAAGCTAGGGTTTGGACCGGGAATTTCGGGGGAGGGGCTAATATATAGATTCTGGGGGCTAGGAGAGTCCAAATGAGGAGCGGTTTTCGGCCACGCGATCGTGATCGAACGACCGAGAGCATGGAGGGGAGTTAGATGGGTTTTGGGCCACTTTAGAAGGGGTGTTGGGATGCAAATAGAAAGGGGCTTTACGGTTACCCGGTTAACCGTTGGAGTACCAAACGACCTCCAAATGCTACGAAACTTGACAGGCGGTCTACCAGTGGTATACCATGGCCGCTTGGCAAGATCGGGCCATTCCGAGAAAGTTTAACACCCGCACATGAAAAGAGAGAAGAGGGGGACGCCGGAGAGCATAGGAGCGCCGGATTGCAAAATGGACAACGGGGAAAAGGCTCGGATGCATGAGACGAACACGTATGCAAAATGAAATGCGCATGATGACATGATAAAATGCAACACACAAGCAATTGACATGGCAACGATGGCGAATAACTGGCAGACACCTGGCGCATCGGATCTGGGGCGTTACAAGCTGCCCGCCGCCAACACGAAGCTCGGGTGGCCGAAGTCAAGCAGGATCTGAAGGATGCCTTCAGCAAATGCGAAACCTTGGAGCACAAGACTTCAGACCAGTCGTCCGAGCTTGCCAAGGCCCTCCATGATGCCAAAGAGGCACGGATCGAGTCCTAGAGTGCTCGCAAAGAGATCCATCAGGCGAGATAGATAGCGGCTGGTAAGGCATTTCTTTTGCTGAGTATCTCTGGAGGTCAGAGGTATGCTTTGCTCACCCGAGTGTGGAGTTCTCCAGGCGTGTTTGCGGATCTTCCGAAGAGTGCTGCGGACAGCATAGTTCTTCCGAGCCCAGGAGGGGAACTCGGCCAAGAAGTTGTTCTGGTCGCAATTTCTCGCGTCGGAACATCCGATGCCTCTGAACGACCAGCTAAAACAGCTTACGGAGCTACATAGGGTGGCAGGCTTGGCCATGAAGGACCTAATAGTCCAACTCTAGCCGGCCGAGCCAATTCCTAGCAGCTACTTTAGTTTGGTGAAGCGGCTTGTTGATGCGCTATCTCGGATTGATGATGTAAAGTGTTCGGCCTGCATAGAGGGTGCCCGGATGGCCTTCGCCCACGTCAAAATGTAATGGGCGAAGATGAAGGCCAACAAAGTGGCAATCGCAGGTCCGCCCGAAGGCAAAGATCATCGGAAGCCGGAGAGGTACTTCGATGGCGTCCTAGAAGGAGCCCGAGTGATAGAGGGTCAATGTTCTAAGGACGTAATATTTGATTCAATGTGTTCGGGTTGTACAAACTATGTTATGAACCCATGCTGTTATATATCTATGTTTGCGCCTTTTGTTTCAAGCGATTTTTCCTCGTGTGCGGCCGTTTATTGTTCTATTTCTGAAAGTTGCCAGTCATCGACTTCAGCCCCCCATGTAGATACTATAGGGGTGTTCGACAAAACGTGTGACCACACTTTATCCAACGTCTTGGTCTGTAAAGGAGGTGTCCGCGAGGTTGATGCCTACTACACAACCTTCTTCTTGTAGACGTTGTTGGGCCTCCAAGTGCAGAGGTTTGTAGGACAGTAGCAAATTTCCCTCAAGTGGATGACCTAAGGTTTATCAATCCGTTGGAGGCGTAGGATGAATATGGTCTCTCTCAAGCAACCCTGCAACCAAATAACAAAGAATCTCTTGTGTCCCCAACACACCCAATACAATGGTAAATTGTATAGGTGCACTAGTTCGGCGAAGAGATGGTAATACAAGTGCAATATGGATGGTAGATATAGGTTTTTGTAATCTGAAATAATAAAAGCAGCAAGGTAACTAATGATAAAAGTGAGCATAAATGGTATTGCAATGGTAGGAAACAAGGCCTAAGGTTCATACTTTCACTAGTGCAAGTTCTCTCAACAATAGTAACATACTTGGATCATATAACTATCCCTCAACATGCAACAAAGAGTCACTCCAAAGCCACTAATAGCGGAGAACAAACGAAGAGATTATGGTAGGGTACGAAACCACCTCAAAGTCATCCTTTCTGTTCTATCTATTCAAGAGTCCGTAGTAAAATAACATGAAGATATTCTTTCCGTTCAATCTATCATAGAGTTCATACTAGAATAACACCTTAAGACACAAATCAACCAAAACCCTAATGTCACCTAGATACTCCATTGTCACCTCAAGTATCCGTGGGCATGATTATACGATATGCATCACATAATCTCAGATTCATCTATTCAACCAACACAAAGTACTTCAAAGAGTGCCCCAAAGTTTCTACCGGAGAGTCAAGATGACAACGTGTGCCAACCCCTATGCATAGGTTCATTGGCGGAACCCACAAGTTGATCACCAAAACATACATCAAGTGGATCACGTGATATCCCATTGTCACCACAGATAAGCACGGGAAGACATACATCAAGTGTTCTCAAATCCTGAAAGATTCAATCCGATAAGATAACTTCAAAGGGAAAACTCAATCCATTACAAGAGAGTAGAGGGGGAGAAACATCATAAGATCCAACTATAATAGCAAAGCTCGCGATACATCAAGATCGTGCCATAGAGAGAACACGAGAGAGAGAGAGAGAGAGAGAGAGAGAGATCAAACACATAGCTACTGGTACATACCCTCAGCCCCGAGGGTGAACTACTCCCTTCTCGTCATGGAGAGCGCCAGGATGATGAAGATGGCCACCGGTGAGGGATCCCCCCTCCGACAGGGTGCCGGAACAGGCTCCCGAGAGGTTTTTGGTGGCTACAGAGGCTTGCGGCGGCGGAACTTCCGACCTATTGTTCGCTTTGATGGTTTTAGGGTATATGGGAATATATAGGCGAACGAAGTTGTTGGGGGAGTCTCGAGGGGCCCACGAGACAGGGGGGTGTGCCCAGTAGGGGGGGGGCACCCTCATGGCCACCTCGAAGCTTCCTTGACTTGAACTCCAAGTCTCCTGGATCGCTTCCGTTCCAAAAATAACGCTCCCGAAGGTTTCATTCTGTTTGGACTCCGTTTGATAGTAAACACTGAAATAGGCAGTAAAACAACAATATGGGATGGGCCTCCGGTTAATAGGTTAGTCCCAAAAGTAATATAAAAGTGTATAATAAAGCCCATAAACATTCAAAACAGATAATAAAATAGCATGAAAGCTTCATAAATCATAGATACGTTGGAGACGTATCAGCATCCCCAAGCTTAATTCCTGCTCGTCCTCGAGTAGGTAAATGATAAAAGAAAGAATTTATGAAGTGTGAATGCTAGCAGGTGCACAAGTTTGATCAATGATAATTTCAATCACCTTTTCTAGCATGATTATATGTCATAACAGTTGTTCATCTCATAGAACTTCTCAAGATCAAGTAACAAGCTATTCACATGTTAAAGCATCAACCATAAACTTTCTTGAAAACTAGCAAACTTCATTCTCAATCATCAAACAATTATAATTCATTCTATTTTCAGGAAGGGTCTATGTCAGAGCTTTGATTTAGCAAACTCCACATACTCAACTATCATATAGTCTTCTACAATTGCTAACACTCACACAATACTTATGGTTATGGAGTTTTAATCGGACACTGAGAAAGATAGGGGCTTATAATTTTTCCTCCCAACGTATTCACCTTTGGGTGATGTCAACAATAATAGTTCATGCTAACTTACATCCAATTGGATATATATATATCAGGATCTTTCCAACACGAGGTGCTTGCCAAAGGATAAAATGAAAAAGGGAAAGGTGAAGATCACCTTGACTCTTGCATAAAAGTAAAATATAGGCCCTTCGCAGAGGGAAGCAGGGATTTGCAGAGGTGCCAGAGCTCGATTTTGAAATAGAGATAAATAATTTTGAGAGGTATGATCTCATTGTCAACATAACAACCAAGAGTTCCCAATATCTTCCATACTACATACATTATAGGCGGTTCCGAAACAAAATGGTAAAGTTTTTACTCCCCTCCACCAACAATCACACTCCACGGCCATCCGAAACAATGGGGTACCATCCATACCAACAACAGTCCTAGGGGAGTTTTGTTTTAATTATTTTTGATTTGATTTTGATCTTTTGATCATGGGACTGGGCATCCCGGTTACCAGCCATTTTTCTCGTGAATGATGAGCGGAGTCCACTCATCTCGAGAATAACCCACCTAGCATGGAAGATACTGACAGCCCCTAGTCGCTACATGAGCGATTCGGGCATACAAAACAGATTATTATTTGAAGGTTTAGAGTTTGGCAGATGCAAATTTACTTGGAACGCCAGGTAAATACCACATATAGGTAGGTATGGTGGACACTCATGGCAAAAACTGGGTTTAAGGATATTTGGAAGCACAAGTAGTATCTCTACTTGGTGCAAGGAATTTTGGCTAGCATGAGGGGGAAAATCAAGCTCAACATGTTTGAATGATCCATGACAATATACTTTAACTGAGATGTGAGAAAACATAACCGATTACGTTGTCTTCCTTGTCCAACATCAACTCTTTAGCATGTCATACTTAATGAGTGCTCACAATTATAAAAGATGTCTAGGATAGTATATTTATATGTGAAATCTCTCTTCCTTCAATATTCTTTCATGAATTGTTCAATTGACCAATACAATGCTTGCTAACCTTTAATAAATTTACAACCTCTACTTCTTAGATGTGAAGTCATTACTCCCCATGGGATAAGCAAATGAAACATATATAATTTCAGATTTATGACAATCAACTCATTCAACCATTTACTCATAGGATATAAGTGAAGCACACGAGTAAATGATAAATTACTCCAAAAAAATATAAGTGAAGATCAATGAGTAGCTAAATAATTATATAGCTATGTGAAGACTCTCTCTCATTTAAGAATTTCAGATCTTAAGTACTTTATTCAAGCAGCAAGCAAAGCAATATAAAATGACATTGCAAGGATAGCACAATTCATGTGAAGAAGCAAAAACTTAGGCTCAACCGATACTAACCGATAGTTGTTGAAGAAGAAAGGTGGGATGCCTAACGGGGCATCCCCAAGCTTAGATGCTTGAGACTTCTTGAAATATTATCTTGGGGTGCCTTGGGCATACCCAAGCTTGAACTTTTGTGTCTCCTTAATTCCTCTCATATCATGGTTTCTCTATTTCTCAAAAACTTCATCCACATAAAACTCAACAAGAACTCGTGGATAAGTTAGTATAACCAATGCAAAACCTTATCATTTTCTACTGTAACTAATCACTAAAATTATTATTCCACATTGAGTACTAAACGTCTCTGCATATTTAATACTCATATCCTCAAATAGAATCATTAAACAAGCAATCATATGCAAACATAACAGCAATCTGCCAAAACAGTACAGTCTGTAAAGAGTGCAAGAGTATCAATACTTCCCTAACTCCAAAAATTATGAGAAAAATACCACACTGTAGAAAATTTATCAGAGCTCAATATTCAAAAAG
The DNA here is from genome assembly GCF_002162155.2 of Triticum dicoccoides. NCBI lineage: Eukaryota > Viridiplantae > Streptophyta > Magnoliopsida > Poales > Poaceae > Triticum > Triticum dicoccoides. The sequence continues at coordinate 299,115,968 of NC_041391.1, read as the reverse complement.
TTTTAACATTACACCATTCTCTGACTTCTCTAGGGAATTTTTGCAACAACGGTAAACTTTCTGTTTTCAAACAGCAACACGTATGCTAGCAAAATAAGCATGGTAAAGGCTATGCTTGACATTTTTATTGAAAATATAGATGCAAAACATTATTCTAAATAACAGTAAGCAAATACTAACAAAAGAAAATTATGCTCCAAGGAAAACACATATCATGTGGTGAATATAAATATAGCTCTAAGTAAAGTTACCGATGAACGAAGACGAAAGAGGGGATGCCTTCCGGGGCATCCCCAAGCTTAGGCTCTTGGTTGTCCTTGAATATTACCTTGGGGTTCCTTGGGCATCCCCTATCTTAGGCTCTTGTCACTCCTTATTCCATAGTCCATCGAATCTTTACCCAAAACTTGAAAACTTCACAACACAAAACTCAATAGAAAACTCGTTAGTATAAAAAAATAAAACAACCACTTAGGTACTGTAATGAACTCATTCTAAATTCATATTGGTGTAATATCTACTGTATTCCAACTTCTCTATGGTTCATACCCTCCGATACTATTCATAGATTCATCAAAAATAAGCAAACAACACATAGAAAACAGAATCTGTCAAAAACAGAACAGTCTGTAGTAATCTGTATCAAACGTATACTTCTAGAATTCCAAAATTCCTACCAAATTAGGAAGTCCTAAGCAATTTGTGTACCAATCCAGAGCAAAAATAATCATATCAGAAGCACGTTTATGTGAATTAACAAAACTAATTTACTGGCTGCAGAAGTTTCTGATCAGCAGGATCAACACAACTATCACCGTAAGCTATCCTAAAGGTCTTACTTGGCACTTTATTGAAACAAAATCTATAAAACATGATTATTACAGTAGCATAATCATGTGAACACACAAAAACAGTAAGGGTAAATATTGGGTTGTCTCCCAACAAGCGCTTTTCTTTAATGCCTTTTTAGCTAGGCATGATGATGACAATGATGCTCACACAAAAGATAAGAATTGAAACATAAAGAGAGCATCATGAATCATATGGCTAGCACACTTAAGTCTAACCCACTTCCTATGCATAGGGATTTTGTGATCAAACAACTTATTGGAACAATAATCAATGTGGCATCCCGGCTCAAAGTGACCGGTTTACCTTGCATTGCCAGCCCAGAGACCTTGTCTTCTGGCAACACACAACAACATGGTACAGAAAAACAACCGCTTTATTCATGCTAGCGGAGCATAGTTTATATTAACAACAGTTAGAGAGGCCAAGCGACACACACAGTGCGGCTGAACAATATGTACATTATTTAGTGAACATAAAGGGGCCTCGATCATGACAACTACTCAGCAGCGGAACAACGTCGTAGCGGGACTCCATAGCACAGGGACACCGATGTGGACACGGTCTAGACTTGGACAGCACTCCTTTCCAACGAGACTTTCCTGCAATTTGGCATGACACGCCAGGTTAGTACATTGAATGTACTTGCAAGCTCACAATAAGCATAAACATAATGACAAACAATATCATGATATTTAACCATTTAAGCAACAATGCAACCATATATCCAACATGCTGTGACTATGCTCAACTGGTACTCGTTCCCCAGACTTGCTTACCGGACGTGATCAATTCCAGACCACAAACATGATAATTTCTAAAACACACTCGTGATCCTTACGGCGATCACAACCCGACCAACTCGTGGCCCGTGATCCTTACGTCGATCACAACCCGACCAACTCGTGGCTCGTGATCCTTACGGTGATCACAACCCGACCAACCCGTGGCCTGACTCAACACGATGGCCTCACTGCCATCCTCAGTACAAACTTAGTGTGCATATTTTATTAAGTGTTGACCCATGGTGTACCCTACTTTTGAGCGTGTCCGTAACCGTGGACTCGGCTATCGATAGATTAAAAACACTCTGCAGAGGTTAGTACACTATACCCACACTACTAAACCCATGGCCTCGCACTCCCATTAAGATGGACCAACGGCATTTCGACAAAACCATTTCATTGTCATGACACTCTCCCGGCCATTCCGACTCAGTCCCCATCGGGCTAGTTCTGGGTGGCCCCGTGTCTACCTCTAGACACCTCGACCACCGTCGTGGCCACGATCCACTTCGCGATCCGGTACCAAAACTTAACTCAACATCAGGCTCACAAGGTTATGCTTGCCTACCGGGCCAGGGTAAAACACACCCGTAACCTTCCCTAAATGGAGGCACCGACCAAAGGCACGACAATGAAATGCATTAAGGCCGTCCCATACCGGCAAATGTGGTTGCACTGGGAAAGACTCGTTTCAGCGGCACCATGACCCGGTCAACAACATATTCAAGTTGAGTTATTAATCAGGTTCAACTTAATGTGAAAAGAACTGGTGTCATAATGCCATACTATGCATCACTTAACATATGCATCACATAACCATGCAAATAACTGAATCAACCACGCTCCTTCGGAGCCATCATCAACTCATGCTACTACTCTGGTTAAGATCACACCTCACTTACACCAGAATCACTTCTAGCAATCTCATCATTTTTCATCATGCAAAAATAATAATTAAACTAATTATCAAACTCTATGACCATATCATTTATTCATTACTTGCAACTAAGTTCTCCTTAGCTTACCAACAAGATTCACTTCAAACATTCTGTAGTTCAAGTATTTTAACATGACAAGCATCTAACAGAATATAATCATTATATAACTAATTTAAATGCATAAATATTCATAAGTTCAAGTAGGAAAATCACAAATATTGAAGTGGCACTATAAAAATGTTACTGTGGCTTGCCTTAGTGCCGATGAGGTTCACAAAGCTCCTGGTGATCCTCAAGACAAGCTGGATCTTCTGAAAATATTCAAAACCACAAAAAGAAAACATCAAGAAACGTTATGAAAATTACCAAAAAATCTAGACAGCAAGGAAAAATCCCATCTTTTGGTGCTATTAGATCTTTGGACACAGAACACAATGCAAAAAGAATCAATGCATTTGGACTTATAGATAAAAAGTTATGGCCATTTGAACTTTCCTAGATTTTAAATGAATTTGAAATAAATAAACAGAGGGGTGACGTCGAAAGCGTAAACACCCGGGGCGCCACCACTCATACCGCTTCGCGCGCGTAATGAGTGGCTGACTAGCGGGCCCAACTAGTCAGGCCGGAGGGAGGGGAGAGGGAAACAGAGGGAGGCGGCGCTTCACCGGAGCTCACACCGGCGGTGAGGCTTCTTGGAGTCAAACGAGATGGAGGGATCAACGGAGGAGATGTTTGCGCACCTGCCCGTACCCGTAGCATAGCTAGTGGTGACCGGACGGCGTCGGATTTGACCTCTCTAGCAGAGGCAGAGGGCGGAGGTTGCCGGAGATGAAGACGATGGCGGCCTGGGGCGGCTCCAGGGGCTCCAGAGGGGTGGGTTGGCTTCACGGAGGAGAGGCGGAGGCCCTGGCGGGGTCGTCTTGGCTTGGGAGGGGCCGGAGCTGCGGGAACGATCCAGAGGGGATCCCTGGCGAGCTCGGCTCCGGGACGGCAGCCCGCGGCCTGCCCGGCCGGGCTGCGGCTTCTACTGGCTCTAGGAGGAGGTGGGAGTGGCTGTGGGTGCTCCAAGAGGCTGCGGGTGGCTGCTTTTATAGGCAGGGCGGCGAGGAGGGCTCGGGCTTCGCAGGAGGACACCTGTCCACGACACTCGGCGACGAACGGTGCCAGAGAGAGAGGGAGAAGACGACGGAGGTCATGCAGGAACTGTGCACGGGCGCGGACGTGCACATGAATGAGGGGGGAAGAGACGAACACAGTGCGCCGTGCACTGTGCCGTTGGCCGGACCGTGTCCGTTCTCGCTGTGGCGAGCTCCGGCGTCGGCGAGCGGCAGGGGGGAGTTATGGAGGTGGAGATGAGGATGCTGGCGAGGTGTGGCATGCTCTGGCCGGCTAGGCAGCAAGCACACGCTCAACAGAGGCGCTGGCGACGCGCATAGCGCGCCTATTGCATGCCAGCACGCTCGGACGAACGCGGTCACCGCGTGAACTATGACATCAGGCCACCCTACGCACTAACAAAGATGTCTGGCGTGTAGTTCTTACTAAACTAAGTTGTTACCACGGTTTGGTTAGGTTCCAGGTGCAGTAGAAGTAAACTTGTGCTGCTGACAAGTTACTGGACAGTAACTTTGGAGAGTTACTGTGGTCAAACCACTGGAATTCAAGGGCTGAGCTTTGGGGTTTTACTAACTCTTACTAAGGTAAATAGGCACAGGGAAAACCAGCTACAATGGAGCTAGTAAAAAGGTAGTTGCTGTAGAAACTACCATTTCTGCCCAGAAGTGACTTTATTTTCTGTAGCCAAAATATTCCAAAGAGTGGTGAAATATTTTTGCTCAGAAAGGTGCCCTAGGGTCCAAAGAATAATTGGGATTTTTCTCAGGATTTTTGGGGCAAGAAAAATTAGGGTTGCTTTGAAGCTCAAAGGGTTAGCTAGGGTTTTGGAGGCCAAATTGAATATTTTTCATTTAAGAAAAATATTTCAACCAATATTTGTGGGTTGGCCAGGGGTGAAATGATGGTTGTAAGGAGGAGAGGGAACACTTGGGTGAAAATCAAGGGGTACCCAAGTGGTTAAGTCCAAATGAAATGATTCAAAACTCCAAATTCAAAACCAACTCAACTGAAAATCAAGGAAAGAAGAGAGGGCAAAAAACAGGCTGTCACAAACCTCCCACACTTAGAATGAATCTCGTCCTCGAGATTAGGTTGCTTGGGAAAACCATTCTGGATAACATGCCCTAAGAAGTTCTTCTGATTCCCAGGTTGATTCCTACTCGGTATGATGCATCCATTGGACCTTGTAAAACTTTCGTGATTTACTGTGAGTGACCCTTTCCATCTGATCCAAAATATTCACTGGCCTCTCTTCATAGGTCAAGTCCTTTGCCAACTCTATCTCTATCAAATCGGTCTTTTTCTCGGGCGGTGATAAGCACCGTCGCAATTGTGAAACGTGTGTCAGATTTCAGGTTCCGGCAGACCCTTGAGGTTCAAACACTGGGGTGCACACGAAGATCTTTCCCCTACCAGCTCACGCGTCAAAGTCTCGCAAGGATCTAAGCAAGAAAGATGAACACACAAGAAACACGAGATTTATACTGGTTCATGCCACCATTATGGTGTAATACCCTACTCCAGTGTGTGGTGTGGTGGATTGCCTCAGGGGCTGATGATGAACAGTATAAAGGGAGAACAGCCTCGCGAGGGGCTGTTCTTGAGCTGGTGCGATGAACAGCTTGGGTGAGTTCAGTCGCATCTCTCTCTCTCTGATCGATCTGTTCTCTGGCTCCCCCTTAGCTTGTGGTGGCTAGTCCTATTTATAGAACGAGGCCCTGGGCCTCTTCCCAAATAATGAGCGGGAAGGGCGCCAACAATTGGCCATTTTGAAGGGGAACATCTAGTACACTTATCCTGACTAAAGTTGGTCTTCGGCTGCCAAAGGTTCTGACGATGACGCCGTCCTGGGCTCCACGATGACCTCCATCCTGCCGTTCTGCTGGTCTTGGTCTTGTTGCACCGAAACGGTAACCTTTGCCTGATGCCTTGGTTTGTGCTTGCCCCCTTTGCACCGAAAGGGAAACAAGGACACTGCGCAGGCCGGCGCCCGCCTGGCCTCGATCGTCATGGCTTGCGTCACGGGCTCCTCGGGAGGTACCCTGCCTTGATCTCTCCGCCTCCTCGTGAGGAAGCTTCTCGTCGTCCACCCCGTGAGGCTTGGCCCCTCACGAGGGTCTTGAGCTTGAGCTGATGAAGCTGGGCTGCATTGGGCCCCCACTTGAGCCACGCCGCAGGCCGCAGGCAGGCAAGTCTGGGGACCCCTGTTCCTAGAACGCCGACAGTAGCCCCCGGGCCCAAGGCGCGCCCGGACTTGGCTTAGCAGAGAAGCGAAGGGGCAAGTGCGAAGCGCCGCGGGCCCCAACAGCCTGCGGTCTTGGGTGCCACGCGGCGATTGATTGGACGTGGGCGTCTCCGCTTCCCCACGAAGCCTTAGTAACCGCACGACTTGACAAGTCCCTGCATGCAAAAACGGGTCATGATTACCTGCGATCGTGGAGGCCGACGGTTGGCCTCCTCCGGCTATAAGTACGGAACGGCGCGAGCCATTCCAGTTCATCTCCCTCTGCTACTCCTCTTCTTCTTCATCTTCGCCATTGCTCCGTCTCACACCGATGGCACCAATCCGCCGGTTCTCTGCAGAAGAGAAGGGAAAGGCCCCCCGAGAGGGTCTTGACCCGCTTCCGTCGAAGAAGCGGCTAGTCCTCTTCCTCCGAGACGAGCGCGCGTGGCAGGAGGCATCGAGGCCCTGGTATGAGCGGCCGCCGCTGGGATTCCCGCTGCCCTTGTATGCCCGCATTGAGGGCTCTGGAGAAGAGAGCACCGAGCGACACTGACAGTGCCGCCGTCGATGCCGGCGGGTTACGGCGGTGCGCGTCGTCCCTCCTGGAGTCCACGCCGAGGGCTCCTCTCGCGAGCTTGTGCTCCACGCCGCCATGCCTCCCCGATCTTGGATTCGTCTTCCTCCCTCCTTCGCCTTCGAGATCCCGCCGAGGGGACCTCTTGAGCTTTGGCTGCAGCACGCTGACTGCAGCACCCCTGCGACCGGAGCGGAGGTCGAGGTTGTCGCTCCGGGCAAGGTCTACATGACCCGTGGCTGGGGCAAAATCGCCCGGGTCTGCCGGACAGGGGGCGCCCTCGTAATCCACCTCGTCTACGATGGTGTCTCCCTGATGCTCTTCAAGGTCTTCGACGCGGAAGGACGTCAGCTGGAATGCTGCCCTGAGAAAGGCGGCCGGGGCATCGTCGTGGTGAGGACCAGGCCCGCCAATCGCTTCCCCAGCAGCTCCTCTGGCGGCAGCGGAGGTGCCGAAGGGTCCAGCGACTCCGCCGAGCTTCATGCGACTCCGGAGACAAGCGATGACAGCTACAAGCCCCCGAGCTTGCGTCGCGCTCGGAGCAGGGCGGGCTCGTCAGGCCGCCGACGCCACAGATCTTGATGGGGTTGGCGCCGGTGCCCGACGGCCCACTGTTGATGATGGCGTCTCCCGCGGAGGCGCGCGTAGTTAGCGCTCCTTAGGATTAGCACCTTTTGTTCCCTGCGGGAAATCGAAGTACCACCCCGTGGGGGTATGTAAGGCGCTGGCCATGTCTTTTGTGAATATTATATCCTCATGACGAATCAATGCGAGATGCTTGTCCTGTCCCGGCTTGGCTCCCCCTTTCTTTCCTCATGAGGGCTTGGTGCTCTACGCTGACAGGTCCCGGTCCCCAGGCAGGCTTCAGCCGTCGCTGGTATGCCAGGTCACGATGCCGTGGTCAAGGCCAGGATGTGAGCGGCCCAAGGTCCAGTAAGAGCCCCTGAGTCGCGATGCTTAGGAGGTCCCCTTTAGCGCTCAAGCAGCCTCCGCTTGGTGAGAAAGGCAAGCAACGTTGCCGTGACAGAGCTACAGTAGGCGAGGGTTAAGCGCTGAGTCGAATCAGTTTTAGCGTGACTTATCTCGTAGGTTCGGAGTAGTTTTCGTAGGTGCCGGGCCTGCGCGGCGGCAGCTGAGGTGTTGCTGGGTTAGGCCCTCGCGAGCTTCTTCCCTCTCCCCCGCACTTCCCTTAATGCTCTACGTCCTCAGGTCCCAGCCCTCGAGCGAGCTCAGCCGCCGCTGGTATGACAGGTCGCGATGCCGTGGGTCAAGGCCAGGGGGTGAGGGCTGGAGAGCCAGTAAGAGCCCATGAGTCTCGATGCTCCGGTGCCCCCCTTTTAACGTGCAAGCGGGTCATGCCGGAGAGAAGGAGAGAAGGCTCGCGATGCCACCAGCATTACTCCTGGAGCGGGTCCTACATATCAATTACGAGGGGAAGCAAGGTTTGTCTTCACGGTTGCCAGCCAACCATTGGTTGCTCCGAGGGAGTGAGCGGGGTACTGAGGGCCTGGTGAGATGGCGCCTTGCGGGGCTGTCGTGGCCAGAGCTCAGCCACTCAGATTTTTCGGTGTTTGCAGGGACGGACCCGTGCGCAAATGCCGTGCCAGAGCGAGCGACTCCAAAGGTAGGCGTCAATCGAGTAGGCGATTAAGTCGAGCAGGTTAAGCATGAAGGAGCAAATCCATTTCAGATAGATGCGGAAGAAGTAAATGCCACTGGGTCAGGCCTGAGCAGCTTGGGGATAATGCAGCCCGAGGGGCGCCCCCAACAAGGTAGGTAAAGAGCATAAGCAAAACGGATACATGCCACAGGGACGGACCCACGTGACCTGGGAATGATGCAGCCCTGCGGGCGCTCCCAGCTGAAAATGGAACTTGGAAATATGTCACCTGATACCATTGCAGAGCGAATGTTGGAGTAGCTGACGACGCGTGGTGAAGAAGCCACCCCTCACGAGCCTCCGAAGCCCTGAGCCTCGAGAGGCTCTGGGGGTCCGGGCGGCTCCTCAAGCTCCATCTCCATCTCCTCCGGGAATGCGCGGTGCCTGGCCACCTGAGCTTCCAGGATGCTCCTCATCAGGCGCTGGTGGGCAGCAGCCGCGTTCGGTAGGCCGAAGGGCATGCGAACATAGCTGTGAGGTGGACCCTCACAACACCCCACGCGTGAAGGCCAGAGGCGCTCCTGAGACGCGGCTCGGTTGAGCCCTGGTACTTCGATGCAGACACACAGCCCACCATCCTCGCCGGGATGTGGGGCTACGGTGGGTAGGCGGCGACTGTTGCGCATGACTCTTGACTCATGTAGCTCCTGAATGTTCCTCACGATGAACTCCTGGGGGTTTGGCCCTCCTTGACTCATGCCTTCCTGAGGAAAACGTGCCTTGAAGCACGCCTCCAAGTGGTGCCCGAGCGCCTCCCTCGTGACCTTGGCAAGGTTGGTGGCCCTCCAGGAAAGAGCCCCCGAGCCCTGCCCGAGGAGGGCGCCGGGCGCGCCTTCCTATGCGACAGTGGGTGGCGCCCCTTGAATAGGCGTGGATCCTGACGCAACGCCTCCGGAGGTGCCTGCCTCGCGAGTGTTTGAGCCAGGTGAAGCCTTCTTCTTCTTAGGTACCACCTCTGGAAGCCTCCCGCTCCTGTGACCTGGGTCTTCGATTGCCGCGGCTTGGAAGGCATGCTCAAGAGAACACACTGCATCCCTCTCCTCGCAAGGCACTGTGATGATTCCACCGCTTCCCGGCATCTTGAGGACATTGTAGCCATGGTGAGTCACTGCCATGAACTTGGCCAAAGCTGGGTACCTGAGGATGGCATTGTATGGCAGGCGAATGTGGGCGACGTCGAAGTCAATGAGCTCGGTGCGGTAGTTGTTGCGCTGCCCAAAGGTGACAGGAAGGCGAACTTGCCCTATCGGAACAGTGGAACCATCAGTGACTCCTGAGAAAGGCTTGGTCGGCTGAAGCTGATCGTATGGCACTTGGAGATTGTTGAATGTCTTGACAGACAGGACATTGAGTCCTGCTTCGCTGTCGATGAGGGTCCTGGTGACTTGCACATTGCTGATGACTGGGGAACAAAGCATCGGGAGGACTCCGGCCGTTGCCGCGCAGTTGAGCTGATCCACTGAGCTGAATGTGATAGCGCACGCTGACCACCTGAGAGGGCGCGTGGCCTCAAGCTTGGGGAGGACTGCATTCACCTCGCGAGCAAACTGCTTGAAGATGCGCTAAGAGGCTGGGGCCTGAGCGCCGCCTAGGATGCAAGCGATTGTGCGCGGCTCCTGGAAGCCCCCAGCCCCCTCGTCCTGGTGATGCTCTTCATTCCTCCTTGGCGGTGGTGGCAGAGGAGGGAGGCCTGCGTTGCCTTGAGGCCGGTCCTCACGAGGCTGATCCCTCCAACCTCCCTCGCGAGGCTGGTCCTGCTAGCGGTCCTCGCGAGGCCGGTCACACCACCCTTGGCGAGGGCCACGGTCTTACCATCGTCCTCCACCTCTTCCTCCTCCTCGGCCATAGCCCCGGTCGTTGAGGTCGGGACGTCGGCCGATACGCCCATCTCGCACGGCCCTGAGCTATTGGCATTCGTTGGTGTTGTGGGTGTGGAGGTCATGGTACACGCAGTACCGGCTGCCCTTGGATGACTCAGGCTGATCCCTGCCTCGCTTGGTGTCTGGCTCAACTACGAGCACAACAGCCCCCTTGCGCTTCACGTCCTTGACCTTGGGCTTCTTCTCTTCTAGGTCGGCAACCGGGAGCTCGAGGAGGGAGAGGCGCCCTTCCTCAGCCCTGGCGCACTTGGTCGCCAAGTTGAACAGCTCCAGGGATGTGCACAGGTCCTCATGGATTGCTAGCTCCTCTTTCATCTTGATATCACGCACGCCATCGGAGAAGGCTGAGATGATGGCCTCCTCAGTCACCCTGGGGATCTTGAGGCGGGCCTTGTTGAAGTGCTGGATGTACTTCTGCAGGGTCTCTCTTGGCTGTTGCTTGATGCGGCGCAGGTCACTCATGGCCGGGGGCCGGTCGCGAGTACCTTGGAAGTTGGCGATGAAGCGGGTGCGCATCTCGTCCTAGGAGGAGATCGTGCCAGGAGCTAGGTTCAGGTTCCAGGTGCGGGCACCATCGTTGAGCGCCATGGGGAACCAATTCGCCATGACCTTTTCGTCCCCATTGGCAGCTCTGATGCCCAACTTGTAGAGCTGGAGGAACTCCGCGGGGTCTACAGTGCCGTCGTAGCGAGGAGGCAGGTCCGGCTTGAACTTGCCGGGCCACGCGACGCTAGGCAGCTCGGAGGTGAAGGCGCGGCAGCCTGCAGTGGCCACCGGAGCTCTCTACTGATGTGGGGCTTGCTCCTGGAGATTCCCGCGCACCGCTACCTGGAGCAGCGCGGGGTCTTGACGTGGCGGTGCAGGGATGCGGTCATGGCGCACCGGTGCTGGGAGCACGCGAGCACCTTCTTGGGGGCGAGGGATCTCTTGGAAGCTCCTTTCTTGTCGCGCAGGCGTCGGACGCAGTGGGTCTCATCCTGGGGCCGCGCGCCTTGGAGCCAGGGTGCCTTCTTGGGGAGTGTCGGTGTCAAAACCGGCTGATCTCGGGTAGGGGGTCCCGAACTGTGCGTCTAGGCGGATGGTAACAGGAGACAAGGGACACGATGTTTTTACCCAGGTTCGGGCCCTCACGGTGGAGGTAAAACCCTACTCCTGCTTGATTGATATGGATGATATGGGTAGTACAAGAGTAGATCTACCACGAGATCAAAGAGGCTAAACCCTAGAAGCTAGCCTATGGTATGATTGTTGTTCGTCCTACGGACTAAAACTCTCCAGTTTATATAGACACCGGAGAGGGCTAGGGTTACACAGAGTCGGTTACAATGGTAGGAGATCTACATATCCGTATCACCAAGCTTGCCTTCCACGCCAAGGAAAGTCCCATCCGGACACGGGACGGAGTCTTCAATCTTGTATCTTCATAGTTTTAGAGTCTGGCCGACGGTGATAGTTCGGCTATCCGGACACCCCCTAGTCCAGGACTCCCTTAGTAGCCCCTGAACCAGGCTTCAATGACGACGAGTCCGGCGCGCATATTGTCTTCGGCATTGCAAGGCGGGTTCCTCCTCCGAATACTTCATAGAAGATTTTGAACACCAGGATAGTGTCCGGCTTTGCAAAATAAGTTCCACATACCATCGTAGAGAGAATAATATTTACACAAGTGCAATCTGCTGACGTATTCAGTGGCGTTACATCACACCATAGCCAAGCCTTTATTCGAATCATTTTTACTGTTCCACCTCAGCATGTTCAGCGAAGCGGTTTCCTTGGCACGTCTTGTCAAAGCAGAGATTGTGTCCCCTTATTCCGGGATTCTCATCAATATGGGCATGGGTAACCCAACCGCGCCATTGATTATGGCGCTTGGGTGATAAGCGAGTTTTATCAGGCTGGTGGGGACGCATAGTTTCGTCCGTCCATATAAGGGGATAAGGATTCACCTTGTTACCTATGCCTTCTTCCTCCTTTGCCTATCCATTTCCGCGCACTCAAGCTCCAGCGCCCAAGTCCGCACATCTCGCCTCAACCTTCCCCAACCATGCCCGGAGCGGGAGGCAAGTGGATGGCCTCCTCCGTCACGGAGGGGCACATCAAGAGGTTGAGGAAAGCCGGATACCTGCACAACGACATTGCGCACCGGCTTCCCAACGAGGGGCAGCTCGTCCCCACCCCCAGGCCCCATGAGAGGGTGGTGTTCCTTCCCCATTTCCTCCGTGGACTGGGCTTCCCACTCCACCCGTTTGTCCAGGGGCTTATGTTCTACTACGGCCTGGATTTCCACGATCTGGCCCCGAATTTCATCCTCAACATCTCAGCGTTTATCGTTGTATGCGAGGCCTTCCTCTGCATCCAGCCCCACTTCGGCTTATGGCTGAAGACCTTCAATGTCAAGCCGAAGGTTGTGGGCGGCCGCCAAGCGGAGTGCGGAGGTGCCATGGTGGGAAAGATGCCCAACGTCCTATGGCTCGAGGGCGCCTTTGTGGAAACCATAAAGGGGTGGCAATCGGGATGGTTCTACATCACCGAGCCGCGTGACCTGGAATATGGGCAGCGGCCCTCGAATTCAGATCTGGCATCCCCATGCGGCTCACCTCCTGGAAAGAGAAGGGCCTATCATGGGATGATTCGGAGGAGCTGACCGGACTCCAATCCTGCGTCCAAACCTTGGTGAACAAGAAGCTCAAGCTTGTCAACGTAGTCCAGGTCATGCTCATCCGCCGGATCCTCCCGTGCCAGGAACGGGCCTTTAATTTGTGGGAGTTCGATCCGGCACAGCACCAAACCTTGAACAGGCTCTTCAACACTACGTATGAAGATGCCTGGAAGGTGCTGTTCAAGGGCGCCGAGGCTCCCGCATCCGCTACCGAAGATCGCGGATTCAGCTCGCAGTGTCAAGCTGGCGAGGTAAGCTATTTTACCCTTCACGGGACACTTGTTTTTCATAGTTTGACTCTATGTGGGATCTAAACTCCCTTTACCTTTAACAGGCCTGGAAAAAGACGTCCGGGCAGGTTAACTGTCCGGCTCCCTTGCCAGAAGACCCAGCGGACGCCCAATTAACGGGGCTGCTGGTTCCGGCGCCTCACGTGGTGCCGGAGAAGAAGGCCAAGAAGAAGGCTACGGGAACCCGGAAGAGTTCCCGGCGTCAGGTGTTATCGGACTCATCGTCCAATGACTCCGAGGCGGACTCCTCCCGCGAAGATGAGGAGGACAAAAAAGAGGCTTCTCCCCCAGTGGGGGGAGAGAAGAAAAGGAAGGCCTCCCCAACTGGGGAGGCCGAAGGGTCCAAGAAGGGAAGGACCCTTCCTCCGGACTACTCCACCAACGCTGACGACAGCGAAGAGGAGTGGTCACCGAGGGCTAAGCCCCTGGTGACATCGTAAGTGTCCAGATACCAGAATAATTCATGGTGTTTTATTTGTCGCATAAAATCTCCTAACGCCGAATACAACCCTGCAGCCCGCCCAAGGACGGGCTCGATATTTCAACGAGCGGTTCCCTGGCTCCATCGGACGTGAATAGCACTTCACTTCCGGCCGCCTCCTCTCCTTGCGCTGCTGATGACGCCGAGGTGGAGTCCCAAAAGGGGCCCGTCCAGGAGGAGGAGGAGGTCCCAGTGGTGCTGCAAGGCAACCTCCCGGACTTTGGGCATGAGGGGGATCAACCCCCAAAGGGTTCTGAGTTCGGCCCTGGGCCGGACTCCGCACCGGAACACTTAGTGGTTCCGGAGTCCGGCGGGCGGCCCCTTCGTAAGAAGGGCGAGACTGCGACGCCGGTGACCTCCGTCCAACCGGAGGTGCCGGATAATTTGCTGGAGGCGCTCAACGGCTCCTCCATCGACGAGGAGCACCGCGCTGTTATGAGTGCGGTGATCCAGAAAGTTCAGTCCGCCAAGAGCGGGCTGACTGAAGCCTGTACCAGCCTTCTAACAGGCTTTGAGGTAAGTTTTTAGGATATGTAAGAATATTACCGCATAGACAGTAGCCCCTGATGCTCAGTTTGGTGTTCGGAAAGAAAAGCCAAGCTGAGGATCTAAAAAGATATATGCAGGAGTCTAACATAAATATGTCAATATGGGAATGCAGGCTCCGCTGCTGACCTCTGCCGCACTGACTGCAGAGGTCAATGCATTGAAGCAGAGCCTCGAGCGGTCCGAGAACGAGCTCGGCCTTGCCAAGATGCAGCTCGAGGACAAGGAAGGTAAGTAGTACCTTATTAAAGCAATACCTTATAGAAAGGATTTGGTTGCAAAAAATGACAGGAATAACGTGAGTATTGCAGGGGCCACGAACGAGGTGGCGACCCTGAAGGAAGCGGTGTCCAAGGCCGAAAACAATGCGGCCGTGGAACGCACCGAGCGAGAGAAGCAGGAGGCGCGGGTGGTGGAGGTGCGGCAAGAGCTCCAGGCTCTCGTGGAAAAACACGAGAGTTTGGAGCGTGACTCAAAGACTCGAGAGTCCGAGCTCGCCTCGGCTCTTGAGAGTGCCAAAGCCGCTAAGGCCGAAGCCCAAAAAGCCCTCCAGGAAATTGAGGCAATAAAGAAGATAGCAGCGGGTAAGGCATTCTTCATGCAAAGCAAGCACGTGAAAGTGAATTACTTGGAACTTACCCGAATCCGGAGCTCTCCAGGAGCACTCGTAGATCTGCCCTGCAGTGTGTGCGACGCTGCTGCATTCTACCGGGCCGAGGAAGGGAGCTCGACGAAGAAGGTATTCTGGTCTCAGTATGCTGAGGCCGGACATCCGGTGCCCCTGAGCGACGAGCTGAAGCAGCTGGTCGAGCTCCACAAGGTGGCCGAACAGGCCATGAAAGGCCTCATAGTTCGGCTGTGGCCATAAGAATCCATGCCTGGGAGCTACTTCGGTCTGGTGCGGCGGCTGGTGGACGCCTGTCCATGTTGAAGTCATCAAGCATTCCGTCTGTATTGAAGGTGCCCGTCGGGCCCTTGCCCGCGCTAAAGTGCACTGGGGCAAGATGGACGCCGTGAAGCTTGTGACGGACGCGCCACCGCCGGGCAAGGAGTATCGCACGCCCGAGATGTACTATAAGGGTGTCCTGAAGGGTGCCCGCCTTATAGCGGGTGAATGCCCCAAAGATGTAATTTTTGAGTAGACTCGCATTTTGTTATCCTGTGCGCTGAAAACTTTGTTCATATGCGCTAAGCAACGCTTGTTAATTTAAAATATTACCTTCTGTGCGGCCGTTTATCAAATTTGAGAGATGGCAAGTCGTTGGCTTCAGCCCCCATGCCACGAGTGCTGGGGTGTTCGGGATAAACTTGAGCGCTCTTGTTCCCATTCTTGGGTCCTTCGAGGGAGGCGCTCAACACAACAAACAAGGCAACCGGACTTATAATGCTTGAACACTCCCACTTAGCCATAGAATTCTATAATTTTAAATTTCGGCGAAGCCCCTAGTGTTCGGAAGACCGAATTCGGGGCGCTATCCACGCCTGGGCCGGACAAAGCCGGCTCCTCGCTCTAAGCGACATAAGTCTTTAGGGACTCAAAAAGACCTCTCGAACAGCGACCGACTCTCGCCCTATCATGACGGTCAGTTTTAGCTTTCTCCACTAAGGTGCTCAACCCAGCTCATCTGGGGCACAATCGTAGTGGTTCTCCCAGCGCTACCTTAGCCGATATAACTGAACGTAAGGTACCAAAACATGGGAGCCGGGCAAACCCAACTATTGACCCAAGACATGATTCGGAGCCGATGCATATAATGCTATAAGTTCGGGGTGCCGCACTTGTGAAAGTGTTCGGACTTATCACACCATATTTTGGGGAACTTAAGCCCCTGGTGTATTTGGCCGTACCAAAGCGTACGGATGCAACATGTCATAAGTGAACGTTATAGATAGAAAGAGGAATGCAATAATAGGCAAAAAGCGATGCATTGTTTATTTAAAAAATACTGCAATGAAAGCAGAACGATACAAATAGTGTGATATGCAAGGGATGGGGCTATTTAACATGTCCCCCTCCAAGAACAGGTATACTACTTGTCGTGGTTCTAAGTCTGACAGTAGAATGGGGGGTAGGTATGGAGAGGCAAGATCCTAGCTATGGAGCAGTTGTGAACACAAGGATGTACGAGTTCAGGCCCTTCTCGGAGGAAGTAATAGCCCTACGTCTCGGAGCCCGGAGGCGGTCGACTGGATTATATGTATATGGGTTACAGGGGTGCGAACCCTTTACACTGAGGAGGGGGGTGGCTTATATAGTGTCCGCCAGACCCCTCCGGCCCTCAGTAATGCCGGGTTTAAAGTACATTAAGTCTAGGTGTTACTGGTAACGCCTTACATAAAGTGTCCTAAATGCCATAAAGACTACTTAATTACAGACCGTTTGGATGTAGAGTGCCTCTTGATCTCCTGGTGGTCGAGTGAGTCTTCATGGTCGAGTCCTTCGAGTGCGTCGAGTGAGGTCTCCCTTGGTCGACTGGAAGGCAGTTTCTTCTAAGGGTGTCCTTGGGTAGGGCACTTAGACCAGGCCTATGACCCTACCCTAGGTACATGACCTCATCATTAGCCCCCGAATGGATCGAGGTTTGAGTGAGGAAGGAGTTGATAATATTTCCGACCTGCTTTTGTGTTCCGGATACGCATTGTCTCGGACCAATAATCTCTTCGTTGATAACAACAACTTTTCTTCAGTCGTCTTGATCCATTCTTTTCTCTCGTCGAGTGAACTTTTGAACTTAGTAATTTCCGAGCGACGGATCGAAGGAAATCTCTCGTCTGACAGATCAATCTGCTGTTAGCGGGTTTTGTGGGATCCAAATTTTGGGGAAGCGTGCAAAGCGGAGCGGACCGCGGCACTCGGATTGGATAGGGCATAGACGCCTCGATTCCCGCGCCACCTTTTTCGCCACGTATCGCGTACACGCGACTGTTTCGGGATGTGATTGGATTGCCTGGGCCCACTTGTCATCCACTCGGAAGTGCTCTTATAAAGGTGCCCGGCGAGGGTTTTTGAACAGTATCTCCCCATTCTTCCCCCTGCCCTCTCCGCCTCCGCCCACTGCGCCCGCTCTCGCCTGCGCCCAATCGCTCCTCGTACGCTTTGCCGGCAACGATGGTGAAGGAGAAGACGGCGGCGCTGGAGCACGCGAAGAAGGCGACGACGACGGGGAAGGCGAAAGGGAGAGCGACCAGTTGGGGCGGGTCTTCGTCCAGGTCCCGCCTGCCGCCAGGCTGGGTCCAAGGGGATTGGATCCGGTCGACCATCACCGAGAAGGATCTCGCTGATATGGTCAACGATGGTTTGATCCCCCACGGAGCAGCGAGGCTCCCGGGGAACGAGTGGCAACCACAGCCGGAAGAGGGTGAGTGTGTTCTTCTGGCTACCCACGTCGACCGTGGGTTCTCTCTGCCTCCGAGTGTTTTCTTCCGTGGTTTATTGAATTTCTTTGGGGCGCAACTCCACCACTTCAATCCAAATTCTATCGCCTACCTTGCTGCCTTCGTGTCCATGTGCGAGAACTTCCTGGGTTGCCGACCGCACTGGGGTCTGTTCAAGCATATATTCACGTGTCGTTCTCAGACCGTGAAAAAGGTGAGTCCAGATGACGATAAGACCAAGGTTATTCAGATGTGTGGAGGTTTGCGGATTCAGATGAGGAACAAGAGCACCTTTCCGGCCATGACCCTTCCTGAGTCGGTCAGAGGATGGCAGTCGACTTGGTTCTACTGCCAAAACGAGTCGACGCCGGGGCAGTCGAGTGGTCTCCCTCCGTTCTCTATGGACCGAGTGCAGAAGCCCTCTTCCCTGAAGGTGTTCCCTGAGGAGAAAGCCCAAGTGAAGATGTTGATGGAGCGCGTAGTCCAGTTAGTTCGGGAAGGAGTGACGGGTATGGACCTTCTGGAGGTCTTTCTTAGGCGACGCATCCAGCCTCTTCAGTACCGAGGCCATTGCATGTGGCTGTATTGTGGAACTGAGGATGAGACTCGGATCCATCCAGAGGCAGTCGACGACGCCACACTGGAGAGGTGGATGGCCGCGGTCACCGGGAACAAGGACAACCCCCAAGGAGCCAGGAGGATTCCGCCACTCGACCATTCTAGCACTCCAGACAAGGTATGCCCACCTTATTTCCAACTGTATTCTTGCCATACTTGTTCTGCTTTTGCTGCAAATTGGTCGATTGATCTCTATCTTGCTGTGTGTCAGGCCTTCACCGAGCTATACTCGATGCCGAATGGAGCACAGACGCCGACTAAAGAGGAGGAAGCAAGTGGGGGCGAAAGCCAGGAGGAGTGGGACTCGGACGCTGCTGACGATGACGATGATGATGACTCCAATGGGGAGGAAGAAGAAGAGGAGGAGGAGGAGGAAACCGCACTGCCTCGCACGGAAAGACGATCGAAGCTCATTCATGACCCTGCGACTGAACGTGGCAAGGGGGTCGCGACTGTCGTGCAGTCGACCAAGCGCCCTCAGACCACTTCTCCGGCGCCGACTGAGAAGGCTCCGAAGCAATCTCGAACGGCGCCGTCGAAACCGGTGAAGGTCTTGCCAAAGATGAAGGTGTCGATTCCCACCATATCAGGGTAAAGATGCTATCTGAGTCTTCTTGCTCAACACGAGTTTATCGTTGGTCGACTCATGAGTTAATCGAATGATTATTGGAATTGCAGTGCTGCTACTTCTGATACTTCGGCCAGGGCTGACGATCATGAGATGGAAGATGCTGCAACCTCAAAACCTGGTACCACTCTCTTAATTCCGTTTTTAGTCGATTGGCTCTTGGTCTCTAATTTTGATTCTTTTCTATAGCTCCATCCAATGTCGTTATCGCCCTTCCTGACGACGACGATGATGAGGAACCGCTGAAGCACAGGAGGAGCAGGAAAGCGTCTGCTGGCAGGGTGACTCAGGACGTGCCAGCACCCGAGACACCGGTCATGGAGGAGGAGAACACCACTCGGCACACCGTATCTTTCGCGGTGCCGTTGACGAGTGCTCACCCCGCGTCGTCGAGTGCTGCACAACCTTCACTCTTCTCGACCCACTACGTCCCAGAGGACCAAGCCAGTGCTGCAAAAGAAGCGATACGCCAGGCGGGAGTCATGATGGAGCAGGTGAAGGCTATCCGGGACGCTAGTCAGGCAGCCTATGACGCCAGTTCTACCCTTCAAAGCAACATTCAGGTCAGTCGGTCATCGCCTGTTCTGTTAGGATATGATCTCTAAAAATTCTTCTTTCTGAAATCTGTAGTAGCCCCACACCCACTGGGTGTGTCGATTGAAATTTCGGTTTAGTGGGGGCACGCTGAGTGCACCCACTGGTGTAGTCCCCGAGGCTATGGTGGACTGCTGGCAGTCGACCATAGGCTTTATAAGTTAAGTTCTTCCTTCATTCGACTAGGTCGAATGGATTTTCAGACCGGTGGGGGCATGCTGAGTGCACCCACTAGGTGTAGTCTCCGAGGCTGTGGTCGACTGCTGGCAGTCGGCTACAGTCTGAAGAATATGTCTCTTTTTTTTGCTGGTCGACTGGTCGACTCTTCCTTGATAGAACTAGTGGGGGCACGCTGAGTGCACCCACTGGGTGTAGTCCCCGAGACTACGGTCGAATGCTTGTATTTGGCTGTAGTCTTAGAAACGTATGATTTTTCCTTAGTCACTCGGAAGTGAACTGTTTTTGACATCCGTCGATTGATTCTTTGTAGAAATCCTGTGACCTTGCGGCTCGTTACACCGAGCTGGAGAACAAGCATATCCAGCTCGAGCTTGATCTGAAGCTGGTTCAGGAGAATCTGGCGAAGGCGAAGGAAGAAGCTAAAGGTATGTTTGGTGAGGTTTCCGACGACTGTCTTTGTCCCTTGTTTGATTCAAATTCTGACCTTGCTGCAACTTTTGCAGGCAAAGTGAAGGAGGCCCAGAAGAAGAAAGACCTTGAGTTGGCTGAGATGCAGAAAACAGCTTTAGAGAAGACCAAACTTGCAGACGAGAAGTTGACTTCAGTCACCAGGCTTGAAGAAGAGAACACCAATCTGAAAGCTACTCTCGCTATTGCCAACAAGGAGGTCAGTCGACTAAAAAGCGACAAAGTTGCTCTGAATGACAAGGCCAGTCAGTTGGCTGGGAAGAAGAATGATCTGGAGGCCTATCTTAGCGGACTCGCCAAAAAGTTGTTCCTCATGCTCGAAGGTAATCTTTTGCGCCAAACAATCGTTTTTACAATGATCTTTCCATTCGACCATTGCCTTGACTCGGCGATTGTACTTGCAGAATTTTGCCAAAACTTTGAAGAGGAGACTGGTCGACTAGAACCAAACCTGGACCCCATCAATTCTCCGATGAATGATGAAGTCGCCATGAACGTGTTCCGGCTCGAGTCTCGCGTTGCTGCTGTCACTGACTATCTTGCAAGGCTGAAGGTCGCCATTTCCCGCATCGACACTACGCTCTGGCCCAGGGAGACGCTCCCAAATGACCTCGAGTCTCTGATGACTCGACTAAACACAGTCCCTGGTCGAGTGCAGGAGTGGAAGAAGTCTTCTGCCAGGGGTGGTGCAGATGTCGCTCTGTGTCTGGCCCGAGTCCATTGCAAGGATGTACGAGAGAACAAGCTGGCGGCTCTTCGGGTGGCTAACACCAAGAAGCATGATTTCCGGTCTTTCATGGAGACTTTCATCGCTGCTGCCACTCGGATCACGGACGGAATTGATCTTGATGAGTTTGTTGCACCTTCTAGCCCTCCACAGGAGGGGTAAAAAACTTCTTGAGCTCGACACTTTAAATTTGCCTCGGTATGCCGAGTGATTTTGTAACCGATAAACCTTAACAGGCTTAGCACCTGAGCACTTTCGGTTCCGTTAGGTATTTATCCGAACTTGGATTCGACGTTCGAATATGCTTGCATTTGGCTTGAGATGTCTTTTGCAGGTTAAAGCAAGATGCTCATTGCAGTCGACTTGTTTCCCAATTTGCTTAGGCAGGCACTGGGCTGCGGCTAAGCCTCCCAGTGGGAGGCATGCTCCCCACTCGGTAGGATTTTTATAACTTAGGCGAACACTGGGCTGCAGCTAAGCCTCCGAGTGGGAGGTCTGCTCTCCACTCGGTAGGATTTTTATAACTTAGGCGAACACTGGGCTGCAGTTAAGCCTCCGAGTGGGAGGTCTGCTCTCCACTCGGTAGGATTTTTATAACTTAGGCGAACACTGCGCTGCAGCTAAGCCTCTGAGTGGGAGGTCTGCTCTCCACTCGGTAGAATTTTTATAACTTAGGCGAACACTGGGCTGCAGCTAAGCCTCCGAGTGGGAGGTCTGCTCTCCACTCGGTAGGATTTTTATAACTTAGGCGAGCACTGGGCTGCAGCTAAGCCCCCGAGTGGGAGGTCTGCTCTCCACTCGGTAGGGTTTTCACATTGTACTTGTGGCGTAGCTCGGAGGAGAAGGTCGCAGTCGACCTGCACCTCGTCTTCCTCGCTACTGCATGTTGTACTTGTGGCGTAGCTCGGAGGAGAGGGTCGCAGTCGACCTGCACCTCGTCTTCCTTGCTACTGCCCGTTGTATTCGAACTTAGGCGAGTACTTGGACTGCAGCTAAGCCTCCGAGTGGGAGTCTGGCTCACCACTCGGTAGGATTTTATTGAAACTTAGGCGAGTACTTGGATTGCAGCTAAGCCCCCGAGTGGGAGTCTGGCTCACCACTCGGTAGGATTTTATTGGAACTTAGGCGAGTATTTGGACTGCAGCTAAGCCTCCGAGTGGGAGTCTGGCTCACCACTCGGTAGGATTTTATTGAAACTTAGGCGAAACAGATTCGCAGCTAAGCCCCCGAGTGGGAGTCTGGCTCACCACTCGGTAGGATTTTATTGAAACTTAGGCAAAACGGATTTACAGTTAAGCCCCCGAGTGGGAGTCTGGCTCACCACTCGGTAGGATTTTATTGAAACTTAGGTGAAACGGATTCGCAGCTAAGCCCCCGAGTGGGAGGCTGGCTCACCACTCAGTAAGGATTTTTTTTACAAACTTAGGCGAAACGGATTCACAGCTAAGTCACCCACTGAGGGGGGGGATTTTTACTGAATAAATAAAAGTGACAAAAATCATTGGGGAAATTATGACACTATTCTCTTGCAAAATATGGACTACGGAAATACTTTTATTATAACTCATCCGAGTGAAAACTTAAGTGTAAAATGGGCGGAGTATCTCCGTGTTCCAAGCTCGGGGCTCGTCGATATTGTGCTTGACATTGTAGAGATGGTACGCTCTGTTGTGGAGAACCTTGGTGACGATGAAGGGTCCTTCCCAAGAAGGAGCAAGCTTGTGTTGTTTCTGCTGGTCCACTCGGAGAACCAAATCTCCTTCCTGGAAGACTCGACTCTTCACGTTTCTGGCGTGGAAGCGTCGCAAATCTTGTTGGTAGATGGTCGATCGGATCAGAGCCATCTCCCTTTCTTCCTCTAAAAGATCAACTGCGTCCTGCCGCGCTTGTTCCGCTTCAGCTTCGTTGTAAAGCTCAATTCGAGGAGCATTGTGGAGAAGATCACTCGGCAAGACTGCCTCAGCTCCATAGACCAAGAAGAATGGAGTTCTTCCGGTCGACCGATTAGGCGTGGTCCGCAGACCCCAAAGCACTGAGGGAAGTTCATCGACCCATGCTCCAGCCGCATGTTTGAGATCACGCATCAGTCGGGGTTTCAATCCTTTGAGGATTAAGCTATTGGCTCGCTCTGCTTGTCCATTCGACTGTGGATGGGCGACCGAAGCGTAGTCGACTCGTGTGCCTTGAGACGTGCAGAACTCCCTGAATTCCTCCGAGTCGAAGTTTGATCCATTGTCTTTGATGATGCTGTGCGGGACTCCATATCTGAATATTAGTTCTCTGATGAAGCTAACAGCAGTACCGGCGTCAAGGTTCTTGATGGGTTTAGCCTCGATCCACTTGGTGAACTTGTCGACTGCCACCAGTACATGCGTGAAACCGCTTCGACCTGTTCTCAAGGGGCCCACCATATCCAACCCCCATACTGCGAATGGCCAGACGAGTGGTATGGTCTTCAAAGTTGACGCTGGCTTGTGTGACATGTTGGAGTAAAACTGACATCCCTCGCACTTGTCCACTATCTCCTTTGCCATCTCATTCGCCCTTGGCCAGTAAAATCTGGCTCGGTATGCTTTGGCCACGATGGTCCGAGAGGACGCATGATGACCACAGGTCCCCGAGTGGATATCATCAAGGATTATTCGACCTTCTTCTGGCGTTATGCACTTCTGACCGACTCCCGTTGCGCTCTCTCTGTATAGCTGCCCCTTGATCACAGTAAAAGCTTTGGATCGGCGGACGATCTGTCGAGCCTCTTCTTCGTCCTCTGGGAGCTCTTTCCTTAGGATATACGCGATATATGGAACTGTCCACTCGGGAGTGATCACTAAAACCTCCATGACCAAGTCGACCACCGCTGGAACTTCAACTTCAGTCAAATCTGTGGCACTCTTGGGCTGCGGAGCTTCTTTAGTAAAAGGATCTTCTTTGACTGATGGAGTATGGATATGCTCCAGGAACACACCACGGGGAATGGGTTCTCTTTTGGAACCTATCTTCGCCAAATCATCAGCCGCTTGATTTTTCAGTCGGGGTATATGATGGAGCTCTAACCCCTCAAACTTCTTTTCCAGCTTCCTCACTGCATTGCAGTATCCAGTCATAGCTGGGCTTCTAACGTCCCACTCCTTCATCACTTGGTTGACCACCAAGTCTGAGTCGCCATAAACCATAAGGTGACGGACGACGAGTGAGATGGCCATGCGCAACCCATACAAGAGGGCCTCGTACTCCGCCTCATTGTTGGAGGAGTCAAAGTGAATCTGGAGCACATATCTGAGCCTATCTCCTCTGGGGGAAACTAGGACAACCCCAGCACCGGAACCATTCAACATCTTAGAGCCATCAAACAACATGGTCCAATGCTCCGAGTGAACTTCAGTCGGCTGCTGTTGTTCAATCCACTCGGCAAGGAAATCTGCTATTGCTTGGGACTTAATGGCTTTCTTTGCCTCAAACTTGATATCAAGGGGAAGGAGTTCAATCGCCCATTTATCCACTCGACCAGTTGCATCTCTGTTGTGCAGAATCTCTGAAAGTGGAGCGTCGCTGACGACTGTAATGGAATGATCAGAGAAATAATGAGCAACCTTCTTCGTGGTCATGTAGATCCCATACACAAGCTTTTGATAATGAGGGTATCTTTGCTTGGATGGAGTCAAAACTTCAGACAGATAATACACTGGGCGCTGAACTTTGAAGGCTTTCCCTTCTTCTTCCCGCTCGACCATAAGTACTGTACTGACGACTTGTCCTGTGGCTGCGATATAAAGCAACAGAGGCTCTTTGCTGACTGGAGCAGCAAGCACCGGCTGGGTGGAGAGCAGAGCTTTTAGCTCGGCAAACGCTGCATCAGCTTCTGGAGTCCACTCGAACTTGTCTGCCTTCTTCATCAGTCGGTAAAGAGGCAATGCCTTTTCACCGAGTCGTGAGATGAATCAACTTAACGCGGCCAAGCATCCAGTAAGCTTCTGGACATCGTGCACCCGCACAGGGCGTTTCATTCGGAGTATAGTGCCGATTTTTTCTGGGTTAGCATCGATTCCTCGTTCGGAAACGAGAAAACCGAGTAACTTGCCACCAGGAACTCCGAATGTGCACTTTGATGGATTGAGCTTGATATCGTACCTCCTAAGGTTGGCAAATGTTTCGGCGAGGTCAGTCAGCAGATCAGAGCCTTTTCGTGACTTGACCACGATATCATCCATATACGCTTCCACATTCCGACTGATTTGAGTGAGCAAACACTTATGAATCATTCGCATAAACGTAGCTCCGGCATTCTTGAGGCCGAATGGCATGGTGATATAGCAGAAACACCCGAATGGAGTGATGAAAGCTGTTTTTATCTCATCGGGTCCGTACAGACGGATCTGATGGTACCCGGAATAAGTGTCTAGAAAAGACAATCTCTCGCATCCCGCGGTCGAGTCAACAATTTGATCAATCCGAGGGAGAGGAAAATGTTCTTTCGGGCAGGCCCGATTGATGTGCTTGAAATCAATGCACATTCGGAGTGAGTAGTCCTTCTTAGGAACCATGACGACATTGGCGAGCCACTCGGAGTGGTATATCTCTCGGATAAATCCTGCCGCCAATAGTCGAGCCACCTCCTCACCAATTGCTTTTCTCTTCTGGACGGCGGACCGTCGAAGATGTTCTTTTACTGGTTTTGCTGCTGAGTCGACTCTAAGGCGATGCTCAGCCAGTCCCCTGGGGACACCCGGCATGTCAGCAGGCTTCCATGCAAAGATGTCCCAGTTCTCACGGAGGAACTGGATGAGCGCTTCTTCCTATTTCGGGTCGAGTGTTGTGGAGATATGGGTCGGAGCTGCATTGGGGTCGGTCGGGTGAATGTGGACGGGCTTCGTCTCATCGGACGACTGAAATGCTGACTCTGTGGCAGGCTTCTTGGCTCACAGCAAATCACTCGGATCTGCATTTTGCTTGTATTCTTCTAGCTCGACCGCTGTCACCTGGGAGTCGGCAATTTTCGAGCCCTTCTGGAAACACTCTTCTGCTTTTTTCCGATCACCAGTGATAGTGATCATGCCTTTGGGACCGGGCATCTTCAATTTGAGGTACACATAACATGGTCGAGCCATGAATCGTGCGTAAGCTGGTCTCCCCAAAATAGCGTGGTAAGCGCTCTGAAAGTCCACGACTTCAAACGTCAGCCTCTCTTTGCGGAAATGTTTCGAATCACCGAATACCACGTCCAGAGCTATTTGGCCGAGTGACTCGGCTTTCTTTCCGGGTATGACTCCATGAAAACTCATTTTACTGGTGCTCAGTCGGGACATCGGAATGCCCATACCCTTTAGTGTGTCCGCATATAACAAGTTCAGTCCGCTACCACCATCCATTAGCACCTTCGTCAGTCGAGTGCCTTCCACAATCGGGTCGACCACCAAAGCTTGCCTCCCAGGGGTGACTATATGAGTCGGGTGATCAGACTGGTCGAACGTAATGGGTGTATGGGACCATCTCAGATAGATGGGTGTCGCCGGGGCGACCATATTTACCTCACGGTTAATAACTTTCAGCCGGCTCTTACTTTCCACATCCGCGAAGATCATCAGAGTGGAGTTAACATGAGGGTATCCTCCCTCACTGTCCTCCTTGTCTTCAGCTTTGCCCGACTCCTTTTCCTTGTCCTTGGGTTGTTTACCTTGGAACTGCTGGATCAGGAGCCTGCACTGGCGAGTGGTATGCTTCGGGTAGATGATATTACCCTCTTCATCTTTCTTCGTGTGGATGTGACACGACATATCCATCACGTCATTTCCTTCTTTATACTTCACTTTCTTAGGGTTCCAGGATCCTTTGGGCTTTCCCTTGAACTTGCCCTGAGTCACGGCTAGAGCCTCTCCAGGAGCCGCTGGTTCGGCCTTCCGTTTCTGCTTCCGACTGGAGTTTCCCTTCTCCGACTGACTTGGTTTATACTTGCCGCTGCGGAGTCGGTCCTCCTCTTCACCATTGGCGTACTTGGTGGCAATTTCCATCATCCGACTCAGAGTCATATCTCCGGTCTACCCAAACTTCAAACTTAACTCTCTGTTCTTGACACCATCCTTGAAGGCACAGACGCCCTGATGATCAGACACGTTCTCCACGGTATGATGCAAAGTGATCCATCTCTGAATATACTCTCTTAAGGTCTCATTCAACTTCTGTACACAAACTTGCAGCTCTGTCAATCCAGCTGGTCGCTTGCAAGTTCCCTCAAATGTTCTGACGAACACTCGGGAAAGATCTTCCCAGGTGTAAATACTGCTTGGAGTCAACTGATTCAACCACGCCCTGGCCGAACCTTCCAACATGAGAGGCAAATGCTTCATGGCTACCTCATCATTCCCACCGCCGATCTGTACAGCCACTCGGTAGTCCTCAAGCCAAGTTTCAGGCTTAGACTCACCGGTGAACTTGCTTACTCCAGTCGCCAGCCGGAAGTTAGGGGGAATTACCGCGGCTCTGATTGCCCTGCTGAAACATGCTGGACCAGAAACATGCACTCGGATGCTAGTGGGCGCGTCTCTGTCATGGTTACCCCGATGAGCCCTGTTCCGATCGACCACGCCTTGCACGATGATAGACCGTGCGTCGAAGCCTGGTTCCCGGGGGTCGACCGGAGCTCTTCGCCCCACGCTGAACTGACGCCTGTCATCTTGCTACCGAGGAGCATGAGACCCGTCTCTCGGAGGAGGAGTGGGCACTCGACGCCTACCCTCACGATCGTATCGGTCACCATATTGGTCCTGTCGATTCTCGCGTCCTTCACGCCGCGGAGGCGATCTGGGGCTGTGAGCCGACTGAACCGTATTTGCAGCGACAGATCGACTGTGAATCCTGTTGCGCGACTGCGACACGGCTGAATTCTGATCTCCTGTTGCCCGGAGCAAATCTCTGATCTGCATCAAGCCTCTGCCAGCCTCCGACTAGGAGGGCTGAATCGACTCTGCTATTCGGGTCGCAGCTGCTAAATTTTGAATCGGGGTTCGATATACCTGAGTCGGCGGGAAGAGTTGACGTCGACTAGAGTCGGGTACTCGTTGCCGCGCGCGCTCGTCGAGTGCTCGCTGAAGGTTCTCCAGACGAGCGTGTTCAGCTAAGTTAGCCAAACGTGCCTCCTCCAAGGCGCGAGCCTCGGGGGTTTCTCCCGCGATGGGAGTATGCAAGGCATCCATGTTCCTGCGGCGAAGTTCTTCCCTTTGCAGGGAATTAAGTGGCTCGGGTTGGTACTCCTCGTGGATTTGAGCGGGGTCACCCCCATCGTCTACCCCATCCTCGCGGGGGAAACCGGGAGGGCTGCGAGGCCCGTTGACCATCAAAACCTCTGCCGCTAGATCACTGCTATCACACTCGGATGCAGTCTCTAAGGAGCCAGTCGACAAATCAAACAGGCCATAGACGGACTCGTCCGGCTCGATCGCTGCAACTTGAGTGGTGGCCGTCTGGCAAGCCACTGCGTGCCGCACCCACCGTTGGAGCCTCGACCGACCAGAACGCTTGTGCTGGCTGGAGACGGGGAGGGATGACGACAGAGGAGTCGACCGATACGGAGTCGACGGTTGCCGCAGCAGAACACCGCGGACACATGCGCGAAAGTGCGCCGCCCCGCGGACGGGGAGCGCAACGATGTCGAGTGGAGCCTCCTGAAGCCAAGTGGAATCGTCAGCGATGAAGGTGAGAGCACTGAGACGGATCTCGCGGCCCTCGACCAAAACTCCACCAGCAACCATGATGAAAGTGATTGGAAGAAATGCAACTTCTCCAAAAATCGCTAAGACACCTGCCCCACGGTGGGCGCCAACTGTCGTGGTTCTAAGTCTGACAGTAGAATGGGGGGTAGGTATGGAGAGGCAGGATCCTAGCTATGGAGCAGTTGTGAACACAAGGATGTACGAGTTCAGGCCCTTCTCGGAGGAATTAACAGCCCTACGTCTCGGAGCCCAGAGGCGGTCGACTGGATTATATGTATATGGGTTACAGGGGTGCGAACCCTTTACACTGAGGAGGGGGGTGGCTTATATAGTGTCCGCCAGACCCCTCCGGCCCTCAGTAATGCCAGGTTTAAAGTACATTAAGTCTAGGCATTACTGGTAACGCCTTACATAAAGTGTCCTAAATGCCATAAAGACTACTTAATTACAGACCGTTTGGATGTAGAGTGCCTCTTGATCTCCTGGTGGTCGAGTGAGTCTTCACGGTCGAGTCCTTCGAGTGCGTCGAGTGAGGTCTCCCTTGGTCGACTGGAAGGCAGTTTCTTCTAAGGGTGTCCTTGGGTAGGGCACTTAGACCAGGCCTATGACCCTACCCTAGGTACATGACCTCATGACTACTCGTAATAGAGACCACCTGGATACTCGACATAGCTTTTCTGCTTCCCTGGCTGTTGCATCGTGAGTTCAGCAATTCTACTGCCGGACAGGGATTCTGG
The DNA here is from genome assembly GCF_002162155.2 of Triticum dicoccoides. Taxonomy (NCBI): domain Eukaryota; kingdom Viridiplantae; phylum Streptophyta; class Magnoliopsida; order Poales; family Poaceae; genus Triticum; species Triticum dicoccoides. Next base: position 299,086,933 of record NC_041391.1, on the reverse strand, counting down.
AAAACGGAGTCCTGAGAATAAGAAAAAAAATGACACAATTGGCAGCCCCTGGTGTGGTTGAGCCGCACTCTGGGCATGCCGTGGTCGTGCCCCTCCCCCTATGCCCATGGTATCTCCAGAGCGTAATTATGTACGCGTGGTACTGGTCTTGCGATTTCGCGAGGGCTGGGGTTGGGGCCGCATTGCTACGCATGCTCGGAACGTGCCAGGTGGTCTTGTTGTAGGTTACTCCGGGCGCGCTTGACAGTGTCCGGCCGCTTAACAGCCGGACTCGAGAATTGCCGTAAGAGGCTGTTTTGTACTTCCGTCGCGAGAGCCGCTGTATGCTCCTCCATTCGGAGAGAGCGTTCGATGTTTCCATTGACCGTAATGACTCCTTGAGGGCCTGGCATCTTGAGCTTGAGGTATGCATAGTGCGGCACCACATTGAACTTTGCAAATGCGGTTCGTCCGAGCAGTGCATGATAGCCACTGCGGAACAGGACTATGTCGAAGATTAAATCTTCGCTTCAGAAGTTATTCGGGGATCCGAAGACCACTTCAAGTGTGACTGAGCCTGCATAGTTGGCCTCTACACCTGGTATGACGCCTTTGAAGGTCGTCTTTGTGGGTTTAATCCTTGAGGGATCTATGCCCATCTTGTGCACTGTATCCTGATAAAGTAGGTTCAGGCTGCTGCCGCCGTCCATCAGGACTCGAGTGAGGTGAAATCCATCGACGATTGGGTCTAGAACCAATGCGGCGAATCCTCCATGGCGGATGCTAGTGGGGTGGTCCCTTCGATCAAAGGTGATCGGGCAGGAGGACCACGTATTGAACTTTGGGGTGACTGGCTCCATCGCATATACGTCCCTGAGTGCACGCTTCCGCTCCCTTTTGGGTATGTGGGTTGCGTATATCATGTTCACCGTTCGCACTTGTGGGGGGAAACCCTTCTGTCCTCTATTGTTCGACGGCCGGGTCTCCTCCTCGTCATCGCTATGCAGCCCCTTTTCATTGTTTTCGGCAGTTAACTTGCCTGCTTGCTTGAACACCCAACAGTCCCTGTTGGTGTGATTGGCTGGCTTTTCGGGGGTGCCATGTATCTGGCACGAGCAATCGAGTATTGGGTCCAAATTGGACGGGCCCGGAGTATTTCTTTTGAATGGCTTTTTCCGCTGGCCGGGTTTAGAGCCTCTGAATCCAGCATTGACTGCCGTATCTTCAGTATTGTCGCCATTAATGCGGTGCTTGTGCTTGTTATGACGCGACCTGCCGTTAGTGTCCTTGGTATCCGAATTACCAGGGCTCTTGGTCAGGTTGTTACTGCGAGCTAGCCAGCTGTCCTCTCCCGCGCAAAAGCGGGTCATGAGTGATGTGAGGGCTGCCATGGATTTCGGCTTTTCCTGTCCTAGGTGCCGGGCAAGCCACTCATCGCGGATGTTATGTTTGAAGGCTGCAAGGGCCTCTGCATCCGGACAGTCGACGATTTGATTTTTCTTGGTTAAGAATCGTGTCCAGAATTGTCTGACCGATTTATCTGGCTGCTGAATTATGTGGCTTAGGTCATCAGCGTCTGGTGGTCGCACATATGTGCCCTGGAAGTTATCAAGGAATGCGGCTTCCAGGTCTTCCCAACAACCAATTGATTCTACTGGCAAGCTGTTGAGCCAATGCCGAGCTGGTCCTTTAATCTTGAGTGGGAGGTATTTGATGGCGTGTAGATCATCACCGCGGGCCATGTGGGTGTGAGGGAGATAGTCCTCGATCCAAACCGCAGGATCTGTTGTGCCTTCGTATGATTCAATGTTTACAGGTTTGAAACCCTCGGGGATTTGATGATCCATTACTTCGTCTGTGAAGCATAGTGGGTGTGCGACACTTCTGTATTGGGCTATGTCACGACGCAACTCAAATGAGCTTTGTCTAATGTGTTCGGCCTGACTGGAATTGCTGTATCCGGCGTGACGGTTATCATCACGTATCGTGGGCACCCACGCGATCCGTAGATCGATCTTGTTTGTCTTGCCTTGTCCTCGAGCATATCCCATAGGTCTGCCGCATATTCCCGTGCCTTGGTGTTTTTTGAGCGGCGCCGTGGTGCGGCTTGAGTGTAGGGCCGGGAGGCCTCTTTGTCGCGGCCACGAGGTGGCCGGTCGGTCGTATTATGTGCTGGTGATGTAGGTTTAGGTGCTTCCTCCTCTAATCGGGGTAGCAGCCTGCGTTTTGGGTAGCTCTTGGAGGGGCATTCGAGTTCATACTCTTCGGCCGCAAGGACTGCCGTCCATCTGTTGGCTAGCAAGTCTTGGTCAGCTCTAAGCTGTTGCTGCTTTTTCTTGAGGCTGCTTGCCGTTGCCATAAGCCTGCATTTGAAACGCTCTTATTCGACGGGATCCTCAGGTACGACAAATTCATCGTCGTCGTCGAGGCTTGCCTCGTCTTCGGAGGGAGGCATATAATTATCGTCCTCTACCTCTCTGTCTGCCGCTCTCTCATGAGGGCTGGTTTCTCCATCCTCCTACGCTGAATCCTGCTGGAGGGGGTTGTCTTCGGCGCTGTCCGGGGTGTTATTGTCTCCGGTGCCAGAATCTCCATTTTTGTTGTGGCGGGATTGAAAGTGCTAGTATCGACTAGAGGGGGGGGGGTGAATAGGCGATTTTTATGAAAGTCTTCAAAACATAGAAGTTTCGAAGACAAACAACAAAAATGACCTAGTTGATATGCAGCGGAAGATAATCTACCATAAGCAAGCCATAGTCAAATATGCAATGATGTGAAAGTACAGGACTAATAGCAGCTAAGTAGTAAGGATCAGGATGGAAGATAGTATGAAGCCAATCAACAGTAGTAGTCAAACAATGAAGTCTAACAGATACACATATAGGCAGTGACTTCACGAAGACAAACTTAAGTAAAGGATGGAAAGGGATAGAACCAGTCACTTGTTGAAGACACAGGATTTGTTGGACCAGTTCCAGTTGCTGTGACAACTGTACGTCTGGTTAGGGAGGCTGAGATTTAACTCAGAAGACCGTGTCTTCACCTTATTCCCCTTGAGCTAAGGACACCCAGTCCTCGCCCAATCACTCTGGTAAGTCTTCAAGGTAGACTTCCAAACCTTCACAGACTTCGTTCACCGGCAATCCACAATGACTCTTGGATGCTCAGAACGCGACGCCTAACCGGCTGGAGGATACACAGTCCTCAAGTGTAATAAGTCTTCAGGTCACACAGACAGAAAGACTTTAGTGATGCCTAACACTCTTTGGCTCTGGGTGTTTGGGCTTTGTCCTTGCAAGGATTCTTCTCTCTCAAAGGCTTCGAGGTGGGTTGCTCTCAAAACGACAAAAGCCGTAGAATAACTCTGAGCAGCCACCAATTTATGGTGTAGGGGGTGGGCTATTTATAGCCACAAGGCAACCCGACCTGATTTGTCCGAAATGACCCTGGGTCACTAAGGAACTGACACGTGTTCTAACGGTTAGATTTCAAACACACACGGCAACTTTACTTGGGCTACAAGCAAAGCTGACTCATCCAGCTCTAGATAAGATTTGCTCTCATTGTCTTCGCTCGAAGACATAGGATATGGGTTGAGCATCCCTTCAGTCACTCTGACTTAGTTCACTTGGACCCGACTTAACAGTAGGTGGTTCCTATGACTCAACAAAGAAGAAAAGGAAACAACGAAACCACACAGTCTTCGCGCTCCACAGTCTTCACGCAGTGTCTTCTCATGTCATAGTCTTCAATATGAATATCTTCTCATACCACCATTGTCTTCAATGTCTTCATACATTTTTAGGGGTCATCTCCGGTAGGTAAACCGAATCAATGAGGGACACTACCTGTGTTATCCTGCAATTCTCACAAACGCATTAGTCCCTCAACCAACTTTGTCGTCAATACTCCAAAACCAACTAGGGGTGGCACTAGATGCACTTACAATCTCCCCCTTTTTGGTGATTGATGACAAACTGGTTGAAGTTTTCAACGGGGATAAAGTATGTGAAATTGTAAAGGATAGGGAACTGTCTTCATAAGTAGCAAGGGCTCCCCCTGAAGATGTGCATATAAGTAATTTGCTTTTGGAATGCAAATGCACATGGCAGGTTGTACTTGTGGAGATCCACTTCAACTTATGAAGATAATTCATCATGCATGAAATGATATAGCAAGTAGAATGACATGCATAATGAAAAATGGACGTCTGCAGAATGATCTAAGCGCGGAAGTTATCATCGCACATGCGGAATTTATCATCGCATCACAGTAAAGCAAATAAGTAGCAGACGACCATCAAGTTTAGGTGTTACAACTCAAAGAACCAAATGTTTTAAAAAGCAAGAGTTGTAAGCACGAGGCAAAATATAATGCAACCGCCCATATGAACCCGCTTGAAGACTATCAAGTCATACGCTTCTCCCCCTTTTGTCAGTAAGGACCAAAAAGGTTTGAAGACATAGAGCATCTACTCGTCCTCATGAGTAGGTGAAGCAGCAGGGTTATTGTCGTTGGTTGGCGGTGCAGACGAACTTGGTGCAGTGTTGATGCGTGCAGTAGTAGGAGGTGGTGAAGTAGCATCATCTTCATCATTGATCACTCTGGCATTGACAGTTGCCACGGAGGAAGAATATTCAGAGTCTTCAAGCGATGGAGTGCGACGTAGGACAGCAGTCCTTGGAGGAGTGGAGTCAAACTGGAATCTTCCATTGAAGCCATCGTCTTGAAGATCTGCTTCAGCACTAAGCAGGGTCAAGCTCTTCCATGATCGCCGGCAAGTCTCATGAGAAATGAATGCATTCTTGGTGGCAAGGTTTCGAATGCGATTGACATCCACCAAGAGGCTTTTCATCTGTCTCTTGAGCCAAAAGTGATGTTTATCCTGTTTCTGATGAAGGGCCACAAGAAGTTCTCGGTCATTGAGAACGCGAGAACGCTTCCGAGGCCTTTGGGCAATGGTGCTTTCAGTGGCTTCAGTAGGTGCTCGATGAGGCAGACGAGTATTTCCGGCCAATGGATAGATTCGTGTTGCTGCTTGAACACCTTCAATGGATTGAGTGAAGCTTTGGTGCTCGGCATTCTAAAGACAAAGAGGCTTCTTGGCAGGGTCAGCGTATATGGCTTCAACTGACATATCAACCTCTGGTAAAAAGATCAGATGATTGCGAGCAGATGGTTGATAGTTGACAGATGAGTGTCGCTTGATGAGGCGCATGACCCATGGAGCATAAAACTTCAGACCAAACAGATCAGATCCAGAAGCAGCAAGTTGCCTGATGAAGAATTCTTGAGTATTGAAGCTGATGCCATTGAGAATGTAGAAGACCAAAGTCTTCATAGCTCCTTCAAGCTTGGCCGCTGATGAATGTCCTTTGATAGGCCATAGAGTTCGCCTGATAATATGATATATTGTGCGTGACAGATACTCAAGGTCTTCAACAAAGAACTCTGTTGGATATTCAGTGTCAGATGGCAAGGGCTTCATCATGCTCAACATCTGGCTCATGTTGGGTTCTGGCTTATGGAAGATGCTCTCCAATGCATTGCGGTGTAGCTGACAATCAGGTTCATATAGCTCTCCAGGAGTGGCTAGCCCTGTAAGCTCAATGATGTCAAGAGCTTTGGCTTCATGATGAACGTTTCCGGTCATCCACTCGAGGACCCATGTCTTGATATCTCTGTTGTAGCCGCGAATGTGTAGAGTAGCATAGAATTGAAGCAATAGTTCTTCATTCCAGTGTTCTTTGTCTGTCACAAAGTTGAGCAGACCAGCATCACGGAAGCAATCAAGTGCTTCTTATAAGCACGACAGTCCAGCAATGGCTTCAGTGTCAAGGCACATATGAGGGAAAATGCGCCCTTGATCATATAGAACGCAGGAGTAATAGCTTCTCTGCTGATAGCTCCAGAACCGATCTGATGATATCCTTGGTTTGGAGTAGGGGTTCTTGGCGCTGTCAAAGAAAGTATTTTGGCTTTTGAAGCCATTAGCATTGAAGGACCCTGGTGAGTTTGCAGTACCTGGAAACCTTGGCAGTCTTGGCTTTGGCTTCTGGACCTGAGGCCTATGCTCAACATGATAATAAAATTGAGGTCCAGAGGTAGTAGGCAGAGGTACCAGAATGGGCCATCGAACAGTGGTTAGCTGACCATGACTGTATGCTTGCTCAATTGTATGAGGCCTTGGTGGCGGAACAGGAGCAGTGGCAACAGCTGAGGCTTCAGGCTGCACAACAGGTGCTTCGGGAGCAGTTGCCTCATTAGCTTCAGGTGTAGTGGCCTCATTAGCTTCAGGCGCAGTGGCCTCATTAGCTTCAGGCACACTGGTTGGTTCAAGCTCCACATTAGCATCAGCCATGACAACGTCATCGACTTCATTGGTGTTGGTGGTGGCAGCTTCAACATTTTCAACCTCCTCTTGATGAACAGGAGGGTTGGGCACTGACACATTCACATCAGGAACAACTTCTTCAATAACTAGGGGAGTAGGGACACGTACGTCTTCTTAATTATCTTCGGCTGATGCAGCCGGAATGTCTTCAGCAGCTTGGGCTTCAGACATGGAGACATTCACAGTTGGAGTGGGTTCAGAAAATACTTGACGTGCAACAGGTTGGCATTGCACTTCTCCTTCTGGAACGCTCGACAGAGGGACTTGAGGCCTTTGTCCTTTGCGAAGCCTGCGAAGTGCTGGCAACGCCTTTGGAGATGGAGTTGGCTGGGCCTCAAAGTCTTCATCTTCTTCTTGCACGGGTGGTGTAGCTTGTTGTTGTTGTTGTTGTTGGGGAGTACTTGGGGAATCTTGTTGCTGTGGGTGATCAGCCCACGATGCATCCCGAGCAATTGGCGTCAGAGGACGACCAATGCTGATGAGTTCGCTGTTCGTAAGAACAGGCGATGATACCACGTTGTGTTCGATCTGAGGAAGAACTTCATCATCTTCAACATTGTCATCATGACCAATGTCTTTAGCAGCGGTGGGTTCAGCTGCTGGAATATCTTCAGCTTCATGAGCCTCTGTGGAAGCAGGCTCATGAACTATCATCCTTCTTTCTTGATGTTCTGACGCAGGGCGAACCACTGAAATGGGTTCAACAACTAAGGGCTCTATGGGAGCAGCCCTAGTATTCTTGGTCTTGCGCTTCTTCTTGGAGGGAGCGGCATCAGAGGCTTCAGTATTCTTCCTCTTTATGGCTTCAGCCTCGGCAGCCCTCATCTTCTTCTGTTCTGAAGCGGTTGTGGTGACCATTGGCTTCGAGCCAGTCATGCTGCTTGGGAAGATAATGCGAGGGGCTTCTTGGCTTGAAGGTGCAGGCTGGTCAGCAGGAAGCTTCTTCTTTTTCTTTGCAGCCATCCTGGGGTCAATGCCAGGACGACCAAGTGACTTGCGCTTCTCAGCCTCATTGTAGGCAAGCACACACTTATCAGCCAAACTCTTCATGCGCTCACGAGAGCCTTGAGCTTCTTGGCGCTTCTTCAGAAAAGCTTCTTTAAGCTCATGCAGCATGACCTTGAAGTTTCTGACATCTTGAACACTGAGCTTCGCCACATGCTTCTTGAATTGAGCCTTCTCATAATCAATTTTGTTCTTCAGCTCAATGATGCGCTGAGCAAGAGCTAGCTCAGAAGCAATGGCGCCATTGAAAGAGACGCTGAGGCCAATGGGAAGCTGCAAATCTTCAAAGCTTAGATTGGGGGTGTCGAACCACTCATCAATGAAGTTATGGATGATTGCCACATCAAAGAGAGGCAAGTTGTTGAAGATTTCTGCTTCTTCCTTGCTCTTTATCAGTTTCTCAAGGGCATCATCAGCAAGATCTTCATCACTGGACAGATCAACGGGTTCTTCACGCAGAATGGCGGAAGGAGTCAAGGCTTGATCAGTATGCCTGACAAGTTGCCTTTTCTTCTCCGTCTTCTTGGAGATACGGGATTGATCTTCAGACTGCACACTGGCTTCAGGAGGTGCAGTGGCCAGAGGCTTCGCACATAAAGCTTTTGGAGGTGCTGATTTAGAAGCCTTTAGCTTCTTTTGCTTCCGCGGCTTCGGAGGAGGAGCTGGGGCTTCATCAGTGTCAGCATCATTATCAGAATGATCTACTCTGGCACCCTGAACCAAGATGTAGGTGATGAGGCCGTCAAGGTTAGAGAAGGGGCAGATGTCATTGGGTTCTGCATCACGAGAGCTGTCAGCACGAGGAGCAGAGGGACCAGGGTTGAAGTCTAATCCCAATGACTTCTTGTTTTCCTTGGCCGAAGCCTTTGCGTGCTGGAAGTTGCGCTTGAAGAGAGCATTATCATGACACCAGAGTAATGATGTGGGATCGGCATTCTCAGGCTGAGGTCCACGGACCATGCAAGGATAGAAGTCTTGTGCAATAGCTTCAGCTCTGTTCTTGGGTTGAAGGCCTCGATAGAGAATATCGCCCCAAGGACTCTTGATAGCATTCTTCTCTGCATATTCCTTGGTCACGAATTTGTACTTGAACCATTCTTCAGCCCAATAGCGTCGAATCCATTGGATTCGTGTCTTGCGCTGATGATAAGTCTCTTCAGGATCTGTCTTGTAGAGCTCTGCTAGGTCATCAGGCAGATCTTTGGATGTTCCTTCTCTGCGCTGTCTGCCACCCTTCCTTGCTGATTTTTCTGCAGCCATGAACTGCAAACTGAATGGCTTCACTATGTTCAAAGGCTTCAGAGACTTACGCTTGCTGGTCAAGCAGGAACTGGCTTCAGGAGAATTGATATGATGTTGTAAGTATTCTGCAAACGAATGCAGACTATGAGAACCAAAGGATTCTCCCACGGACATGTACCTGTGACAGCATTAGAGATGCGAGGGAAGGGGAAGAGGTCATATGCATTCTCAGAAGATTCTGAAGATAAATCAGTTTGAAGACATTGACCTCATGATGCAAAGACATTCACTTATATAGGTGAGTTGGTTCCAGATTTGTACCAATCCGTGAATAAGTACAAGTGAGGAATCAAACTAGACAGGAAATCTAAGTGAATTGACTAGGCAGTATGAGATGCAGACAGAATAGATCTAACATTGAATAGGCAGAAACCACTTTCGGTAAACAGGATGAATCTTGAAGATCAAAAAGGTGGTAAAAATAGAGTTATAATTACCGCATGAAGAACTGCTAGATGGGATGAATAGGAGACCGAGCAGTTTAGCCCACCGTGCCCTAACTTGGCGACGGAGGACACCTACGGCGACGGTGGAGAGGACGATGTCCGCAGCCGGCGTGAGGACGGCGTCGGAGAAGTCGCGGCAGCTAAGCGCTTCATCGCCGGCGTCGTCGAGAGCTAGCGGTGGCGCTAGGCTTTTGACGAGGTGGAGAGGTGGAAGAAGGATTTCTTTACCGCAGGGGACACGTATTTATAAGTAGGTGAGCGGCACAACGCAATTACGCTAGTGCCCCTGGCGGTTCACATCTGAGGGGCACGTGGCAAGCATACAACATACTCAGAGTTGTCCCACGTTCCCACGCCCGCCAGGCATGTCGGAGAGTTGTTCCGGCTTCTTCGAATTTCAACAATAAAGATAAGTCATTTAAATCAGATTTAATGTTTATCTCTTTGCCTTCTGCTGACTAGGACGTAGAGAAGACATTCGATAGTTTCAATAGAATGCATATGATTTGGACAGATAGAGTTTGAGATAGAAAGCATAGAGAGGTTAGGGTCCGATCACATCCACTTAGTTCAGAAGATTCAACTTGAAGACATAGCTATAAGTGAATGCTGTAGAGGACAGAACACTAGTATATTCATATATATATTAGAAAGCAATCAAATCATCAAAGTGCAGAAAATCATGAAGATAAATTGAAACTGAAGACAAACCAAATGCGAAGTCATTGCAAAATAACGCCATGAGTGAAACACTTCAAACAGAGAAATTTGGTGGTGGCGTTACCCACCGTATAGGAAGTATTAGACCCAGAGACGGCGCACAATTGTCGTGGCGCTCCGAAGTCAAATTCCATGTTAATGTATTCACACTCAGAGTGTAAATCTTCATTGATTGAAGATATACATTACTTTGTGTGTTGCACATCTAAGTCATCAACATGCATAAGTGTTAGGATGTGTGCCTGATCACAGGACATTAGAGGATTCCAAGATATTTAGCTCACACCGTAACTTGCAAAACCTTTTCTCATCCAAGGGCTTTGTGAAGATATCTGCTAGTTGCTCTTCAGTGTTGACGTGAATGATATCGATATCTTTCTTCATGACATGATCTCTGAGAAAGTGATGACGAATTTCAATGTGCTTTGTCTTCGAGTGTTGGACTGGATTGTTGGCTATCTTGATGGCACTCTCGTTGTCGCAGAAGAGAGGTACTTGTTTCAAGTTGATGCCATAGTCCTTGAGAGTTTGCTTTATCCATAGAAGCTGAGCACAATAGGATCCAGCAGCAATGTATTCAGATTCAGCAGTTGAGAGTGATACACAATTCTGCTTCTTTGAAGACCAACAGACAAGTGATCGACCAAGAAAGTGACATGTTCCTGATGTAGACTTGTGATCCACTTTGTCACCAGCATAATCAGCATCCGAGAATCCAACCAAATCAAATCTTGAGCCCTTGGGATACCATAATCCGAGTGTTGGGGCGTAAGCCAAATATCTAAGAATTCGCTTCACAGCTAAGTGATGCGATTTCTTTGGTGCCACTGGGAATCGAGCACACATGCAAACACTAAGCATAATATCTGGCCTAGGTGCACATAGATAAAGTAAAGAACCAATCATGGAGTGGTATACCTTTTGATCGAACTCTTTACCGTTGTCGTCGGGACCAAGATGGTGTTTGGCTGGCATTGGCGTCGTGTAACCTTTGCAGTCTTCCATTCCAAACTTCTTCAGACAATCTTTGAGGTATTTTTCTTGAGATATGAAGATGCCATTGCTTTGCTGACGAATTTGAAGACCAAGGAAGAACTTCAGTTCTCCCATCATGGACATCTGATATTGCTCTTGCATCATGTATCCAAACTCATCACTATACTTCTGGTTGGTGCAGCCGAAGATAATGCCATCCACATATATTTGGCACACAAACAATTCGCCATCATATGTCTTCGTGAAGAGTGTGGGATCGAGGGATCCTGGTTTGAAGCCTTTGCTCTTCAGGAAGTCTTTGATTGTATCATACCATGCGCGAGGAGCTTGTTTGAGGCCATACAGTGCCTTGTTTAGCTTGTACACCATATCAGGATGTTTTGGATCTTCAAAGCCAGGTGGTTGAGCGACATATACTTCTTCCTCAATCTTGCCATTGAGAAATGCACTCTTCACATCCATTTGATATAGCAAGATGTTGTGATGATTAGCATAGGCTAGCAGTATGCGAATAGCTTCAAGCCTAGCCACAGGAGCAAAAGTTTCATCGAAGTCAATTCCTTCTACTTGAGTATATCCTTGAGCCACAAGACGTGCTTTGTTTCTGACGACTTGACCATGCTCATCTTGCTTGTTTTGATATATCCATTTTGTTCCAATAATGTTATGCTTGCGAGGGTCAGGTCGCTTGACAAGTTCCCAAACATTGTTTAGCTTGAACTGTTGAAGTTCTTCTTGCATAGCTTGAATCCATTCGGGTTCCATAAAGGCTTCAACAACTTTCTTGGGTTCTGATATTGACACAAATGAAAAGTGCCCACAGAAGTTTGGTAACTGTGTTGCTCTTGAGCGAGTCAGTGGACCAGGTGCATTGATGCTGTCAATTATCTTCTCAATTTGCACTTCATTTGCAACACAAGGATGAACTGGACGAAGATTTTGCTCTTGCTGATCATTGTCATCATTGGGAGGATTATATTCGGTCTGAGCATTGTCTTCAGGTTGGTTAGGTGCAGAAATGATAAGTTCCTCTTCTGGCAGTGCTTCAGAGGGCATGATTTCACCCGTTCCCATCAGCTTGATAGATTCGCTTGGAGGGGCTTCATCAAGTGTACTTGACAGGAGTTCTCTTTGTGAACCATTGGTTTCATCAAATCTCACATCCACAGTTTCGACGATCTTGTAGAGATAGAGGTTGAAGACTCTGTAGGAGTGCGAGTCCTTTCCGGAGCCAAGCATGAAGCCTTCGTGAGCCTTAGGTGCAAATTTTGACTTGTGATGGGGATCCTTGATCCAGCATCTTGCACCAAAGACCCTGAAGTAGCTGACATTTGGCTTCTTGCCAGTAAGGAGCTCATAGGATGTTTTGCCCAGAAGCTTGTGGATGTAGACACGGTTGATAATGTGACAAGCTGTATCAATAGCTTCTGGCCAGAACTTTCTTGGTGTCTTGTACTCATCGAGCATTGTTCGAGCCATCTCAATTAGAGTTCTGTTCTTGCGCTCAACGATGCCATTTTGCTGAGGTGTGTATGGAGCAGAGAACTCATGAGTGATTCCCATTGTATCTAGATACAGATCAAGTCCCGTGTTCTTGAATTTAGTGCCATTATCACTTCTGATATGCTTGATCTTCACGCCATAATTGTTCATTGCTTGATTGGCGAATCGTCTGAAGACATCTTGTACTTCAGTCTTGTAGAGAATTATATGCACCCATGTGTATCTTGAGTAGTCATCAACAATGACGAAACCATACAAACAAGCAGTTGTTGTGAGGGTGGAGTAGTGAGTAGGTCCAAATAAGTCCATGTGTAACAGCTCGAAGGGTTGAGATGTTGTCATGATTGTCTTCGAGGGGTGCTTCGCCCTAGTCATCTTCCCAGCTTCACAGGCACCACACAAATGATCTTTCTTGAACTTGACATCCTCGATGCCAATGACATGCTTCTTCTTGACGAGTGTGTGTAAGTTCCTCATGCCAGCATGTCCCAGCCTTCGATGCCAGAGCCAGCATTCCGAAGCTTTTGTGAGAAGACATACGGCAAGCTGTGGTCCTGCTGAGAAATCTACCATGTATAGATCATCTTTCCTATATCCTTCAAAGACTAGAGACTTGTCAGATTCCATTAGTACAAGGCAACGATATTTTCCAAATAGCACAATCATGTTTAAGTCACAAAGCATTGAGACAGACATTAAGTTGAACCCAAGGGATTCAAAAAGCATCACTTTATCCATGTGTTGATCCCTAAAGATTGCAACTCTACCTAGACCCAATACCTTGCTTTTACCAGTGTCAGCAAATGTGATTTGACTCTTGTCGGATGGACGTAAGGTTCAGTCCATGAGAAGACTTTGATCACCAGTCATATGATTAGTGCATCCACTGTCAATAATCCATTCTGAAGCTTTTGGTGACATGCCCTACAGTGCAGTTAGGAGGATAGGCTTCACATGGTATGTTGTGAAGCATAAGCATTTGACGCACACTAGGATTATCACAACTTAGATCAAGATTAGAACACACAGTATGACAGATAAGAGATTCATATGTGGAATACATAGTAAGTCATTTTATCATGCGTCCCTTTATGTTTTAGGTCCCCAGCAATAATATCGACGCCATTGATTGCTGGCTGGAGACCACATTCTGCAAAAGAGAGTTAATTCTTCTTCACCACCCACATTTTCAGGGGTGGCTTAGAAGCAATGAGTCTAAGTGCAACATCTGAGAATTTCGGCTTTGAAGCCCTAGCAAATAGCCTTGCAGGAGATGAATGATACTCATGTGAATAAGCAGAAAAGTTCTTAGTTCTATGAACATAGCGGTTTGAAGACACATGCTCATATTCATGAGTCTGAGTATGATTTCCCTGCAAAACATTGGCGTTAGGGTGACTCAAGTGAGTCCTGTGTTCGTATGAAGCCGTTGGACCATATGATGCCTTTGGTCTGGGGTTTGTCTTCTTCCCTGGTGGTGTCATGATGACATTCACTGGAAGATTCTCAAGGCAGCTTTTGGGAACCCAAATCTTCTTCATAGGAGGTCCATTCCTGCAGTTAGTACCAATATACCTAGCAAACACTTCACCATTCTGATTTTTGAACAGTTTATAGTTTGCATCAAAGGATTCATCAATGATAATAGGATTAGCACAGGTAAATCCAGATAAAGTGGATGGATCCACTGAAGGTTCCTTTGCAGCAACCCAAGTGGTTTTGGGATACTGCTCAGGCTTCCAGTAGGAACCATCAGCATTCATTTTCCTCTCGAACCCAACACCCTCTTTCCTAGGGTTTCAGTTCAGAATCTGCTTTTTGAGGACATCACAGAGTGTCTGATGTCCCTTCAAACTTTTGTACATCCCTGTTTCAAGCAATGTCTTCAACCTAGCATTTTCATCAGCAATAGTAGTGGTATCCTCCGCAGAGGGGTTAGTAACCACATCAGTAGTTGAAGACAATGAAACAGCAGCAGCAGTGGAACATTCAGCAACAGATGTAGCGTTATCACGCTCAATGCATTTTAGACATGGTGGTTCAAATCCTTCCTGAGCGGGACTGATCTGTTGAGCGCGAAGTGACTCATTCTCTTTTTGAAGATCTTCATGAGTCGCTTTCAATTTCTCAAGCTCTTGCTTCCTTTGAAGATAATCATAGGAGAGCTTTTCATATGTGGTTGAGAGCGTCTCATGAAGACTTTCAAGTTCTTGGTACTTAGCATGAAGATTTTTTATGTCTTCTACTAAGGACTGTGAATGTGTCATTTCCGCGTCCAACAGGTCATCGCTTTTGTCTAACAGTTTTTGAGTATGTTCCATAGCCCTTTGTTGTTCAGTAGCAATTTTAGCAAGTGTTTTGTAGCTGGGTTTGGAGTCACAATCAGAGTCATCATCACTTGATGTTTGACAGTAAGCATCGCGTGATTTTACCTTGGCACCACGTGCCATGAAGCAGTAGGTGGGAGCAGGATCGTCCATGTCATCAGCTTCAGCGTTGGTGTGGAAGTCATTGCCTTCAGTGTTGAAGATGGACTTGGAAACATAGGCTGTGGCTAGAGCCAGACTTGCAACGCCAGGGTCGGACTCCTCTCCAGATTCCACCTCCGCCTCCTCAGAAGCAGACTCCTCCTCTGAATCCATTTCCTTGCCAACAAAGGCACGAGCCTTGCCTGATGAGCTCTTCTTGTGTGATGAAGACTTGGAAGAAGACTTTGAGGATTTCTTCTTCTTCTTCTTGTCATCAGAATCATATTCATTGCTCTTCTTATTCTTCTTCTCATTGTCCCACTGTGGACACTCAGATATGTAGTGACCAGGTTTCTTGCACTTGTGGCAGGTTCTCTTCTTGTGGTCATGGTTGGAAGCTTCATCATTCTTGGAGCTAGATCGTGAAGACTTTCTGAAGCCCTACTTCTTGGTGAACCTCTGAAACTTCTTCACAAGCATGGCAAGTCCTTTCCAATGTCTTCGTGATCATCAGAACCGCAGTCAGATTCTTCTTCAGATGAGGAAACCACTTTTTCCTTCAAGGCGCGAGTTCGGCCATAATTGGGACCATAGATATCTGTTTTCTCAGAAAGCTGGAACTCATGTGTGTTGAGCCTTTCAAGTATATCAGACGGATCCAGTGTCTTGAAGTCAGGACGTTCTTGTATCATGAGGGCAAGGGTGTCAAAGGAGCTGTCAAGTGATCTCAGCAGTGTCTTGACGATTTCATGCTTGGTGATCTCAGTGGCGCCAAGAGCTTGAAGCTCATTTGTGATGTCAGTCAGACGATCAAACGTGAGCTGGACATTTTCATTGTCGTTTCTCTTGAAGCGGTTGAAGAGGTTGCAAAGAACACTGATCCTTTGATCTCTCTGGGTTGAGACGCCTTCATTGACCTTGGATAGCCAGTCCCAGACTAGCTTCGATGTTTCTAGAGCACTCACACGGCCATACTGTCCTTTGGTCAGATGACCACAGATGATGTTCTTTGCAGTAGAGTCCAGTTGAATGAACTTCTTGACATCAGCAGGGGTGACACCTTCACTAGTTTTGGGAACACCGTTCTTGACGACATACCAGAGGTTGACATCAATGGCTTCAAGATGCATGCGCATCTTATTCTTCCAGTAGGGATATTCTGTTCCATCGAACATGGGGCAAGCAGCGGAGACTTTGATTATCCCTGTAGTCGACATAGCTAAACTCCAGGTGGTTAAACCAAATCACATAGAACAAGGGAGTACCTTGCTCTGATACCAATTGAAAGTGCTAGTTATCGACTAGAGGGGGGGGGTGAATAGGCGATTTTTATGAAAGTCTTCAAAACATAGAAGTTTCGAAGACAAACAACAGAAATGACCTAGTTGATATGCAGCAGAAGATGATCTACCATAAGCAAGCCATAGTCAAATATGCAATGATGTGAAAGTACAGGACTAATAGCAGCTAAGTAGTAAGGATCAGGATGGAAGATAGTATGAAGCCAATCAACAGTAGTAGTCAAATAATGAAGTCAAACAGATACACATATAGGCAGTGAATTCACGAAGACAAACTTAAGTAAAGGATGGAAAGGGATAGAAACAGTCACTTGTTGAAGACACATAATTTGTTGGACCAGTTCCAGTTGCTGTGATAACTGTACGTCTGGTTAGGGAGGCTGAGATTTAACTCAGAAGACCATGTCTTCACCTTATTCCCCTTGAGCTAAGGACACCCAGTCCTCGCCCAATCACTCTGGTAAGTCTTCAAGGTAGACTTCCAAACCTTCACAGACTTCGTTCACCGGCAATCCACAATGACTCTTGGATGCTCAGAATGCGACGCCTAACCGGCTGGAGGATACACAGTCCTCAAGTGTAATAAGTCTTTAGGTCACACAGACAAAAAGACTTCAGTGATGCCTAACACTCTTTGGCTCTGGGTGTTTGGGCTTTATCCTCGCAAGGATTCTTCTCTCTCAAAGGCTTCGAGGTGGGTTGCTCTCAAAACGACAAAAGCCATAGAATAACTCTGAGCAGCCACCAATTTATGGTGTAGGGGGTGGGCTATTTATAGCCACAAGGCAACCCGACCTGATTTTTCCGAAATGACCCTGGGTCACTAAGGAACTGACACGTGTTCCAATGGTCAGATTTCAAACACACACGGCAACTTTACTTGGGCTACAAGCAAAGCTGACTCATCCAGCTCTAGATAAGATTTGCTCCCATTGTCTTCGCTCAAAGACATAGGATTTGGGTTGAGCATCACTTCAGTCACTCTGACTTAGTTCACTTGGACCCCACTTAACAGTACGGTGGTTCCTATGACTCAACAAAGAAGAAAAGGAAACAACAAAACCACACAGTCTTCGCGCTCCACAGTCTTCACACAGTGTCTTCTCATGTCATAGTCTTCAATATAAATATCTTCTCATACCACCATTGTCTTCAATGTCTTCATACATTTTTAGGGGTCATCTCCGGTAGGTAAACCGAATCAATGAGGGACACTACCTGCGTTATCCTGCAATTCTCACAAACGCATTAGTCCCTCAACCAACTTTGTCGCCAATACTCCAAAACCAACCAGGGGTGGCACTAGATGCACTTACAGGGATTTAGAGCGGCGCCGCTGACGCCGGCGCTTAGGCTGTTTCTTGGAGGGGTCGTCCTCCGTTGTTCCATCGCCATTCCCATCCTTTGGGATGTCCACCATGTAAATTTCGTATGACGAGGTGGCCTTCCAGTACCCTGTAGGCGCTGGTTCTTGGTCGTCTCCTGCATCGTCGTCCATACCGTCGATGTCTTCAGAGTCGAAGTCTAGCATGTCAGTTAAGTCATCGATAGTGGCTACGAAGTGGGTGGTGGGTGGGTTTTGAATTTCTTCGTTGTCCGCATCCCAACCGTCCCAACCATAATTCGGCCAGGGCTCTCCTGATAAAGAGAGACACTTTAGCGAATTCAGGATGTCGCCAAAGGGCGAGTGCTGAAAGATGTCCGCATTGGTGAACTCCATGATCGGCGCCCAATCGGATTCGATTGGTGGGGGCGCAGAAGGCTCGGAGTCCGGAGAGGAGTCCGACACCTTGGAGTCACGGGCTTCGCAAAGGCCAGGGTTGGTATTCGGCTCTATCGCCGTAGAGGTAGCCGCCCTCGAGGCGGTATCCAACCACCCATCCTCGATCAACGTAGTCGGCTCCGAGCTAAGGGTCGGAGCGGACACTTGTGCGGCCTCCGGGGCACTGTCCGGCAGCAGAGCTAGATCATGCCCATCGTGACAGTGCGGCGCGCTCGGCTGTGGCTCGAACCCGTCGAAGATCAAGTCTCCGCGGACGTCAGCCATATAGTTTAAACTTCCAAATCTGACCTGATGGCTAGGGGCGTAGCTTTCAATCTGCTCCAGATGGCCAATCGAGTTGGCCCGCAGTGCAAAGCTGCCGAACACGAAGATCTGTCTGGGGAGGAAAGTCTCACCCTGGACCGCGTCGTTGTTGATGATCGAAGGAGCCATTGGTCCTAAAGGTGACGACACGGAGGAACTCTCAATGAAAGCACCAATGTCGGTGTCAAAACCGGCGGATCTCGGGTAGGGGGTCCCGAACTGTGCGTCTAGGCGGATGGTAACAGGAGACAAGGGACACGATGTTTTTACCCAGGTTCGGGCCCTCATGGTGGAGGTAAAACTCTACTCCTACTTGATTGATATTGATGATATGGGTAGTACAAGAGTAGATCTACCACGAGATCAAAGAGGCTAAACCCTAGAAGCTATCCTATGGTATGATTGTTGTTCGTCCTACGGACTAAAACCCTCCGGTTTATATAGACACCGAAGAGGGCTAGGGTTACACAGAGTTGGTTACAATGGCAGGAGATCTACATATCCGTATCGCCAAACTTGCCTTCCACGCCAAGGAAAGTCCCATCCGGACACGGGACGGAGTCTTCAATCTTGTATCTTCATAGTCTTGGAGTTCGGCCGATGGTGATAGTTCGGCTATCCGGACACCCCCTAGTCCAGGACTCCCTCAGGGAGGAGGTGGTGGAGGCACCTCCTGCTCCTCGCCTCCTGCGCAGGATGGAGGGCGAGGCAGCGAGAGGGACGGCATGGGAGAGCCCCCTGCGGCGCTGACGAGCTCGGTGATGCGGGCGAGCCAGTCCTCGTAGAGGTCGTCGACAGGACGGTAGTGCAGGAGCTCACGTGCCAGGAGCAGCGCGGCGTGCACGTCCGTGGGGGCGCGACGGGCATGGGACGACAAGCCGGCTGGAGTCAGCGACGGGGTGGCGGTGTGGCCATCGCACCACACCGAAGGATGCAGGGACGAGGCCTGCTGCTCGTTCCTCGCCGGGCCGGTGGCGGCATCGGCGGCAGGCGACTGGGAACAACGGGGGCGACCGCCGACGGGCGCCGTCTGGGCGACGCGGGTGGCGAGAGCAGCCCGACGCTTGGCGTGAGCTCGGCAAGCGTCAGCCATGGACATGGCGGAAGATCAGACGCGACTAGCGGAAGAAAGATTCCGGCGCACCCCTACCTGGCGCGCGAAATGTCGGATTTCGGGTTCCGGCAAACCCTTGAGGTTGGAACATTGGGGTGCGCATGAAGATCTTTCCCCTAACAGCTCACACGTCAAAGTCTCGCAAGGATCTAAGCAAGAAACATGAACACACAAGGGACACGAGATTTATACTGGTTCAGGCCACCATTGTGGTGTAATACCCTACTCCAGTGTGTGGTGTGGTGGATTGCCTCAGGGGCTGATGATGAACAGTACAAAGGGAGAACAGCGTCGCGAGGGGCTATTCTTGAGCTGGTGCGATGAACTGCTTGGGTGAGTTCAGTCGCTTCTCTCTCTCTGTGATCGATCTGTTCTCTGGCTCCCCCTTAGCTTGTGGTGGCTAGTCCTATTTATAGAGCGAGGCCCTAGGCCTCTTCCCAAATAATGAGCGGGAAGGGCGCCAACAATTGGCCATTTTGAAGGGGAACATCTAGTACACTTATCCTAAGTAAAGTTGGTCTTCGGCTGCCAAAGGTTCTGACGATGACGCCGTCCTGGGCTCCACGATGACCTCCATCCCGCCGTTCTGTTGGTCTTGGTCTTGTTGCACCGAAACGGTAACCTTTGCCTGATGCCTTGGTCTATGCTTGCCCCCTTTGCATCGAAAGGGAAACAAGGACACTACGCAGGCCGGCGCCCGCCTGGCGCCCGCCTGGCCTCGATCGTCATGGCTTGCATCACGGGCTCCTCGGTAGGTACCCTGCCTTGATCTCTCCACCTCCTTGCAAGCCTGCCTGGGGAGGTTGCTCCCGAGGAAGCTTCCTGTCGTCCGTCCCACGAGGCTTATCCCCTCGCGAGGGTCTTGAGCTTGAGCTGATTAAGCTGGGCTGCATTGGGCCCCCACTTGAGCCACGCCGCAGGCCGCAGGCAGGCAAGTCTGGGGACCCCCGTTCCCAGAACGCAGTCAACGTGGAACACGTTGTGCACGTCTGATAGCTCAGGGGCAACTCTAACTGATATGCCACAACACCTACTCATGTCATAACGGGAAATGGACCAATAAACTTGGGTGCCAGTTTCCCACGGGTTTGAAACCTCTTGACTCCTTTCATAGGCATGACTCGAAGGTAGACATGTTCTCCGAGTTCAAAGCTGATCTGTCGGTGCTTTGCATTGTAATAACTTTTCTGTCGCGATTTGGCCAATTGCAATCTGTCTCGGATTTCCTTGACTTGCTTTTCGGCTTCCAGCATGAGATCTGTTCCGAAAATACGGCTATCTCTGGTTTGAGACCAATCTAATGGAGTGCGGCACTTACTGCCATACAAAGCTTCATATGGTGACATCTTTAAACTAGTCTGGAAGCCATTGTTATATGAGAACTCTAGGTACGACAAGCAATCTTCCCATTGTGGTCTTTGGGCCAAAACACAGGCTCAGAGCATATCTTCGAGTATCTGATTTACCCTTTCTGTCTGCCCATCCGTCTGAGGATGATAAGCGGTATTGTATTTCAATTCCGTTTCGAGGGCCTGATGGAGACGGGACCAAAAAGTGGAGGTGAAAAGCAAACCTCGGTCAGAAGTGATGGTTTGGGGAACTCCATGCAGACTGACAATTCTGGATACATACAGTCGTGCAAGCTCATCTGCTCGGTAGGAGGTTTTGATTGGGAGGAAGTGGGCCACCTTGGTTAAAGTATCCACTATGACCCAGATCGCATTATTGCCCCGTCGGGTCTTAGGTAGTCCTGTGATGAAATCCATACAGACATCGTCCCATTTCCATTGTGACACTGGCAGCGGTTGGAGAAGTCCGGCTGGTTTCTGATGTTCTGCCTTTACTTTGTTGCATATGTCGCAATAGGCCACGAAATAAGCAATGTCTTTCTTCATTCCATCCCACCAGAATATTTGTCAAAGGTCTTCATACATCTTCGTACCTCCAGGGTGGATTGAATATGAGGATTCGTGGGCTTCTGACAAAATTTTCTGCTTCAGATCAGCTTGATTAGGCACACAAATCCTTCCCCTGAATCGGATGGTACCGCACTGATCCTTCGAGAAATCGGAAAACTTGATGCGTTTCTGCAGATCAGCATCACCTGACTGGGCTTTGCGGATTTCTTCCTCAGTAGTAGGGATAACCTTCAGAATATTGGCAAGGCCAGCCTCAACTATGACCAGGTTGAGCTGAGCAATCTTCTCTTTAAGTTCGGAAGGCAAAGATTCCAACATGACGTTTAAACTGACGGGCTTTCGACTGAGTGCATCGGCAACCACGTTGGCCATACCCAGATGGTAATTTATTCCAAGGTCATAATCCTTGAACAACTCAAGCCATCTTCGTTGACGGAGATTTAAATCTGGCTGAGTAAATATATACTTGAGGCTTTTGTGATCGGTAAAAAATTGGCACCTTTTTCCAATGAGGTAGTGTCTCCAAATTTTTAAAGCATGAACTACCGCGGCCAATTCCAAATCATGAGTGGGGTAATTTCCTTCGTGGGGTCGTAGCTGCCGTGAGGAATAATCTACTACCTTGCCATCTTGCATAAGTATGCATCCTAGTCCTTGCCGGGAAGCGTCGAAGTATACGTCAAAACTGCGGTAGATATCTGGAAGTGTTAATACTGGCGCAGTTGTCAAGCGTTTCTTCAACTCGGTGAAACTTTTCTCACTGTCCATAGTCCATTCAAACTTCTTATCCTTTCTGAGCAACTCCATCATGGGCTTAGCAATTTTGGAAAATCCTTCAATGAAACGGTGGTAGTATCTGGCTAATCCAAGAAAACTCCGGATCTGAGATACGGTGGTGGGTGGCAACCAGTCGAGCACGTCTTTTACCTTGTTGGGTCCATGGCTATACCTTCAGCGGATAGCACATGCCCGAGGAATCCAACTTTCTTGAGCCAAAACTCGCATTTACTGAATTTGGCGTATAACTGGTGCTCACGGAGTCGTTGTAACACTGCTCGGAGGTGTTCCTTATGCTCTTCTTCACTTCTTGAGTAAATAAGTATATCATCGATGAAGACGACCACGAACTTATCAAGGAAATCCATATATACTTTATTCATCATGTGCATGAAGAAGGCGGGGGCGTTGGTGAGGCCGAAGGACATGATGGTATATTCATAGAGACCATAGCGAGTGGTGAATGCGGTCTTGGGAATATCCTCCTTTTTAATTTTGAGCTGATAATATCCAGTCCACAAATCAATCTTTGAGAACACCTTGGCTCCACTGAGCTGATCAAACAAATCATCAATTCTTGGCAGAGGGTATTTGTTTTTGATCGTGACATCATTCAACTGTCGGTAGTCCACACACATACGAAGGCTGCAATCTTTCTTGTCCACAAAAATAGCAGGTGATCCCCATGGTGAGGAACTGGGGCGGATATACCCTTTTTGGAGCATTTCATCAAGCTGTTTCTTTAGCTCCACTAATTCGGATGACGGCATTCGATAGTATTTCTTATGTATTGGCGTGGTTCCAGGCACAAGTTCTATTGCAAACTCAAGCTCTCGATCAGGTGGCATGCCTGGCAGTTCGTCTGGAAATACATCAGAAAATTCGTTGACCACCGGAATTAATTCCATTTCAGCTACTGCTGTAAAGACCATTTCCTTTGAGGGTATGCTCCTACGAGCAATAAACTTTGTAGTTTGTCCATCTTGGCCGGTCAAGTTGACTTCTCGGGTCGCACAATTTATGCACACTTGGTGCTGAGTCAGCCAATTCATACCCAAGATAACTTCCAACTTATCAGACTCAATAAGTATCAAAGACGTTGGAAAACGGATTCCGTTGATACTGACTTCCAGATTGCGGCAGACTAGATTGCTTCTGATAAGAGATCCCGAGGTTTGTACCAGCATATTCTTGCCCAAAAGCGAACAAGGAAATTTGTTTTGGGCAACAAAACTCCAAGAAATAAAAGAGTGGGAAGCCCCAGAGTCAAATAAAATTACTGCAGGTATGTTATTAACAGAGAACATACCAATGACGACTTCGGGATTTTCTTGGGCTTCGTCGGCGGAAATGTGATGAATGTATCCCGTGATGTCGTGCTGACTTGGACCTGCCTCCAAATAATGGATTTGTGGCTTGAACGTAGCGTTGGTCCTGTTGTTCTTGGGACACTGTTTGGCATAATGTCTGGTTTGTCCACAACTGTAACAGGAATTGTTGCGCAGGCGATTCTTCAGAACTAGGTTGAGCACGTCATTCTTGACTTGGGTGGTGGCGTTGTTAACATTTTGTTGCCAATTAGGCTGGTATGTTACCTGGGTTGGCTGCCAGGTACGAACCTTCTGCACTGGTTGCATTTCCTTTTTGGGCTCAAACTTGCGCTTGTGATCGTTATGGGCAGACTTATTATCTGATACAAGCTTGTGTTCCCTTTCAGCAATGAAAGCCTTGTTCACCAGGGTTTCAAAATCTGGGAAATCGAACACACTGAGAGCACAACGAAGTTGGGGGTTTAATCCACCAAGAAATTGGTCTATCTTCCTTTCTTCAGTGGCCACGTCATACTGAGAGTAACGTGACAGGTGATTGAATTTCTGCAAATATTCTCCCACTGACTGACTTCCTTGGAGGAGTACGAGAAATTCACACTGCTTAGTCTTCATAATTCCCGCAGGGATGTGATATTTCCGGAATTGCTCCTTGAATCTTGACCAGGTAATTGCTTCATTGTCAGTCCCTATGGCTTTTTCATTTTACCACCATATAGCAGCAGCGCCTTCCAGATAATGTGTTACAAATGGAACCTTATCCTCTTCATCAGTTCGAGCAACCTCAAGCTTCTTTTCCATAGTTCTCAACCAATCATCTGCATCCAAGGGATCAATGGCCTGACTGAAACTGGGAGGCTTAGTCCTTTGAAAATCAGATAACTTGGAGTGAGGGACGGGCTGATTTCCATTCTGTCCAACCATTGCTTGAATACTTCTGAATATTTCCATCAGATCATTATTTCGTTGTTCCTTGAACATACGCATAATTTTCTCGGTGGAGGGAGGATTTGGCGGTGGAGGCGGTGGTGGAATGTACGGCTCGGGTGATTGTCCTGCCTGTCGTGCGGAACGCCGAACAGGAGAACCCTCGCGAACGTTGCTACTGCAGCCTCCCTGTGTCATCCTAATATGATTTTTCCCAAGTCAACGCAACCGAAATGAGAAACATTCAACATAAACTGGGGAGAAGCCAGCAACAAAAATCCAAGTAACATGGAAAAAGTGAAGAAAATACTACGAATACAATAAAGTCCAACATAATTATGCATAGACTCATACATGAAAGATAACAACATGCCAGGTCCAACTACCCTCATACATGAAACGAAACATCATGACTTGTACGACTACATCCATACTCCATCCCGACGACTGCGAATACTCGAAAGCTCTACTGCTCTGCTAGTGCTGCGGGGTCCTCTCCTGAAGCGGACTCGGATCCAGAACTGGCGGGGTTAACCGAGATCTCCGGGTTAAAAGTGACACGACGACGCTGCCTCGAGGGCTCTCCCTTTGGGGCAGGTGGAGGGTGGATCATCGGGGCTACAGGAGTGGCGAGGAGTGAAACCCACTTAGCAGGAGCACTAAGTGGACTCACAGTCGTGGTGCCCGAGCTACTCGGAGGAGTAACCGGAGAAACAGGGGATCTAGAACTGGCAGGAACATAGGGAGTAAATCCTACAGATGGTGGAGTAGTGGCTGAGCGAGCAGAGACTA
The DNA here is from genome assembly GCF_002162155.2 of Triticum dicoccoides. Lineage (NCBI taxonomy): Eukaryota > Viridiplantae > Streptophyta > Magnoliopsida > Poales > Poaceae > Triticum > Triticum dicoccoides. The sequence goes on along the minus strand of NC_041391.1, from coordinate 299,061,876 downwards.
AAGTAGAGGCTAAAGCAGTATGAGCACGACTCAGCTCACGAGCCAGCTCGTATATCAGAAGATAGCTAGCAGTGATGTAGCGAGAAAGGTGGCTAGCTACACTATCAGACTCCGGATCAATGACAGGGAAACGGACACGACCGAGAAGGATAGTAATGGAAACCTGGGTGGTTCTGCATCCGGACCTCATTGTAGCGGAGCTCAACAAGTACCTTGAATGCAGCAAACTGGACATCCTGAGAAGCGGTAGATGCGTAGCCGCTTCGAGAGGTATGAGTGTAATAGCTGGAATCGGAACAAGTGCGCAGAGTAACCATGGCGTGATACTCATACACTAAGTTAGCTAGGCGCTCCCGGTACACACGATAGACTGGATCGTCTCTGTGAGGGTACAGCCGATGCCACACGTTATGAAGGAGATGCGTTGACGTGTACGGTATCAGCTGCAACTGGCACGGATACAACACCGGAGCCATCTACGCTCAAAACCATTAGCAGGTTAGCATAAAAAAATCAGTGCATGCAATGCAACAACCAGCTACAATTATTACCGGCACTCAGCTACAACTCGTATCTAACGTCTAGTTAACTCGGCTTAGTCTAGCATGGCCTACAGTCAGCGCGGCTCTGATACCAAGCATTGTGGCACCCCGGCTCAGAGCGACCGGTTTACCTTGCATTGCCAGCCCAGAGACCTTGTCTTGTGGCAACACACAACAACATGGTATAGAAAAACAACCGCTTTATTCATGCTAGCAGAGCATAGTTTATATTACAACAGTTAGCGAGGACAAGTGGCACACACGATGCGGCTGAACAATATGTACATTATTTAGTGAACATAAAGGGGCCTCGATCATGACAACTACTCGGCAGCAGAACAATGTCGTAGCAGGACTCCATAGCACAGGGACACCGATGTGGACACGGTCTAGACTCGGATAGCACTCCTTTCCAATGAGACTTTCCTGAAATCTGGCATGACACGCCAGGTCAGTACATTGAATGTACTTGCAAGCTCACAATAAGCATAAACATAATGACAAACAATATCATGATATTTAACCATTTAAACAACAATGCAACTATATATCCAACATGCTGTGACTATGCTCAAATGGTACTCGTTCCCCAGACTTGCTTACCAGACGTGATCAATTCCAGACCACAAACATGATAATTTCTAAAACACACTCGTCATCCTTACGGCGATCACAACCCGACCAACTCGTGGCCCGTGATCCTTACGGCGATCACAACCCGACCAACTCGTGGTCCGTGATCCTTAAGGCGATCACAACCCGACCAACCTGCAGCCCGACTCAACACGATGGCCTCACTGCCATCCTCAGTACAAACTTAGGGTGCATATTTTATTAAGTGTTGACCCATGGTGTACCCTGCGTTTTGGGGTGTCCGCAACCCTGGACTCGACTATCGATAGATTAAAAACACTCTGCAGAGGTTAGTACACTATACCCACACTACGGAACCCATGGCCTCGCACTCCCATTTGGGTGGACCAACGACATTCCGACGAAACCATTTCATTGTCATGACACTCTCCCGGCCATTCCGACTCAGTCCCCATCGGGCTAGTCCTGGGTGGCCCCGTGTCTACCTCCAGACACCTCGACCACCGTCGTGGCCACGATCCACTCTGGGATCTGGTACCAAAACTTAACTTAACATCGGGCTCACAAGGTTATGCTTGCTTACCAGGCCAGGGTACAACACGCCCATAACCTTCCCTAAATGGAGGCACCGACCAGAGGCACGACAATGAAACGCATTAAGGCCGCCCCATACCGGCAAATGTGGTTGCATTGGGAAAGACTCGTTTCAGCGGCACCATGACCCGGTCAACAACATATTCAAGTTGAGTTATTAATCAGGTTCAACTTAATGTGAAAATAACCGTGTCATAATGCCATACTATGCATCAGTTAACATATGCATCACATAACCATGCAAATAACTGAATCAACCACGCTCCTTTGGAGCCATCATCAACTCATGCTACTACTCTAGTTAATATTACACTTCACTTACACCAGAATCACTTCTAGCAATCTCATCATTTTCCATCATGCAAAAATAATAATTATACTAATTATCAAACTCTATGACCATATCATTTATTCATTACTTGCAACTAAGTTCTCCTTAGCTTACCAACAAGATTCACTTCAAACATTTTGTAGTTCAAGTATTTTAACATGACAAGCATCTAACAGAATGTAATCATTATATAATTAATTTAAATGCATAAATATTCATAAGTTCAAGTAGGAAAATCACAAATATTGAAGTGGCACCATGAAAATGTTACTGTGGCTTGCCTTAGTGCTGATGAGGTTCACAAAGCTCCTGGTGATCCGCAAGACAAGCTGGCTCTTCTGAAAATACTCAAAACCACAAAAAGAAACCATCAAGAAACCTTCTGAAAATTACCAGAAAATCAAGACAGCAAGGGAAAATCCCATCTTTTGGGTGCTGTTAGATTTTTGGACACAGAACACAATGCAAAAAGAATCAATGCATTTGGACTTATAGATAAAAAGTTATGGCCATTTGAAGTTTCCTGGATTTTAAATGAATTTGAAATAAATAAACAGAGGGGTGACGTCGAAAGCGTAAACACCCGGGGCACCACCACTCATACCGCTTCGCACGCGTAATGAGTGGCTGACTAGCGGGCCCCGCTAGTCAGGCCGAAGGGAGGGGAGAGGGAAACAGAGGGAGGCAGCGCTTCGCCGGAGCTCACGCCGACGGTGAGGCTTCTTGGAGTCGAATGAGAGGGATGGATCAACGGAGGAGATGTTTGCGCACCTGCCCGTACCTGTAGCGTAGCTAGCGGTGACCGGACGTCATCGGATTTGACCTCTCTAGCGGAGGCAGAGGGCGAAGGTTGCCGGAGATGAAGACGACGACGACCTGGGGCGGCTCCAGGTGCTCCAGAGGGGTGGGTTGGCTTCACGGAGGAGAGGCAGAGGCCCTGGCGGGGTTGTCTTGGCTTGGGAGGGGCCGGAGCTGCGGGAACAATTTGGAGGGGATCGCCAGCGAGCTCGGCTCTGGGACGGCAGCCCGCGGCCTGCTCGGCTGGGCTGCGGCTTCTACTGGCTCTAGGAGGAGGTGGGAGTGGCTGTGGGTGCTCCAAGAGGCTGCGGGTGGCTGCTTTTATAGGCGGGGCGGCGAGGAGGGCTCGGGCTCTGCCGGAGGACACCTGTCCACTGCGCCCGGTGACAAACGACACCAGAGAGAGAGGGAGAAGACGATGGAGGTCATGCAGGAACTGTGCGCGGGCGCGGACGAGCACATGAACAAGGGGGAAAGAGATGAACACAGTGTGCCGCGCACTGTGCTGTTGACCGGACCGTGCCCGTGCTCGCTGCGGCGAGCTCCGGCGTCGGCGAGCAGCAGGGGGAGTTATGGAGGTGGATACGAGGATGGTGGCGAGGCGTGGCACGCTCTGGTCGGCTGGGCAGCGAGCACGCGCTCAACAGAGGCACTGGCGACGCGCAGAGCATGCGTATTGCATGCCAGCACGCTCTGACGTACGCGATCACCGCGTGAACCGTGACATCCGGCCACCCTACGCACTAACAAAGATGTCTGGCGTGTAGTCCTTAGTAAACTAAGTTGTTACCACGGTTTGGTTAGGTTCCAGGTGCAGTAGAAGTAAACTTGTGCTGTTGACAAGTTACTGAACAGTAACTTTGGAGAGTTACTGTGGTCAAACCACTGGGATTCAAGGGCTGAGCTTTGGGGTTTTACTAACTCTTACTAAGGTAAATAGGCACAGGGAAAACCAGCTACAATGGAGCTAGTAAAAAGGTAGTTGCTGTAGAAACTACCATTTCTTCCCAGAAGTGACTTTATTTTCTGTAGCCAAAATATTCCAAAGAGTGGTGAAATATTTTTGCTCAGAAAGGTGCCCTGGGGTCCAAAGAATAATTGGGATTTTTCTCAGGATTTTTGGGGCAAGAAAAATTAGGGTTGATTTGGAACTCAAAGGGTTAGCTAGGGTTTTGGAGGCCAAAATGAATATTTTTCATTTTAAAAAAATATTCCAAACAATATTTTTGGGTTGGCCAGGGGTGAAATGATGGTTGTGAGGAGGAGAGGGAACACTTGGGTGAAAATCAAGGGGTACCCAAGTGGTTAAGTCCAAATGAAATGATTCAAAACTCCAAATTCAAAACCAACTCAACTGAAAATCAAGCAAAGAAGAGAGGGCAAAAACCAGGCTGTCACAATCAACTAGCATAGGAAGGCAAAACAAGCATAACTTCAAAACTTTAAGCACATAGAGAGGAAACTTGATATTATTGCAATTCCTAGAAGCATATATTCCTCCCTCATAATAATTTTCAGTAGCATCATGAATGAATTAAACAATATAACCAGCACCTAAAGCATTCTTTTCATGATCTACAAGCATAGAAAATTTACTACTCTCCACATAAGCAAATTTCTTCTCATGAATAGTAGTGGGAGAAAACTCAACAAAATAAATACCATGTGAGGCATAATCCAATTGAAAACTGAAATCATGATGACAAGTTTCATGGTTATCATTATTCTTACTAGCATACAAGTCATCACAATAATCATCATAGATAGTAGCTTTGTTCTCATAATCAATTGGGACCTCTTCCGAAATAGTGGATTCATCACTAAATAAAGTCATGACCTCTCCAAATCCACTTTCATAATTATCACAATAATACTCAATATCCTCCAAAATAGTGGGATCATTACTTCCTAAAATTGACACTCTTCCAAACCCACTTTCATCAATATAATCATCATAAATAGGAGGCATGCTTTCATCATAATAAATATTCTCATCAAAACTTGGGGGACAAAAAATATCATCTTCATCAAACATAGCTTCCCAAGCTTGTGGCTTTGCATATCATTAGCGGATATTCAAGGAATTCATACTAACAACATTGCAATCATGCTCATCATACAAAGATCTAGTACCAAACATTTTAATGCATTCTTCTTCTAGAAATTGAGCACAATTTTCCTTACCATCATTCTCACGAAAGATATTAAAAAGATGAAGCGTATGAGGAAAACTCAATTCCATTTTTTGTAGTTTTATTTTATAAACTAAACTAGTGATAAAACAAGAAACTAAAAGATTCGATTGCAAGATATAAAGATATACCTTCAAGCACTCACCTCCCCGGCAACGGTGCCAGAAAAGAGCTTGATGTCTACTACACAACCTTCTTCTTGTAGACGTTGTTGGGCCTCCAAGTGCAGAGGTTTGTAGGACAGTAGCAAATTTCCCTCAAGTGGATGACCTAAGGTTTATCAATCCGTGGGAGGCGTAGGATGAAGATGGTCTCTCTCAAGCAACCCTGCAACCAAATAACAAAGAGTCTCTTGTGTACCCAACACACCCAATACAATGGTAAATTGTATAGGTGCACTAGTTCAGCGAAGAGATGGTAATACAAGTGCAATATGGATGGTAGATATAGGTTTTTGTAATCTGAAAATATAAAAACAGCAAGGTAACTAATGATGAAAGTGAGCGTAAATGGTATTGCAATGGTAGGAAACAAGGCCTAAGGTTCATACTTTCACTAGTGCAAGTTCTCTCAACAATAATAACATACTTGGATCATATAACTATCCCTCAACATGCAACAAAGAGTCACTCCAAAGCCACTAATAGTGGAGAACAATCGAAGTGATTATGGTAGGGTACGAAACCACCTCAAAGTCATCATTTCTGTTCTATCTATTCAAGAGTCTGTAGTAAAATAACATGAAGCTATTCTTTCCGTTCAATCTATCATAGAGTTCATACTAGAATAATACCTTAAGACACGAATCAACCAAAACCCTAATGTCACCTAGATACTCCATTGTCACCTCAAGTATCCGTGGGCATGATTATACGATATGCATCACACAATCTCAGATTCATCTATTCAACCAACACAAAGTACTTCAAAGAGTGCCCCAAAGTTTCTACCAGAGAGTCAAGAAAAAAAACGTGTGCCAACCCCTATGCATAGGTTCATGGGCGGAACCCACAAGTTGATCACAAAAACATATATCAAGTGGATCACATGATATCCCATTGTCACCACAGATAAGCACGGCAAGACATACATCAAGTGTTCTCAAATCCTTAAAGACTCAATCCGATAAGATAACTTCAAAGGTAAAACTCAATCCATTACAAGAGAGTAGAGGGGGAGAAACATCATAAGATCCAACTATAATAGCAAAGCTCGCGATACATCAAGATCGTGCCATAGAGAGAACACGAGAGAGAGAGAGACAGAGAGAGAGAGAGAGAGAGAGATCAAACACATAGCTACTGGTACATACCCTCAGCCCCGAGGGTGAACTACTCCCTCCTCGTCATGGAGAGCACTGGGATGATGAAGATGGCCACCGATGAGGGATTCCCCCTCCGACAGGGTGCCGGAACGGGCTCCCGAGAGGTTTTTGGTGGCTACAGAGGCTTGCGGCGGCGGAACTCCTGATCTATTATTCGCTTCGATGGTTTTAGGGTATATGGGAATATATAGGTGAAAGTAGTCGGTCGGGGGAGTCTCGAGGGGCCCACAAGACAGGGGGGTGCCCAGTAGGGGTGGGGGGGGGGGGCGCCCCCACCCTCGTGGACACCTCGAAGCTTCCTTGAATTGAACTCCAAGTCTCCTGGATCGCTTCCGTTCCAAAAATAACGCTCCCGAAGGTTTCATTCCGTTTGGACTCCATTTGATATCCCTTTTCTTCGAAACATTGAAATAGGCAATAAAACAGCAATATGGGCTGGGCCACCGGTTAATAGGTTAGTCCCAAAAGTAATATAAAAGTGTATAATAAAGCCCGTAAACATTCAAAACAGATAATAAAATAGCATGAATGCTTCATAAATTATAGATACGTTGGAGACGTATCAGAGGTCAACCAGGCAATCGGACTATGCGACTTTGTTACTTTCACCTAGCCATAAGAGTTTGATTGTGGAGCTAAGTACTAGCCCCTGGTGCGTGTGCAATTATCCGGACTATGGTGCCTTTTCCACGCGGCTGGACGAAGACCAGCCCCTCGTATAACACGGGGTGAATCGCTAACGATTTTTAGTATAATACTAAGTCACCGAATCGCCCCCAGCTCTCGCCTATCATGATAGTTAGTTTTCGGCTTTCTCTACTGAGGTACTTGACCGAATGAACCAAAAATACAATTGCAGTAGTTCTCCCTTTACTACCTTAGCCGAACAAGTGGAACATAAGATGGTAAGCACAGGAGCCGGGCAACCCAACTATAGACCAAATACATGATTCGGAGCCGGTGCATATAATGAAATATCCAGGATGCTGAAGAGTTCCCTATAGGTGTTCGGACTTGAAATGTGCAGGGACAAATACAGCCCCCGGTGTTAAGGCCAGACTAATGCACGTGTGGCAGTCTGAAGTAGGGAGGGGATACAGATGATATATGAAAAAAAATAATTGCCAAAGAAAGTGGTGATCAGTTGCTTCCTTTATACCCCGACTAATACATTGGGCCCTGTTGTTATAGATAATGCCATGAGTATCTAGGCCATTTTACATGCCAAAAGTTTACACAAGGGAAAGGTTTACACACGGCCTAAAAGTAGTGGTTTGAAGATCCAATGATACACTGTTGCACGTCTATGCCATTTCTCCTTGGTGAGACATCCTTGTAGAGGAGGAGTACGATGGTCGTCAGCTGGAAAGAGGGACCTGGAAAGGAGCCCCTGTGCAACCGTAGATTAGGTAGGTTTCTTAACGAACCTACAGTGGAAAAAATATTTGAGGTCCGAATAGGGTTAGGCCATACTATGGACCTTTTCTGTAGTGTGCTTCCGGGGCTATCCAAGGTATTTTAAGCGCGTAATTATGTATGCGCGCTACGTATGCTGCAACCTTATGGGGCGATCGGCAGAGGCTAAACTGCTAATCAAGCTCCTGTTCCACTGAGCTACTTCATTGTAATGCGGGTCGGACTCGTTTAGCGGTGTCATGGGTCTTGATGACCCATGAGTTGTTCGGCTTGATGAGTTTGCCCTGTACTTCAGCTGCTAGGGCAGCGGTATGCTCCTCAGTACGGAGGGAGCACTCCGTATTCCCATTTACTATGATGACACCATGAGGTTCATGCATTTTGAGCTTCAGATAAGCGTAGTGCAGGACTGCATTAAAGCGGGCGAAAGCAGTTCGTCCGAGAAGTGCATGATAACCACTGTGAAAAGGGATGACGACGAAGATTAATTCTTCGCTTCAGAAGTTGTCTGGGGAGCCGAATACTACTTCCAGTGTTAAGGAGCCCGTGCAGCGGGCCTCCACACTGGGTATCACTCCTTTAAAGTTAGTGTTGCTAGGCTTGATTCTTGACGGGTTGATACCCATCTTACAGACAGTTACCTTGTAGATCAAGTTGAGGCTGCTACCACCGTCCATAAGGACTCTAGTAAGATGGTATCTGTCGATGATAGGATTGAGTACCAGGGCCACCGAACCGCCGTGATGGATGCTGGTTGGGTGGTCCCTGCGATCAAAGGTGATCGGGCAAGCTGGCCATGGGTTGAATTTTGGGGCGACAGGCTCTACGGCGTTGACGTACCTTAGTGCGCATTTGCGCTCCCTCTTGGGGATGTGGGTGACATAGATCATGTTCACCATTTTCACCTCGGGGGAAAACTATTTCTGTCCCCCAGTGTGCGGCGGGCGAGGCTCATCATCGTCGTCACTTTGAGGTCCTTTCCCCTTATGTTCAGCATTTAATTTGCCAGCCTGCTTGAAAACCCAGCAATTCCTGTTGGTGTGGTTGGCAGGCTTGTCAGGGGTGCCATGAATCCCGCAAGGTCGCTCTAGTACTTTGTCCAAGTTGGATGGGCCGTCCCTATTACCTTTGAATGACTTCTTCAACTGACCGGGTTTGAGCCACTGAATCCGGCGTTTACTGACGTATCCCATGTATCTTCATTATTGTTTCAATGCTTGTTTTATGGCATCGTGGCCTGCCATTGCCATCCCTAGCCTCAGAAGTGCCAGGGTCGCTGGTACTGTCAGCGTCCTGGACTTGGGGGTATCCAGTCTTGCCTGCCCGCGGCCCACCACGTGGCTCCATCAACGGCCTGATACGACCCAGCTTCAACAACAACACAACAAGACCCTCGCGAGGGGCCAAGCCTCGTGAGGCAGATGATGCCAAGACCCCCGAAGGAGTTGGACTCCTCAAGAGGGCTCCTGAGGGGTAGAGAGATCTATGCAGTTATCTCATGAGGTTCAGCTGACATGAGCCATGACGACCAAGGCCAGGCGGGTGCCAGGCGGGCGCAGAGCGTAGGTTTCCTCTTCGGTGCAAGGGAGGCAATCCGTAGGCGCAGAGTCCCGAGGAATCAGCCAAAGGTTTCCATTTTGGTGCAACGAGACCAAGACTGCCAGGACGGCAGGACGGAGGTCATCACTGAGCCCACTCCAGCGTCATAGCCAGAGGCTTTTCGCACACGAAGACTACTTTTGTTAGGATAGACTGTACTGCTTGTCCCCTTTCAAATCCCGCCGTTGTGGAATCCCTTCTCGCTCATATTTGGGAGGAGGACCAAGGCACTATATATAGGGCTTAGCCACCACCATAGAGGGGGATCGATGGATCGATTGATTCCCTCCAAAGCAACACACCAGCTCAAGAACACCTCACCTCCTGAGGCTTGTTCGTCCCTGTACTAGTTCATCCATAGCCCCTCCAGGCAATCCACAACACCACACTAGAGTGGGGTATTACACCATAGCGGTGCCCGAACTAGTATAAGTCTCTGTGTCTTTGTGTCTCTGTGAGCTTTGCGCGCTAGGCTAGGGAGGATTGCGAGTAGGCAGGTTGGACGGGTTGAGATCTCCGCATGCACCCTAGTGTTTGAACCTCTCACGGGTTGCCGGATCCCAAAATTGACATTTGGCGCGCCAGGTAGGGGTGCGTCGGATCTCCACTTCTGTCGACCAGTCCTCCTCCGCTCCACCGATGCCATGCCCGACGCCCCGAGAGCCCACATCGAGCACTGGGTCGTCCAGACCTCCTCGGTGGCACCCACCAGCAAAGAAGACCTCCACTCCGCCCTGCTCGTGGCCCGCGTTCCGCTGGGGGCAACCGGCCATGAGGGGTGCGCGGCACAGGCTTCTCCTCTGGTGCTGCACCACAGCCGCGCAGCTGCGCGATCTGCGAACTACACTGCAGCAACTGCTCCGCACTCACGCAGGGAATAAGTGAACAAGCGGTCGACAGTCATCGTGGCTCATGAGCTTTTGCGCTGCAGGCTGCTTGAGAGCGGCCGCGATGCCCTGCTGGAGCGGGTCCACGAGCTGCTAGATGCGGCGTGCAGGGGGGCGGTGCCGTTCTGCACCCTTCCCATGTCGCAGGCAATGGTGGGGGTGCATGCTCATCCTCGACACAGCCACGCGCCCTCTCCCAGGGACCACGGAGAGCCTCTCGATGCTAACCAGCCTTGTGGAGCAGCCCACGCCGCCTCGAACGTGCCCCCTCGGCACGGGGCTACTTCGGATGACACCACTAGGGGCCGTGTTGGAGCACCAGCCTGTGGCCAGCAGGACCAGAGAATGATAGAAGGGGGCGGGAGCGTTAGGCGGCCGGGCGGCGCCCCTGGCGCGAGTATCCCGGAAGCCTACGTTCCCGTCGCGATGGATCCAAGGCATTTGCTAGGAGAGGGCCCCAGCCGATCGCCCATGCCAGGCTGGGTGCTGGACATACACGAGGCCGAGCTCTCCTTCGAACCACCGTCAAGCCCTGCCAATGTCCCCAACGGCGGCAGCCTCTGGGTACATTTAGCGCCGCAGGGGCACGCCTACACTGACCATGGATTGCAGGTAAACCAAGACGCGACGACCACCAGGACCCTCAGGGCGACGGGCTCCTCTCAGGAGCGCGAAGGACGTTGGGAGCAGCGCGGGGGGAGCCCAGTGGCAGGGCCCTCCTCGCACTGCGGGGAGCAGGATCCGACTTGGAGGTAGGTTCCCTGCTGGGAAGGCGCCGGCGAGCCCTTCCCCTCGGTAGGGGGCCTACGATCGCCGAGGACGCCGTCAGCGTCCCCTTCACCCCTTGGTCTTGTCCTGATTTCCGGTCTCCCCAACGATGGTCAGGGGCGGCGCACGCGCGGGGTCCTCGTCGGGCGACATGAAGCAAGGCTCGGCCTGTGAAGGTCTCCGCTCGTGACACTCTCACGTAATAATGAGTGGGGTTGTACACGCCCCGGAGTCTCCTGAGGGCTGCCCTGGGGCCTCACGGGGGCTCCCACCCACGTCCTAGTGGAAGCACCATGCTCTGCGCTGGCCGTCGACACTGTCCCCAATGACTATGCCCAGCCAGTGGAAGCACTTAGCTCCGCGCTAGTGAGAAGACCGAAGACTGAAGGTTGAAGATCAGTTAGGCGCCGGATGCGGCCGGCTGCCTTTTGCCTCTCCTTTTTTTACTCGCTTGCCGACTTTTTGAAGTTGTGTGTCTTCTGTGCATTTATAAAACGGGGGGAGTTTTCTTTTCTCGTGTCGCTCTCTTGCCTTTAGTTCTTGCGTTCTTTTCTAGGAGCTCGTGACTGCTACCCTGCCCTCTAGCACCTCGTGAGCGGGGGCTGGGTACGGTGTACGCGCTGGCGCTGATCGCTCCCCTCGGGGGCTCGGAAGTGCGGCCGCCCCGCGCGCCCACCTTGCCACAATCTGGCAGTTGGCCCCTCAAGAGGCACTCTACGGTAGGCCAGCATGCCCCTCAAGAGGCGCAGGGCCTCGCAAGCAAGCTGCAGGCTCGCCTCAGGAGAAGGGGTGCTGCCGCGGCATTAGGCCTCACTCAAGACCCATGAAACCCAAGATAAGTCAAAATCAACTATCCCGTTCATCGGCCTGCAACCCTGTTGGGCCCCCCTCCGGGCGCTACTTCAAAAGCATTCAGCAATCTCATATATCATAAGCCCCCCCTTTCCAAAATGCTCTCACAAGGATACGTTCGTGTTTTCTTTGTACAGGTCAAAGCAAAAGAAATACATGCCTAACTGGATGTGCCTTCCTCGCCACTCCCATCCACGCTTCTTGTGCTGAAGCTGCCGCCCTCCTCATCATCTCCACCCGCGCCAGCTCCTTTGGCTACGAGCACGGCCGTGTCGTCCTCAGGAGTCAGCTCCTTCACTAGAGCATCCACGTTACCGTCCACCCACTTGGCAAGCTTGTCTTGGGTGGCCGCAGGCACGGGGGCTAGCACGGTTAGGGATGGCAATGGGTACCCATTACCCATGTACCCGGCGGGTAAAAACCCTATTAGGGCAAGGGTACGAGTCAGAAAAATACCCGCGGGTACACAAGTAGGAAAATTTAAAACCCATTGGGTATAGCGGGTACGGGTATGGTTTAGTATAACCCATACCCATGTACCCACAGACCTGCATATTATTTAATTAATAGGCAATAAATATTATTTAGCAACATATTAAATGATTTTTACATAAATGCCACAGCTAGCCTACAACGAAGCCACAAGCCTACATTCAGAATCCCATACGTGATACGTATCTAGTAGATGATTGATTCTAAAAAAGCATATCTAGGTGATTGATTTATGTATAGAATTGCCCCCTTCCTTATATGGCTATATCACCGTGATTGACATCCAGAATTACCTCACAGGCTCATAGCATCCAGTAGATCGATCTCATCTTCTCGCCGCCGCCTACAACCGCTAGCGCCTCCGATCGCTTGCTGCCTTGCACCACCACCTTGTTCATGTCCTCCAGAGCTCGCACATGGACGAGAACCACGAGGTTGAGCTGCAGCTCGGCGACCACCATGGCCAGGAGCATGGCACACCTACCTCGAGCGCAAGCCCAACCCTATCGTCAGATGATGCCTTACACCTCCGCGCACCAGGAAAGAATCAACGCCGACGTCAAGGTCGGCCACCTCGTGCTCCGGGGTCCAAGTAGCACCGTCACAACACTAGATCTGAGACATCCGTGAACCAGCGATGCCCTAGCCTGCTTAGCAATGGTCGATCTGCAAGGGACCTCGCGCACAAGAACACGAGCAAGGCTATTTTGGCTAGGTGAGTTTCGATTTTGTTTATGATTTTATGATAACGAGCCTTATCTTACAATTTGAATATATTTGTTGAAACTATACGCACATCTAGCTCAGCACGCAAGCGACCGATTAAGTATGGAATATTTTGTTTCCAACAATAATTACTTTTGTATGTATGTTCTGCAATATATTCATGTACATCAGTACACATTACCCTTGATTTCTGCATAGAGATGCATGATATACATGATAAATATGAAATTTTGGTGTGATGATTGAATACAAATATTTTATTTTCGCAGAAATATGTTTTTCATATATAGATGATGTGATTTATTCATGTACGTGAACATTGACTTTTGCAGTGATACAAGCACCAACATCCAAGTAGATGTTCCTTTTGAATGGGTCGATGATACATCTGCCCAAATGTATGAAGATGAAGATCGTGTTGTTATTATAAGTTGTTGTTTATGACTATGTATTGCTCAAATTGATGTGTTGCAAATCTGGGTAATTTTACCCGCGGGTACCCATTTACCCTGTCGGGTGATGGGTATGGGAAAAAGTTGTACCCATCGACGGGTATGGGTACGCGTGATGGGTAAAGTTTCGGGTGACGGGTAAGGGTATGGGGTAGCTCCACCCGTACCCAAACCCGGCGGGTGCCATCCCTAAGCACGGTGCTGAAGTCGAAGTGGGAGTCGAGGTTCAGGAGGTTGCTGAAGAGGCGCGAGAGCGCGCGCCCAAGGAGGCTCCGGCTCCTCTCCTCAACGAGCTGGCGGGCTTTTGCGGCCTGATCCTCCAAGCGGGTCATGACATCGATGAAGAAGCGGAGATGGCTGGCATAATTGCTCTCATGCGGGTGGGGAGCGCTCTCGTCACAAATGGCACCCAAGGCGTTGTTTGCTCTGGTATGCAGACCCTGGAGCATGGCGCCATGTTCGTGCTCCAGCGTCTGGCGGCGGCAGTTCTCACTCGAAGCCTTCTCCAGGAGGGAGGCGGCCTCCTCGGCCTGCTTCCGGAGAGAGGACATCTCGACGTGAGCAAAATCTAGGGCAGATTTAGAAGAAGCCAGGGCCGCCCGGGCAGCGCCCTCACGCTGCTTCATCGCCTGCAGCTTGGTCCTTAGGACGGAGGTCCGGCCCTCAAACTCATCCTTGAGCAGCTCCAGGTCCAGGCAGTGCCCCTCGGCAAGTTCAGCACGTGCCTTCGCCACCTCCTCCTCCACCTCCACCTGGACCTGAGCTTCTCGGGCGGCGACAACATCCTCAGCCGCAGCGACCTGTCGCTCCCTCACCTCCAGCCTGTCCAGCGCCAAGCTATGATCCACGACCTCTAGTGTCAAGTCCTCATGGAGCCTCAGGAGCTCCGCCTCGGCAAGGGCCACCTCACCTGGCGAGGAGGCCAGCAGGGCACGCTGCTCCTCGATTTCGCGCAGTAGGGCAGCACTCGAAGACAGAAGATCCTGCTCCTGCTCCTCAGCTGCCTCGCGATGGTGGTTGGCTGCCTTGGCCTCTTCTATGGCACGAGCACGAGCTTCTCGAGAAGATGTGAGTGAGGCCTCCGCGCGCACTTCGGCCTTGTCACACTGAAGCTTCCCAAGGTTGATGGCCACCTTCAGCCGTTGCCATTCTCCCTCCAAGCTGCAGTTTTCTGCTTCAAGCCTGGTGTCGACATTGGCGAGCTCCCCACTCAGATGGATCATCACACGCATCGCCTCACCAAAGAACCCGAAGCACACCGTACTGCACCCACGAGAAAGCATGAGCTCATCGCCAAGACCTTCACCGGCTCCAGAGGTCGCTTGGGAGGCGCCGAGGGCTCCGCCAGTCGCCAGCTGGGGGCTGGCTGGCAGGGCCCCGTGGCTTGAAGACGAAGGCTGCCTGGAGGATGCCCCCTTGCCGGCAAGGACGAGAGGGAGGATCACCTGCGCACCCTTCAACTCGCGGACAGAATCATGGGGACAGGGCATGGGGCTCGGTTCCGGTGCACCCTCGCGGTGTCGGGCTGGGGGGAGCCAGGCTCATACCCTGCGCAGGCTCAGGGCGCTGGGGGCTGCACGTCCACGCCACACTGGGGCTCGTGGGAGGCTCCGCCTCCCGAGGTTTGCTCTTCATGAAGATCCTGCAAAACCCCAGCCATGAGAAAGCGTACTACACTCGGAGATCAAGAGTGAAGGTACTTACTCATCGGCGGCCACATATCTCCTCGGCTTCAGCGGCCGGCGGGTGCCATCATCGTGGCACAGGGACCTTTTCCTCTTCAGGAGCGACTCAAGGCACATGTGGCGCCGACCTGGCCCCGGCGGGCGATCCTCAGGAGGGGGAGCGCTTGGTGTGATATCTGGAGCAGAGGTCCCGAGGGCAGGGACGCCCGGTGTGGCCTCCTGGCTCACGGCCCCAGAGCCATTGGTGGGTTTCTCGTCGCCAGCAGCAGCTCTGGAGCCACCGGCCGGGTCTACCTACATGAGCTCCTCCTTAGGCCTTCCATTTCCTAAGCGGAAGGTCGTAGGTTCGATCCCTACCTGGCGCGCCAAATGTCGGATTTCTGGGTCCGGCAACCCGTGAGAGGTTCGAACACCTCACTTCCACGTCAGCTTGGGGCGCCACCCAGCCCAGGGGAGCCCCCGAGCCCCCGACCCGTTTCCTAAGCGGAAGGCCATAGGTTCGACCCCTACCTGGCGCGCCAAATGTCAGATATCGGGGTCCGGCAACCTGTGAGAGGTTCCAACACTTGGGTGCGTGCAGAGATCTCAACCTGCCCAGCCTGCCTACTTGCGGTCCTCCCTAGCCTAGCGCGCAAAGCTCACAAAGACACAAAGACACAGAGGTTTATACTAGTTCCGGCCACCGTTGTGGTGTAATACCCAACTCTAGTGTGGTGTGGTGGATTGCCTCGAGGGGCTATGGATGAACTAGTACAAGGATGAACAAGCCTCAGGAGGTGAGGTGTTCTTGGGCTAGTCCATTGCTCGGGAAGGAATCTATCGATCCCTCGACCCCCCTCTATGGTGGTGGCTAAGCCCTATATATAGTGCCTTGGTCCTCCTCCCAAATATGAGCGGGAAGGGATTCCACAACGGCGGGACTTGAAAGGGGACAAGTAGTAAAGTCTATCCTAACAAAAGTAGTCTTCGCCTGTGAAAAGCCTCTGGCTATGACGCTACAGTGGGCTCGGTGATGACCTCCGTCCTGCCGTCCTGGCGGTCTTGGTCTTGTTGCACCAGAATGGAAACCTTTGGCTGATTCCTTGGGACTCCGCGCCTATGGCTTGCCTCCCTTGCACTGAAGAGGAAACCTGCACTCTGCGCCCGCCTGGCGCCCTCTTGGCGCCCGCCTGGCCTTGGTCATCATGGCTCACGTCAGCTGAACCTCATGAGGTAGCTGCATAGATCTCTCTACCCCTCAGGAGCCCTCCTGAGGAGGACAACTCCTTCGGTGGTCTCGGTGTCGTCCGCCTCGCGAGGCTTGGCCCCTCGCGAGGGTCTTGTTGTGTTGCTGTTGAAGCTGGGCCGTATCAGGCCGTTGATGGAGCCACGTGGTGGGCCGCAGGTAGGCAGGACTGGATACCCCCAAGTCCAAGACGCCGACAATAGCCCCCGGTCCCAAGGCACGCTCGGACTTGGCTTCCAGGTGAAGCCAAGGGGCAAGGGCGGAGCGCCACGGGCCCTAATAGCCTGCGGCCCTGAAGACATGTGGCGGTTGATGGGACGTGGTGTCTTCACTTCCCCGCGCCGCCTTGATATCCGGTAGACCCAGCAGCCGCCCACTGTCAGAGCAACTCACCCTTCATGGTGTACCATGCCCAGCTCTTGTTTCTTCCTCCCCAATCGCGTTGCGCATCTGTAGATCTGGTGCCGGCGCCTTTCTCTCTCCTGGGATTCGCCATGGCTCCCAAGCCAAGGAGGAAGAAGGTGAGGTCGCGCGCGCCGGTAGGTCCCCCTCCACCGGCCTTGGAGCCTGCCCTCGAGCAGTCTACGGTGATCAACAAGGAAGGGATGGACAACGTTCGCCATGCGCTCGCCGCCAACTTAACGAGTGGGGGGCGACGGCTGCCCGCCCTGCGTCTTGGCGAACCAGGGAGATGAGCGCCACCGAGATTCCCATCCATCTTCACGCTCTTCTTGCTGGGTTGATTCGTCCCTTCTCGCCCTTCTTCAACGCCATGATGTCGCATTACCAGATCCATCTGCTGCATCTGGATCCCCGCTCCGTCATCCTCCTTGCCGTCTTTGCCTTCCTCTGCGAGGCCATGGTGGGCATCACTCCCTCTGTGGCCTTGTTTCGGCATTTCTTCGTGCTCCATCTGCTAGACGCTCGCCAACGCTCCGGGTGCGTGACTTTCGAAGCCGTGGCCGCGACCGCTGGCTCGGGGATCGACTTCGACCTCTCGCCCGTCGCGAAGGGATTCCGGAAGCAGTGGCTTTAGATGGACGCCTGCATGTTCAGCTCCCTGCTCATGATTCCTGGATCGCCGGCTTTGCCAAGCTCAGGCTGGTGCCATGCGAAACTCACTGACCGGCGCCTCGCTTTTTTCTGGAAGAGGTTGGTGAGGCTCCAGGAACTAGGGGTGACGGCGCCAATGGTGGTGAAGGAATTCGTGAAGCAGCGCCTTGCTCCCCTCAAGCGCCACTCTCGCCCGATGTGGGACTTCACCGGTGCCGGAGACCCGATGAGGCTGCAGGAGCCGTCGCTTGCTGCCGATACCCTGAGCGTGGTGCTCAAGCTCCTGACTGGCGAGTCCGAGCCTGCTGACCTCTCGGGGGGTGGCTGCCTCCTTTATCTATGCTCAAATACGGCGATCTTCGGAAGGAAAATGCCCCTGTTTGATGAGTGGGGGTTGCTTCCCGAGGGCATTGAGGGACCCCGTGAGAATTCAGTCTTCGTGGCTCCTCTCCTGTCGGATTTCGGGTTCCAGCAGACCCTTGAGGTTCGAACTCTGGGGTGCGCACGAAGATCTTTCCCCTACCGGCTCACGTCTCGAAGGCTCGTAAGGAATCTAAGCTAGAAAGAAGACCACACAAGGGACACAAGGTTTATACTGGTTCAGGCCACCATTGTGGTGTAATACCCTACTCCAGTGTGTGGTGTGGTGGATTGCCTCAGGGGCTGATGATGAACAATACAAAGGGAGAATAGCCTCGTGAGGGGCTGTTCTTGAGCTGGTGCGATAAACTGCTTGGGTGAGTTCAGTCGCTTCTCTCTCTCTTTCTCTCTGATTGATCCGTCCTCTGCCCTGTGGTGGCTAGCTCTATTTATAGAGGGAGGCCCTGGACCTCTTCCCAAAATAATGAGCGGGAAGGGCGCCAACAATTGGCCATTTTGAAGGGGAACATCTAGTACACTTATCCTGACTAAAGTTCGTCTTCGACTACGAAAGACTTTGGTGGTGACACCGTCCTGGGCTCCACGATGACCTCCATCCTGCCGTTCTACTGGTCTTGGTCTTGTTGCACCGAAACGGTAACCTTTGCCTGATGCCTTGGCCTGTGCTTGCCCCCCTTTGCACCGAAGGGGAAACAAGGACACTGCGCAGGCTGGCGCCCGCCTGGCGCCTGCCTGGTCTCGATCGTCATGGCTTGCGTCACGGCCTCCTCGTGAGGTACCCTGCCTTGATCTCTCCGCCTCCTCGCGAGCCTGCCTGATGAGGATGCTCCTGAGGAAGCTTCCTGTCGTCCGCCCCACGAGGCTTGGCCCCTCGCGAGGGTCTTGAGCTGATGAAGCTGGGCTGCACTGGGCCCCCACTTGAGCCACGCCGCAGGCCGCAGGCAAGCAAGTCTAGGGACCCCCGTTCCCAGAACACCGATAGTAGCCCCCGGGCCCTAGGCGCGCCCGGACTTGGCTTAGCAGAGAAGCGAAGGGGCAAGTGCGAAGCACCGCGAGCCCCAATAGCCTGCGGCCTTGGGCGCCGCGTGGCGGTTGATTGGATGTGGGCGTCTCCGCTTCCCCACGATGCCTCGGTGACTGCACGACTTGACAAGTCCCTGCATGCAAAAATGGGTCATGATTACCTGCAATCGTGGAGGCCGGCGGTTGGCCTTCTCTGGCTATAAGTACGGAACGACGTGAGACCCTTCAGTCCATTCCTTCCTACTACTCCTTTCTCTCCATCCCGGCTACTCGCCATCCCCATGGCTCCGCCGAAGAGGCTCTCAGCCGTGGAGAAGGGAAAGGCTCGTCAGGAAGGGCCTGACTCTCCTCCGACCAAGCGCGGCCGGGGCTGCCCTCGCAAGCATCCTGCGGCCCCCGTAGTGGCTTCCCGTGGTCGTGGAGGTGGTCCCCTACGCGGCGATGAGCACCCGGTTGCCGATGAGAGGTACACCGTGGCTGCGCGACACCTAAGGCCACGCTTCCGCTCGGTGGAGGTGCTGCCGGAGTTCAGTGTGTGGTCGGCGGACACGACCAGCACCTGGCTCCAGCTCCCCCGCTTCTTTGTAGGTGAACTTCCGGCCGGCGCTCCGGGCGGCCTCTGGCTTCAGGCGGACGGTTGCTGCAGCAGGGCCTCCTGGGCTTCGCTGGAGGTCTCCGTCGCCGGGGAGGCGTCCCTGACCCGCGGCTGGCAAACGTTTGCCCGCACGCGTGGCCTGAGACGGCGGTGCACCCTGCACTTCAAGTTCGACGGTGATGCCACCCTCTACGTGAGGGCGTTCGGGGAAGACGGCCACCGTGCTGGGTGCTGCCCCGAAGACGATGACCGCGGCCGTGAGCCCAGCCCTGGCGTTGATCAGGATGAAGGTGGTGGCATGTGCGTGGGCAGTGGCGCTCGGGGCTCGCCAAGCTTCGGCGACTTTCCTTCAGACAGCAGCTCCTCCAGCGGTGGCCGTGACCAGCCCCCGTGCCGTCGCGCCCGCCTGGGGGAAGGTAGCGCGTCGGTCCGCCGCCGCGCCCCGGTGAAGCGAGAGAAGGGATCCAACTGAGCTCCGGAGGCAGTACGAGCCCTCGCCGCGAGTTGGTGCCGAGCATGTCGTGCCAATTTTGTTTTTCTTCCTTCCCTGCGCAAAAAAGAAGGTAGTATGGGGCCCCGCGGGGGCGTGTTGAACTGTTGCTATTAATTATCGTGTTGTTTCTGCTATTTCTGTGCTATGTTTCCGTGCTGCGTGCCTGCGTGTGGGAATTACTTAGCTCGGGGAGGCTTGTCGCGGTCTTTGCCTCCCGAGGCCGAGGCCTCACCATGCACTTCATGTCCTGCAAGGATTAGTCAGGAGGGGTAGTTTCCGGTCTCGGTTGTGGGGGCGACCGACCCAGGTCCTGTGCTCGCGTCGTGATGCCCGTGGGGCACGGACTAGGAGGAGTGTTCCCGCAGCGGACTCGGATAGGAAAGCTTCAAGCGATCAGGGCAGAAAACACTCGCGAGGGTGCCCGCGTACCTCCCTCGCGAGACTTGCGCGAGAGAAAACGAGGCAAGTGAGTGAAAAAGACAAAGGGTCACAAGCTAGAGATGGCAGCAGCTCCAATAAAACTTCAAATAGGAACGAACAAGCCAACTGCAGAAAGCAAATGAAAAGCCGCGTCCGGCACCTAATCTAGTCTTCGACGTCTTCTCACCAGCGCGGAGCTAAGTGCTGCCACTGGGCGTGGGCGGGAGCCCCCGAGGCCCGAGGGCGGCACTCCAGAGACTCCGGGGCGTGTACAGCCCCAGTCATTATTATGTGAGAGTGTCACGGGCGGCGAGCTTCACAGGCATTGGCCTTCTTCACAAGCACCGGGCCTTTTCCAAAATGCGGAAGCTTCACAGGCATTGGCCTTCTTCACAAGCACCGGTCCTTTTCCAAAATGCGGCAGCTTCACAGGCACTGGGCCTTTTCCATAGGCACTGGGCCTCGCTCAGGGGTAGAACCTTCGGAGATGTTGAATGTTCCATGCGTTCTAGACGGGTACCCCCTCCTAGGTCTCCAAGCGCGCGGAGCCGGGCCTGGAAACATGAACAACCTTGAATGGGCCCTCCCACATGGGAGAGAGCTTGTGCAGCCCCTCCCTGGAGAGAACCCGTCTGAGCACGAGGTCCCCTACCTCAAGAGTTCTGGGCGGATGTTGCGGCAGTGGTACCGCCGCAGCGCCTGTTGATACCTTGTCGCCCGCAGCGCGGCTTCTCAATAGCGTTCCTCCCCCAGCACGAGATCCGTCCCCCGCATGGCGTCCTGCTGCGTCTCGTCGAACGTCAGGACCCGTGTGGAACGACGCCGGACCTCGTGAGGGAGGACGGCCTCAGCTCCGTAGACGAGGAAGAACGGGGTTTCGCCAGTCGGCTTGGCCGCGGTCGTGCGGATAGACCAGAACACAGACTGGAGCTTGTCGTACTAGCCCCTGCCGCATGCCTCCAGCTTCTTCTTGAAGGTCCTGGTTTCGAGGCCCCTCAGGACCTCCGTGTTGGCTCGCTCGGCCTGGCCGTTGCTCCGGGGGTGTGCTACCGAGGCGTAGCATATCTGCGTTCCAAGGTTAGCACAATACGTTTTGAAGAGATTACTGGTGAATTGCGAACTGTTGTCAGTGATGACGCGTTTAGGCACCCCAAATCGGCTCACGAGGCCCTTGATGAACTTGACTGCGGAGCCCGCTGGGATGGTGAACTTGTCCACAGCGATGTAGAGGTAGCAATAGCCCCTTGGCGCCCGAGGGAACGGGCCCAGAATGTCCAGCCCCCAAACTGCGAACGGCCATGAGAGGGGTATAGTCTGCAGACCCCCCGCCGGCTGGTGGACCTGTTTGGCGTGGAATTGGCAGGCCTCACAAGCCTTCACCAGCTCAACGGCATCGCTGAGTGCTGTGGGCCAGTAAAATCCGCTGCGGAACGCCTTGCCAACGAGGGTTCATGAGGATGAGTGGTGCCCACCGTCTCCACCGTGTATGTCCACCAACAGCTCCTTCCCTTGCTCTCTGGAAATGCAACATAGGGACACGTCATTTGGTCGTCTCCGGTAGAGCTCTCCATCCTTGATGCAGTAGGCCGTGGCCTGCCGTGCCACACGCTCCGCGTCCACCTCCTTCTCCGGCAGGGTCCCTTGCATCAAGTAGTTCTTGAGCTCTGTAATCCAACATCCTTCCTGAGGCTCCAACACCAGGAGCAGGCGTGCCCCTGAGGCCGGGCCACAGGCCGGGGCTCCCAAGGCAGGCGGCTGAGGGAGCTCCTCCCTAGGTTGTGCCGTGCTCGATAGTGATGGTGCCGCCGAGGGTTTGAAGAGTCGCTCCTTGAAGACGCCAGGCTCCTGAGGTAGCCGCCTGGATGATGTCATCAGCCTCTTGATTGGTGTCGCGAGGCACATGTTGCAACTCTAGCCCCCAGAACTGTTTCTCCATCCTGCGAACCTCCGCGAGGTAGGCTTCCATGTGCTCGTCCTTCGGCTCGTATATTTTGTTGGAGAAGTTGACGAGGAGTTGCGAATCGCCCTTGATGACGAGGCACTTTACCCCCAAGGCGACTGCGGCTTTCAAGCCTGCTATCAGGCCTTCATATTCTGCTATGTTGTTGGAGACCTTTTCTCCGTGCTGGAAACAGAGTTGCACGGCGTAGTAGAGCTTGTCCCGAGTAGGAGATACGAGCACTGCGCCGGCCCCCGCGCCGTGCCGGGAGAATGCCCCATCGAAGTACATGACCTAGCCATCCGGTGCGTCGCTTCCCGGGGAAGTGATCGGTCCTCGCCTGCCTTGAGGCCCGGTGCCTCTGCCCATTCTGCCACGAAATCTGCAAGTGCGGCTCCCTTGATGACTCTGGTCGTGCTGAACTCTAACTGAAATGCTTGCAATTCGATGTTCCATTCAGCGACTCTTCCAGATGATTTGGGGCTCCTGAGTACCCTTTCCAAGGGGTACGCTGAGACAATCTTGATGGGATGGCCTTGTATGTAGTGCCGCAGCTTGCGTGAGGCTACCAATAGCGCGAGGAGGAGTTTTTAAGGCATGGGGTACCGTGCCCTTGCGTCCCGTAGCACCGTGCTGACGAAGTACACGGGGTGCTCGACGAGGTTGAGGGTGCTGGTGTAGCTTGCGTCCTCCGGGGGTTGAGGCGCCTCCTGAGACGAGGGAGCCCCCAGCGCTTGGTCGCTTGGAGAGGCCTCCTCTGCTCCAGGTGCGTTCCCCTACTGCCGTTGATCCTTTGCGGGCACGGTCTTCGTGAGGCTATCTTGGCTTTGCTTTGCTTTGGCCCAGACGGTCGCTGCTGCCTTGGTCTGACGCTCCTCTCTAATCGCCACCAGGGCTGCGCTGGCGGAGTAGGGGATGGCCGCAAGGTAGAGCATCAGGGGCTCCCGAGGGCGCGGAGCTAACATCATCGGAGGGCTGGTAAGGTACCTCTTGAGATCTTGGAATGCCTTGTTAGCCTCTTCAGTCCATTCGAAGGGGCCCTTCCTCTTCATCAGCTTGAAGAAGGGCAGTGCTTGTTCCCCCAGCTTGGAGATGAAACGTCCTAGCACGGTTACACGCCCGGTGAGCTTCTGTATTTCTCTGAGGGTCTTCGGCGGGCTCATGTCTTTGATTGCCTTGACCTTCTCTGGGTTGGCCTCGATGCCCCTGTGGGACACGAGGAAACCCAGGAGCTTGCCCGAGGGGATTCCAAACACGCACTTCTCTTGGTTGAGCCGCAGGTCCACTTCATTAAGGCTCGCAAAGGTTTCTTCCAAGTCCTGTATCAGGGTTCTTGCCTCCCGAGACTTCACCACAATGTTATCGATGTAAGCTTCAGCGTTCCTCCTGAGTTGCCGGCCCAAGTCGATGTGCATCAGCCACTGAAAGGTCGCGCCTGCATTGCGCAACCCAAATGGCATGCATGTATAGCAGTACACTCCACACGGGGTCAGGAAAGCCGTTTTTCCACATCTTCTACCGCCATCTTGATCTGGTGATAGCCCGAGAAGGCATCCAGGAAGCACAACAGGTCACACTCAGCGGTGGAGTCGACGATCTGGTCGATGCAGGGGAGCAAAAATGGATCCTGCGGGCAGGCTTTGTTGAGGTTGGTGAAGTCGACACACATGCGTTCCTTTCCTCCCTTCTTCGGCACGACGACCTGGTTAGCCAACCAAGCTTGCGGGTCTCTTGGACGATGAAAGCTTGTTTGTCAGTGGACTTCCGCCTAGCCTTCAGCTTCACGGGGCGCATGTTGGGGCACACGTTGAGGTGATGCTCAATCACACCCCTCAGGACCCCTGCTAGCTGATCAGGTTCCCATGCGAACACCTTCTTGTTTGCACGCAGGAACTTCACCAAGGCCTCCTCCTGCTTGGGTTTGAGGTTGGCACCTATGGTGAAGGTGGCGTTAGTGGATCTGTCCTCGTCGACAGGTACCTGCTTGGTTTCCGCCTTGTCTTGGGTGAATAGCTGCTTCTTCTTAGCCGGTGCAGCCCCCTTGGGCTCGAGGGCGTCAGTGCTGGCGGGCTGCACCATCGTGGCCGTCTTGAAAGCGAGCTTGAGCGCCTGCAGTGCATCCCTTGTGTCTCCTGACACGGTAAGGACGCCGCTGCTCCCGGGCATCTTCATGAGGTTGTACGCCGGGTGAGTTGCTGCCATGAATTGGGCCAAGGCCGGGTAGCCGAGGATGGCATTGTAGGGGAGGCCGATGGGGGCGATGTCGAAGTCGATCAGCTCTGTGCGGAAGTTATCGTAGGTGCCGAAGGTCAACGGGAGGCGAATCTGTCCCAAGGAGGCGGTGGAACCGACTCCGACGCCCGAGAAAGGCCTGCTGGGCTGAAGCCACTCTAGTGGCACGTGGAGGAGGCTGAAGGCCTCCACTGAGAGCACGTTGAGGCCGGCACCACCGTCGATGAGGGTCCTGGTGATAGCCACTTGGTAGATGGTGGGGGTGCACAGCAACGGGAGCGCACCCGAACCAGTGGGGTTGGAGGGGTGATCGTCCGAGTTGAAGGTCAGATCGGCCTCGAGCGCCACCCAGCCCGGGGGGCTTCTCGGTGCTTGGAGGCACTGCCGATCTGGCGGGTGAATGGCTTGATGTGGCAGCTCGATGGTGGTGCCTGTGAGCCGCCTAGGAGAGCTACGACAACCGGGGGCACTGGCGCGGCGTAATGGCCAAGGAAGAGGTCGCGCAGCTCCTCCCAGGAGGTCACAAAGGCCGTCGGTAGGTGGAGCAGCCACATGCGTGGAACGCCGGCGAGGGCCATGGGAAACCAGTTGGCCATCACCCTGTCGTCGCCCCCAGCCTTGAGGACGGCCTCCTCGTACGCCGTTGTAGCACGGCGGCATCTCTGGCTTGAACTTGTGCGGCCACTGCACCTGTCGCAAGGCGGGGGCCAAGGCTCGGAGCCCCCTGGCCCCAGTGCCGGCATCGGCTGCCGGAGAGGGCGGCGCGTTGTCCGCCATGCGGGCAAAATGCGATGTCGGTGGAGAGCGGGTCGTGGGAAGGGAGAACTTCGGCGTACCCCCTACCTGGCGCGCCAAATGTCGGATTTCGGGTTCCGGCAGACCCTTGAGGTTCAAACTCTTGGGTGCGCACGAAGATCTTTCCCCTACCGGCTCATGTCTCGAAGGCTCGGAAGGAATCTAAGCTAGAAGGAAGAACACACAAGGGACACGAGGTTTATACTGGTTTAGGCCACCATTGTGGTGTAATACCCTACTCCAGTGTGTGGTGTGGTGGATTGCCTCAGGGGCTGATGATGAACAATACAAAGGGAGAACAGCCTCGCGAGGGGCTGTTCTTGAGCTGGTGCGATGAATTGCTTGGGTGAGTTCAGTCACTTCTCTCTCTCTTTCTCTCTGATCGATCTGTCCTCTGCCGTGTGGTGGCTAGCTCTATTTATAGAGGGAGGCCCTGGACCTCTTCCCAAAATAATGAGCGGGAAGGGCACCAACAATTGGCCATTTTGAAGGGGAACATCTAGTACACTTATCCTGACTAAAGTTGGTCTTCGACTGCCAAAGACTCTGGTGGTGACGCCGTCCTGGGCTCCACGATGACCTCCATCCTGCCGTTCTGCTGGACTTGGTCTTGTTGCACCGAAACGGTAACCTTTGCCTGATGCCTTGGCCTGTTCTTGCCCCCCTTTGCACCGAAGGGGGAACAAGGACACTGCGCAGGCCGGCGCCCGCCTGGCGCTCGCGTGGTCTCGATCGTCATGGCTTGCGTCACAGGCTCCTCGCGAGGTACCCTGCCTTGATCTCTCTGCCTCCTCGAGAGCCTGCCTAATGAGGCTGCGCCTGAGGAAGCTTCCTGTCGTCCGCCCCGCGAGGCTTGGCCCCTCGCGAGGGTCTTGAGCTGATGAAGCTGGGCTTCACTGGGCCCCCACTTGAGCCACGCCACAGGCCGTAGGCAGGCAAGTCTGGGGACCCCCGTTCCCAGAACACCGACATCTCCTGATCGACCCCGCTGTGCGTGCCCCAAGCGTGGAGGCAGGGGGACACGCGCCTCTGTCAGCCGGCAAGAACTCCTCCGGAGGCTCGGCCTTATTAGAGGCTCAGGAGCCTCAAGCTTCTGGGGTCCCGGCAGGGGCCGCTGCGTAGCCTGCGCAACCCCAGGCTCCAGAGGCAGGGGCCTCTGACGACCCGGCCGGTGGCTCCAGAGCTACTGCTGGCGACGAGAAGCCCACCAATGGCTCCGGGGCCGTCAGCCAGGAGGCCATGCCAGGCGCCCCTGCCCTCGGGACCTCTGCTCCAGATATCACACCAGGCGCTCCCCCTACTGAGGATTGCCCGCCGGGGCCAGGTCGGCGACCGCCTTTGCCTTGAGTCTCTCCTGGAGAGGAAAAGGTCCCCGTGCCGCGATGGTGGCACCCGCCGGCCGCTGAAGCCGAGAAGATATGTGGCCGCCGATGCATAAGTACCTTCACTCCTAATCTCCGAGTGTAGTGCGTTTCTCATGGCAGGGGTTTTGCAGGATCTTCATGAAGAGCAAACCTCGAGAGGCAGAGCCTCCCACGAGCCCCAGTGTGGCACGGGCGTGCAGCCCCCAGTGCCCTAAGCCTGCGCAGGGTATGAGCCCGGCTCCCCCCAGCCCGACACCGCGAGGGTGCACCGGAACCGAGCCCCCTGTTCCCTCTCCCCGCGATTCTGTCCATGAGGTGAAGGGTGCGTAGGTGATCCTCCCTCTCGTCCTTGCCGGCAGGGGGCGTCCTCCGAGCAGCCTTCGTCTTCAAGCTGCGGGGCCCCTCCAGCCAGCCCCCAACCAGCGACTGGCGGAGCCCCCGGCGCCTCCCAAGCGACCTCTGGAGCCGGTGAAGGTCTTGGCGACGAGCTCGCGCTTGCTCATGGGCGCAGCATGGTGCGCTTCGGGTTCTTTGGTGAGGCGATGCGCACTATGATCCATCTGGGTGGGGAGCTGTAACGCCCACGATGCAGTTATATCTCCCACGTGTCGAGGCACGACTTAGAGGCATAACCGCATTGTGGTTTTGTCGCAAGAAGGGTCATCTTCACACAATCCCATGTAATGAACAAGAAAGGGATGAATAGAGTTGGCTTACAATCGCCACTTCACACAGATATCATATAATTCATACATCATTCAGAGTACACACATAGTCCGACTACGGACAAATCCAAAAGAAAAGAAGATAACCCCAATTGCTAGATCCCCGATCGTCCCAACTGGGCTCCACTACAGATGATCCGGAAAAGAAACATAGTAACGACCAAGATCCTCATTGAACTCCCAACTGATCTCGGTTGCATCACCTGCACTGGTATCGTCGGCACCTGCAACTGTTTGGTAGTATCTTGTGAGTCATGAGGACTCAGCAATCTCAAAACCCGTGAGATCAAGACTATTTAAGCTTATGGGTAGGAAAGGGTTAAAGGGGTGGAGCTGCAGCAAGCACTAAGCAAATATGGTGGCTAACATACAGAAATAAGAGCGAGAAGATAAGCAACGAAATGGTCGAGAAGCTAGAAGTGATCAAGAAGTGATCCTGAAACTACTTACGCACAATCATAACACAGAGACCGTGTTCACTTCCCGAACTCCGCCGAAAATAGACCATCACGGCTACACACGCGGTTGATGCATTTTAATTAAGTCAAGTGTCAAGTTCTCTTCAACCGGGTATTAACAAATTCCCATCTGCCATAACCGCGGGCACGGCTCTCGAAAGTTTATATCCTACAGGGGTGTCCCAACTTAGCCCATCACAAGCTCTCACGATCAGCGAAGGATATTCCTTCTCCCGGGAAGACCCGACACTTCTCGGAATCCTGGTTACAAGACATTTCGGCAATGGTAAAACAAGACCAGCAAGACCGCCCGACTATGCCGACAAATCCCGATAGGAGCTGCACATATCTCGTTCTCAGGGCACACCAGATGAGACATCCTACGAGAAAACCAACCCTCAAGTTTCCCTGAGGTGGCTCCGCAGTCTACTCGGTTCAGACTAACACTCAGAGGAGCACTAGTCCGTGGGGGTTAAAAAAGATGACCCTCGGGCTGGCGAAAACCCAAGGGAAAGTTATAGGTTGTTAGGAAAATGTAAAACCAAGGTTCGGCCTTGCTAGATGATTTTTATTCAAAGCGAACTGTCAATGGGTTCCCATAAACCCGACCGCGTGAGGAACACAAAATCAAGGAACATAACACCGGTATGACGGAAACTAGGGCGGCAAGAGTGGAACAAAACACCAGGCATAAGGCCGAGCCTTCCACCCTTTACCAAATATATAGATGAATTAATTAAAATAAGAGATATTGTGATATCCCAACATAAACATGGTCCAACATGGAGCAATCTTCAACTTCACCTGCAACTAGCAACGCTATATGAGGGGCTGAGCAAAAGCGGTAACTTAGCCAAACAACGGTTTGCTAGGAAAGGTGGGTTAGAGATTTGACATGGCAATATGGGAGGCATGGTAAACAAGTGATAGGTAGCGCATCATAGCGATAGAACGAAGCAACTAGCAAGCAAAGATAGAAGTGATATCGAGGGTAATGGTCATCTTGCCTGAGATCCCGCAAGAAAGAAAAACGAGTCCATGAAGAAGACAAACAGACGTCGTCAAACAAATCCTCACAACTCCGGAACGAAACCGAAGCTAATGAGAGAAGCAAACCGGAAAGAATCAAACAACATGGTAAAAACACAAGCATAAACACGACATGATGCACAAACAAGTATGATGCATGACCGGTTTAAAAGCATGGCAAAGTGCAACAAACAATACTACAAGTTTAATGGAGTTCAATATGCAACGAGTTGCATATTGACGAAATACCACATCAATTACTTAGTTCTTAAACATGGCAAGAGATGAAGCATAAGTAAACTAACTATTTAGGCAAGTTTAAATGAGGCCGAAACAACAAACAACAATTCCGGAAAATCCCCATGAGTACTATTCAAATTTGGTACTGTTCTGCCCTAAAACATATTTTAATGTTGTTAAACCATAAAACAAAGTGCACCAAGTTAATTTATGCATTTTTCCACCCCATTTACATATAAAGTTTATTAAATTCTGAGCTACGGTCAAATAGTTATGAAATAAATCATTTTAACATGGCATTATGCAAAATTAAACAAACAACAAGTTTAAACATTTGAAACATAGATGAAAGTAGCAAATTATTAATCTACACAAAATTCTAAGCATTTTACATATATAAATTATTTGCATATGATGCACCATTTGTGAGTTATTAAATGCATGAACTCTAGGGGGTTTTCTACAAAACTGGCAGTCTCTGGATAAATAGCTAAAATCGTTCTGCAGAACAAAACATGAATCGGGCTAAATCTGGAGCTACAGGAACTTTGGAGGCTCACCCTGGGCTAAGGCCCTGTCGGTGGAGGAGGTAGGCCGGTTGAGGAGGCCCTGGCTGGGCCGGGACATGGGGAGGCCTGGCAAGGCAGTGGATCGATCGATCCAGAGGTCGAGCGCTAGGCTGGGACTTGGGGTGGCGGTCAATGCAAGAAGCAAGGGAGGTCGAGGCGCCATGGCTGGGAACGCAGTGGTGGCAGGACTGCAGGGACGCGGAGGGAGGCGCGGATCCGGGCACTGGACGGCGGCTTGGACGAGGCAGCGGCAAGCTCTGGCTGAGAAGATGGGCGCTGGCCTTGGCGCGATGACGACGAGGCAGGCGATGGCTGGGAAACCCCGACATGGACGAGCCAAATCCGGAGGCCGACGAGGACACCCAGGGAACGAGGCAAGCTGGGCGCGGCCATGGTGTGGTGGAGAAGTTCCTGGAGAGGGAGAGAGAGGTTACGGGGAGGAGAGAATAGAGCAGAAGGGAGAGATAAAGGGCAGGGTGTCACGACCGGTTTTTCAATAAAATACTTATTGAGAAAATCAATCTTTTGATCCCAGTATAGGAAAAGTCATCCTCACTGGTAGACAAATACTTGATAAACAGAGGACCAGTAGCATTAAATATATTACAGGGTTGAGCTGAGGCTGCTCAACAAATTATTACAAACTCGCCACTATCTTACATAAGGGCGGTTATGACACAGGGGTGTGGTGACATGCTACTAGCTCGAGATAAAAGTGGTGGTGGATAACTTGACTGCTAACTGGCAGCTCATCGAGCGTCAAGGTGAGTCTCGATGAATTTATTCTGGGTGTGGCGGAAGAGGATATAATACAGTGACCAAATGCAGGATCGCACGGGACTGACTGGGACTCCTCTAGGCGTCGGACTCGCTATCGAACTCTTCATCCATGAGATCGCCTTCATCAACATCTGGCCAAATCAACAAGCCAGGTGAGTACTTTGAAAGTACTCGCAAGACAGTTGGGACAAAAGATATAATAAATATATGCATGAATGCGTCATGAACAAAAATAATGATGATCATCCCAATAATAATATTTTTGCATGACTTGATAAATAAAATTAAATAACTGAAAACCGATCGGGTGTCTGGAGCGACGCGTCCAAAGGTAAACAAATAAAACTCATG
Organism: Triticum dicoccoides; assembly: GCF_002162155.2. Classification (NCBI taxonomy): domain Eukaryota; kingdom Viridiplantae; phylum Streptophyta; class Magnoliopsida; order Poales; family Poaceae; genus Triticum; species Triticum dicoccoides. Next base: position 299,030,952 of record NC_041391.1, on the reverse strand, counting down.
CTGCAGTCGGGTGTCTAAGCGACACCACATAAAGGGCTTATAAAAAAAATGCCACAGTCAGGCGTCTCAGCGACACCACATAAAGGGCTTATAAAAGAAATGCCACAGTCGGACGTCTGATCGACATCGCGGAAAGGGCTTGCAAAAGAAATGCAACAGTCGGACGTCTGAGCGACATCATAGAAAGGGCTTGTAAAAGAAATGCCACAGTCGGACATCTGAGCGACGTCACAGAAAGGGCTTGTAAAAGAAATGCCACACTCGGACATCTGAGCGACGTCACAGAAAGGGCTTAAAAAAGAAATACCTCAGTCGGACGTCTGAGCGACATCACACAAAGGGCTGATATCAAATGTAAATAACAAGTATGCCACAGTCGGACGTCTGAGCGACGTCACAAAAAGGGCTTATATCAAATGTACATAAAAAATATGCCACAGTCGGACGTCTGAGCGACGTCACAGAAAGGGCTTATATCAAATGTAAATAATAACTATGCCACAGTCGGACGTCTGAGTGACGTCACAGAAAGGGCTTATATCAAATCTAAATAACAAGTTAGTCCATCCACAAGAATATACTTTTAACCGGGTTTACACACATGTAGTCCACCGGAGTTTTGTCAATGAGGCTGATATCTGACAAGATAAGATGAATACAGTACTTGGACAAGTACAAGATGATTTAAAGAATTTGTGACTCTGCAGAGTTTGTACTAACTGACCGCAGCCAACAGATTTCTGTAGTCACGAAGGACTAGTTCCGTTTATGGTATTTTGGTAGAAACTCATTTAACCAATACACACCCATTTCACCTCATGATGCCAGGAATCACCCTAGACAACGTCCAAGAAAAACTTTGAGACGGGGAGGTCACAACCTCGAATAGCATGGGATCAAATTTCTATACGCGTGCTCTAAGGGGTGCCCCCCTCTCGGTCCCAACCGGAAACACCCATGCCCCCTGACCGGATGACGGGCTTTAATCGAGGGCCATGGAACCCTCATCCCGGCCTCTCTATTTGGTGTGTACCAGGAAAATGGTTTGCAACTTACTAAGCCATATTCCTTGCGGAAAACATGTGGTAGTACAGGAATGGATGGCAATGTGATTTGATTCACGAAGATACTGAAGTCAAATAGACTGGCGTAAGACTACACAACACTACCATCTTACCCATCCTCATGCCATCACATGGCCATGCAAATATGTATCCAACAACATATGGCTTTCCGAAACTTACTTTCCACTTTTGTGCATGAAATATAACATTCAAAGAAATGTTCATAAACATGCCATGAAACTCCTAAATGCAAACATGCAACAAACACTCATCGTATCAAGAGTTCAAACATGCTTGCCTGGTTCGGAGTAGTCGGAGTCTAACTGGGTGAAGTTCGCGGCTCCGTCACCTCCTCCGGTATCTACGGTATAAGAAAATACGCACGTAACGTAAATACCATGAGGTGCACAAAAATTAATCCAAATAATTTTCAAATAAATCTTATAAAAAACTAGACAAAATTTTGAAGAGAATAGAAAAAGAATCAAACAAAAATACTATTCTGTTTAAAAGATATAAAGGTTTTGATCCAAGGACCCATCTGTAATGAAACAGAAAACTCTCAGGGCCTAAGCAGAAAAGTCCCAGAAACGATTCAGTTTGGAAAGCGTATTTTGCCAGAATACCCTTTCAGAAAATGGTTCAAAAAAACAACAGAGAGGCTGACGGGCGGGTCCCACCCGTCAGGTTTGAATATTCAAAAGAGGAGGCAGCGCTCGACGGTGCCCGAGAGCCGCGGTGGTCGCCGGCGGCGATCTACGGCGAGGCAGGGGGATCGGGGGTTACCTCCGTGTTCAGTGCGCCTTTCCGCATCGGTGGGTGGTGGTAGAGGTCGCCGGCGAGCACCACGTCGACGGCGGCCCTTGCTCCGGCGGACGGTGGTTCGGGAGGACAAATTGAGGAGGGGGTTAGACCTCTGGTAGCTTGACGGGATTGCAGACGAGGTTTGGGTGCCGGGGACGGCCTCACCGGAGTTAATCGAGGTGGAGGCCGAGGCAGAACAGGGCGGCCGGAGTCGGGGGAGGAGACCTCCTCGAGGTCCTCCTAGAGGCTTGGCGTGGTGTTGGTGAGGTGTAGTGGTGGTGCGTGCACGAGAGCGAGCTCGGGGCTCCTTTTTATAGGCGATCCGAGGCGGTGGCCGTGAACGGAGTTCTCCGGCGATGGTTACGGCGGCGCAGCGATTTGTCGGGAAGGTTTAGGCGGTTGATCATCGACGTGGAGGTCCACGGGCTCCATTTAGCATCTAACCTAGGTTGGATCGGGCGTGCTGGCTGGTTTCGGCAGAACGGGGCGGCGCGGGCCCGTCGGCGGCAGAGGGCGCGCCCTGTGCTTGCCGGGCCACGGCGACGGTGCTGCGGGGGTGCGCTGGCATGCATGAGCCACGTGGAGGACTAGGGAGCAAAGGGCGGCGTAGAACGGCGTAACGGGGCGAAGCAGGCTCCGTTCGGCCGCCACGGGTGGCTCTGCCACCACGGAAGACGCCAGCACAGGCGGGCCAGGGTGCTGCCGACGCCAGGAACCGGCCAAGTGCGCGTGTGGTGCTCTGGACAGGGAGGAGGGGCTGTGCGCAACGCGCCAGGCGGACTGTCGACGCGTGACTGAACTCTAACGAAGAAAACGACACTGAATCTCTCTGATCTTCTGAATCTCTCTGAAAGTGCAAAGAAACAGTGCAGGCCAGGTGTTCGACATAATGATTTTGGTATGTGGGAGTTTCTCCTTGAGCTGATTTTTGGTGGGGTGGCCTCTCATTGCATCTGGGGGTTGCCTGAATTTTGGTGGAATTTTTGGAGAAGAGGAGATATGCATTTCACCAAATTTGACAAATCTGGTCCAAACTTGCAGAGGGTGAAATTTGAAAATTTTGAAAAGAAGAAGAGTTGATCTTGATGGTTCTAGGTTGTGGTTACCAAGGACCATCCAGAGGAGTTGATTTGAGACCAAAGATCAAAGGCATTAAGGTACTTGCTTTGCAAATTACCTAGGCTCAAAATAAAGGACATAATTGTTTTGGGAAAAGAAATAAATGGAATAAAACCCAAAAATGGATTTTATTAGTTGGGACAGAATGTTTGGGTTTTTCCAAAGTGGAAGGAGGGATTTTGGGAAAATTTTACCATAGGAGGCATGGTAAAATCAAGAATGGATCAAAACCAAATAAAAGCCCAAAACCAAAAAGGTTTTCTTTTTTTTGAAGAAACTAAATCCAAGAAAAGATTTTGAGAGAGAAAACTCAGATGAGAGGTTTTTAAGAAGGGTTTAAATGACCTTCTTTAAACCAAGCAAGGCTCTCTCTGAAAACAAAAACCACAAAAATTTTGGAGTGTCACAGCACCTACCCCCTTAGGAAAAATCTCATCCCCGAGATTTCAGCTGATCCTTAAATAGGTGTGGGTGCTCTGTCAGAAGAAAATCCTCTCTCTCCCAAGTTGCTTCATTCTCGGTGTGATTGCTCCACTGAACTCTGAAAAACTTGATGGTTTTCTGTCGGGTCCTCCTCTCAGACTCTTCTAATATTTTTATTGGGTGCTCCCAGTAGGTGAGGTCTGGTTGCACGTCAATATTTTCATGCGATACTTGCTTCTCTGGATTGCCCACGTACTTTCTCAACTGCGAGATGTGGAACACGTTGTGGATATCAGATAAATCCCTGGGTAGGTCTAGCTGGTAGGCTACCGTGCCTCTTCGGGCCACTATACGGAATGGTCCGATGAATCTTGGTGCTAGCTTTCCCTTAATCCTGAATCGCTGCAGACCCCTCATAGGAGAAACTCTTAGGTATACAACTTCTCCGGGTTCAAAATTGATTTCCCGATGCTTCCGATCGTAATAACTCTTTTGCCGACTTTGAGCTGTCTTGAGTCGATCTCTAATTGTTTTAACTTTCTCCTCAGCCTCCTTGAGCATATCTAGGCCGAAGATATGGCTGTCTCTGGTCTCTGACCAATTTAGCGGGGTACGACATCTTCTCCCATACAGAGCTTCAAAGGGTGCCATTTGCAAGCTTGCTTGATAACTGTTGTTGTATGCGAACTCTGCATATGGCAAACTTTCTTCCCAACTGGTTCCGTAGGTGAGGACACATGCTCTTAGCATCTCTTCTAGAATTTGGTTTACGCGTTCAATCTGCCCATCAGTCTGGGGATGGTATGCGGTACTGAATGCTAGTTGGGTTCCCAGTGCCTGTTGTAGGTGATCCCAAAATCTAGAGACAAACTGTGTGCCTCTGTCAGATATGATAGTCTTTGGGACTCCATGCAGGCAGATGATACGGGCAAGATAAAGTCTGGCCAGCCTCTGAGTGGTGTGAGTTGTCTTCACTGGAATAAAATGTGCCACTTTGGTTAATCTGTCGGTTATGACCCATATGGCATCGTTTCCATGTCGTGACCGTGGCAGTCCAACAATGAAATCCATTCCAATCTCGTCCCACTTCCACTCGGGTATCTTGTTTGGTTGTAATAGCCCGACTGGTTTCTGGTGCTCGGCCTTGATGCGTTGACAAGAGTCACAACATGCAGCGAACGTGGCTATGTCTCTCTTCATACTGTGCCACCAATAATTTTCCTGAAGGTCTTTGTACATTTTTATTCCTCCAGGATGGATTGAATACGGAGCGGTGTGGCTTTCAGCAAGATTCTGCTGCTTTAGGTCCTTGATATTTGGTACGCAAAGTCTCTCTCCGTACCACAATATTCCTTGCTCATCTACGTTGAATTCTGAGGCCTTGCCCAAACTCACTTTCCTTTTTATGCGTTCAATGCTGGGGTGTCCGTGCTGAGCCTCCTTAATCTTTTCCATCAGGGTAGGCTATATTTCCAAATTTGACACACTGCCTTCGGTGACCATTATTAAATTGAGTTTGGCAAATTCTTGTTGGAACTCTGGCCTCAAGTTTGGCATACTGTCATTGTCCGTGCTGGGATTCCGACTAAGGGCATCTGCCACAACATTTGCTTTTCCGGGATGATAGTGGATTCCAACATCATAATCCTTCACCAACTCCAACCAGCATCGTTGCCGTAAATAAGTTCCGGCTGTGTGAAAATATACTTAAGACTCTTATGGTCTGTGTATATTTCACAATGATTTCCAAGTAGAAAGTGTCTCCATTCCTTGAGTGCATGGATGACCGCTGCCAATTCTAAGTCATGAGTGGGATAATTCTCTTCATGCTTGCGGAGTTGTCTGGAGACATACGCAACTACCTTGCCTTCTTGCATCAACACGCATCCGAGGCCTTTCCGGGATGCGTCACAATATACCTCAAAATTCTTGTGTATGTCTGGCACAATTAATACTAGTGCCGTTGTTAATTTGCTTTTTAGCTCTTGGAAGCTTTTCTCACATGCTTCCGTCCATTCAAACTTCTTGCCTTTCTTGAGCAACTGCGTCATTGGCTTTGCTATGGTGGAGAATCCTTCAATAAATCTCCGATAATAGCCTGCCATTCCCAAGAAACTCCGTACGTCCGTTACGCTAGCTGGTGGTTTCCAGCCAAGTACGGCCTTGACCTTTTCCGGGTCTACTGCAATACCTTCTTGGGTGAGTCCGTGGCCCACAAAACCCACCTGTCTTAGCCAAAATTCACATTTGCTGAATTTGGCGTACAGTTGATGTTTCCTGAGTTCTCCTAGGACAATCCTGAGATGCTCGGCGTGCTCTTCTGGTGTTTTGGAGTATATCAGAATATCATCGATGAATACCACAACAAACTTGTCCATATACTTCATAAATATTTTGTTCATGAGGTGAACAAAATATGCGGGGGCGTTGGTTAGCCCAAATGGCATTACTGTGAACTCATACAGTCCATATTTGGAAGTGAAGGCTGTCTTGGGAATATCTTCATTTCGCACTTTTAATTGGTGGTATCCTGATCTCAAGTCAATTTTTGAGAAGACTTTGGCCTGTGCAAGCTGATCAAATAAATCATTTATTCGGGGCATTCGGTATTTGTTCTTGATTGTGACCATGTTAAGAGCTCGATAGTCAATACACAATCTCAGTGTTCCATCATTTTTCTTGGCAAACAAAATTGGAGAACCCCAAGGTGAGGAACTGGCTCGAATGTATCCTTTCTCCAATAATTCTTTTATTTGCTTCTTCAATTCTACCAATTCGGATGGTGCCATTCTGTATGGTTTCTTGTAAATGGGAGCGGTTCCGGGTGCTAGCTCAATGCTGAATTCTATCTCTCGGTCTGGTGTCATGCCTGGTAGTTCTTCTGGAAATACGTCTGGAAATTCACATACTACTGGAACCTTGTTCAGCTCAGAAACGTCCACCTTGTTTAATCTCGGTTGCCGAGGTATTTGTCTCTCTTTGGCTGAAACTTTTATTTTCTTCCCGTGCTGGTGTGTGAGAATCACGGTCCGGTTGAAGCAGTCAATAAAACCTTTGTTGGTGGTTAACCAATCTATCCCTAAGATGACATCCAGTCCTTTGCTTTCCAATACAATAAGGTTGGCGTAAAACTTCAATCCTTCAAATTCAATAACCACACCTTGACAATAACTCTCGGTCACTTGCTTAATTCCAGGGGACTTGATGATCATTGATTTTTCCAAGGGAAGCATCGAAAAATTATTTTGCAAAGCAAAACTCTTCGAAATGAATGAGTGAGAAGCTCCAGAATCAAACAAAACCGTGGCAGGTATTGTGTTGACAGGGTACGTACCGAGTACAATATCTGGGGCGTTCTGTGTTTCCTCTTTGGTCACGTGGTTCAGGTGACCCTTCCGGTGGTTGTTATTGGGGTTGAAATTGTTTCGCTTTGGCGCTGAATTATTGCCACCATTGTTAGGCTTTGGGGTTGAGTTCCTTGGCTTGGGGCACTGCTTGGCATAGTGCCCTTCTTCTCCACAAGCGTAACAAGTAACGCCTGGGCGATATGTGAACTCCTTGTCTCTTGCATGGAAATTCTTGATTGGGCGTGAATTATTCGTCGGGGTTTTGTGTGTACCACCCTTCTGAATTTCTGTCTTGCTTCTGTGGTTGCGAGCAAAAGTAGACTGGTCCCTTTTGCGTTTGTGGAAATCTTCCAGGCTACGTCGCTCATTTTCCAGACTAATGGCCTTATACACCAGTGTTTTAAAATCTGGAAAGGTATGCACAACCAGCTGGCATTTAAGGGCGGGTGCCAGGCCTTCCAAGAATTTTTCCATCTTCTTGCTCTCGGTCATGCGCTCTTCGTTGGCGTAGCGAGACAGCAGAGTAAATTGGCTGTTGTATTCTGACACTGTCATGGTCCTTTGCTTGAGGTCATCAAATTCTCTCTTCTTGATTTGCATAACACTCTTAGGAATGTGTGCCCCACAAAAACCTTCTTTGAAATCCTCCTAGGTTATTTCATTTTTGTTGGGGTGCATGTGCAGGAAGTTTTCCCACCACGATCCAGCTGCTCCAGTGAGATAATGAGGTGCATACAATACTTTTTCACGGTCTGAACACTGTGCAATAATTAATTTTCTCTCCATGTCTCGAAGCCAGTCGTCGGCCTCAAGAGGCTTGTCAGTATGAGAAAATGTTGGAGGACGCGTCTTTTGTAACTCAGATAACTTGGATTGCTGCTGATATTGACCATGGTGATTTCCCATATTGATGAATTGGTTATCATTTCCTGGTGTTGTTGCTGACTCCGTTCATACAGACGACACACTTGGGTAAATGCTGTTTCATTGTCCTGTTGACTTGTCTGTCCCTGAGTGAAATTGTGGTTTGGCGGTGTGCCATAATTTTCCTCTGGCTGATTTGGCATGGAGCGCGTCCAAGGACGAGACATCTTTCACTCCGGGGATATATTTTGTGAAACTCATAAGACAAGAAAGAGAGTCACAAAAGTCAATAAAATCACACATAAAGAAAATTTTAAAACTCCAGAATATTTTTGAAAATACACGATTGCACGCGGAGAAGGACTATTACATATCTTACACGCAAGCATAATTATACATGACACCACTCAGGATATGCGTACATAATCCTGACATGTTATTACGACTAGTGCACTTCTCCAGATCCTACATGATGCGCAAACAGGCTACTTCTCACAACCTATGTACATATAAACATATCACACAAGTCGGTACATCGCATGGCGTCTACGCGTACTCAGTCAGAGATGGTGAGGATCTCCCTTGGCCTGCCGAGGGTGAGACGCAGTGACGCTGGGGAATCAACCTCCTCCTCGCTAATAGGTTCCAGACGAGGAACGCTGCGCTGAGCTGATGGAGCAGGTGCCATAGGCGGAGCAATACGAATATGAGTGGGCGGAATAGGTGGAGTAGCACGTATGGGAGTGGGTGCAATGAGTGGTGCAACGCGAATGGGAGTGGGTGCAATAGCTTGGTTAAATTCCTCAGTGGTAGTCAGACAACGAGCAGTGGCGAGAATGGTAGGTGAATGAGAAGCTGAGGACGAGATGAACGTCAGCGGTGGAGCGGTGTGCAGGAGTTCCCTCCTGTTGGCGGCACAGCCATGGACGGAGTCCATGCGGGCAGCTACGAGGTCGTCCACCATGCTGTCGAAGGCTGCCTCCAGGGCTCGGAGGTACTCGACAAGCATCTCAAAGGCCTCGTCTCGCTCTCCTCTAGGGCAAGAGAATGAGTAGTGACAGGTGTATGGTACATGGCATGGAAGGTAGTGGTAGCGACGGGTCTTCATTGCAGGAAGGACATCCCGAAGACGAGCTATCACCTCGCGGGCAGCCATCTGCATAGCATGCCTTTCTGTAGGCATGGCTCTCCCCAAGAACCGGAAGCGGCGTATCTCAGCGCGCCCTCCCCTGAATTGCACCGCGGCCTGGTGCATGGTCAGACTGTCGTTGATCTTGTGTGGATAAAGTGTGAAGACTGGGCGCACGGATGGCCCCATCGCGACCTGAACGATGAAGGAGAGGAGTTTGACGAACCCCTCAGGAACGTTGGCGAACATCTGCGACTCACAGTCGCCGCCAGCCATCTACAAAAGTAGGCAAAAATTCTGAACGATCAGATCATAAATTTTATGCTGACTGTCAGAAAAATGACTACATTTGCAAAAACATGAATAAACTCTATCATGCTAATAACCAATTAGCGATCGCACCTAGTGGCTTCCTACAGTCAGCCTGGCTCCGGTACCAAGTCTGTCACGACCGGTTTTTCAATAAAATACTTATTGAGAAAATCGATCTTTTGATCCCAGTATAGGAAAAGTCATCCTCACTGGTAGACAAATACTTGATAAACAGAGGACCAGTAGCATTAAATATATTACAGGGTTGAGCTGAGGCTGCTCAACAAATTACTACAAACTCGCCACTATCTTACATAAGGGCGGTTATGACACAGGGATGTGGTGACATGCTACTAGCTCGAGATAAAAGTGGTGGTGGATAACTTGACTGCTAACTGGCAGCTCATCGAGCGTCGAGGTGAGGCTCGATGAATTTATTCTGGGTGTGGCGGAAGCGGATATAATACAGTGACCAAATGCAGGATCGCACGGGACTGACTGGGACTCCTCTAGGCGTCGGACTCGCTATCGAACTCTTCATCCATGAGATCGCCTTCATCAACATCTGGCCAAATCAACAAGCCAGGTGAGTACTTTGAAGTACTCGCAAGACAGTTCGGACAAAAGATATAATAAATGTATGCATGAATGCGTCATGAACAAAAGTAATGATGATCATCCCAATAATAATATTTTTGCATGACTTGATAAATAAAATTAAATAACTGAAAACCAATCGGGTTTCTGGAGCGACGCCTCGAAAGGTAAACAAATAAAACTCATGCCGCAGTCGGGCGTCTAAGTGACACCACATAAAGGGCTTATAAAAGAAATGCCACAGCCGGGCGTCTCAGCGACACCACATAAAGGGCTTATAAAAAAATGCCATAGTCGGACGTCTGAACGACATCGCAGAAAGGGCTTGCAAAAGAAATGCCACAGTCGGACGTCTGAGTGACATCATAGAAAGGGCTTGTAAAAGAAATGCCACAGTCGGACATCTGAGCGACGTCACAGAAAGGGGTTGTAAAAGAAATGCCACAGTCGGACATCTGAGCGACGTCACAGAAAGGGCTTGTAAAAGAAATACCTCAGTCGGACGTCTGAGCGACGTCACAGAAAGGGCTGATATCAAATGTAAATAACAAGTATGCCACAGTCGGACGTCTGAGCGACGTCACAGAAAGGGCTTATATCAAATGTACATAACAAATATGCCACAGTCGGACGTCTGAGCGACGTCACGGAAAGGGCTTATATCAAATGTAAATAATAACTATGCCACAGTCGGACGTCTGAGCGACGTCACAGAAAGGGCTTATATCAAATGTAAATAACAAGTTAGTCCATCCACAAGAATATACTTTTAACCGGGTTTACACACATGTAGTCCACCGGAGTTTTGTCAATGAGGCTGATATCTGACAAGATAAGATGAATACAGTACTTGGACAAGTACAAGATGATTTAAAGAGTTTGTGACTCTGCAGAGTTTGTACTAACTGACCACAGCCAACGGATTTCTGTAGTCACGAAGGACTAGTTCCGTTTATGGTATTTCGGTAGAAACTCATTTAACCAGTACACACCCATTTCACCTCACGATGCCAGGAATCACCCTAGACAACGTCCAAGAAAAACTTTGAGACGGGGAGGTCACAACCTTGAATAGCATGGGATCAAATTACTATACGCGCGCTCTAAGGGGTGCCCCCCTCTCAGTCCCAACCGGAAACACCCATGCCCCCTGACCGGATGACGGGCTTTAATCCAGGGCCATGGAACCCTTATCCCGGCCTCTCTATTTGGTGTGTACCAGGAAAACGGTTTGCAACTTACTAAGCCATATTCCTTGCGGAAAACATGTGGCAGTACAGGAATGGATGGGAATGTGATTTGATTCACGAAGATACTGAAGTCAAATAGACTGGCATAAGACTGGCATGCCACAACATTGCCATCTTACCCATCCTCATGCCATCACATGGCCATGCAAATATGTATCCAACAACATATGGCTTTCCGGAACTTACTTTCCACTTTTGTGCATGAAATATAACATTCAAAGAAATGTTCATAAACATGTCATGAAACTCCTAAATGCAAACATGCAACAAACACTAATCATATCAAGAGTTCAAACATGCTTGCCTGGTTCGGAGTAGTCGGAGTCTAACTGGGTGAAGTTCGCGGCTCCGTCACCTCCTCCGGTATCTATGGTATAAGAAAATACGCACGTAATGTAAATACCGCGAGGTGCACAAAAAGTAATCCAAATAATTTTCAAATAAATCTGATAAAAACTAGACAAAATTTTAGAGAGAACAGAAAAAGAATCAAACAAAAATACTATTTTGTTTAAAAGATATAAGGGTTTTGATCCAAGGACCCATCTGTAATGAAACAGAAAACTCTCAGGGGCCTAAGCAGAAAAGTCCCGGAAACGATTCAGTTTGGAAAGCGTATTTTGCCAGAATACACTTTTAGAAAACGGTTCAATAAAACAACAGAGAGGCTGACGGGCGGGTCCCACCCGTTAGGTTTGAATATTCAAAAGAGGCGGCAGTGCTCGACGGTGCCCGAGAGCCGCGGTGGTCGCCGGCGGCGATCGACGGCGAGGCAGGGGGATCGGGGGTTACCTCCGTGTTCAGTGCGCCTTTCCGCGTCGGTGGGTGGTGGTAGAGGTCACCGGCGAGCACCACGTCGACGGCGGCCCTTGCTCCGGCGGATGGTGGTTCGGGTGGTCGTGGGCCTCGTCGGAGAGTGCTGCAGAGGACAAATTGAGGAGGGGGTTAGACCTCTGGTAGCTTGAGGGGATTGCAGACGAGGTTTGGGTGCCAGGGACGGCCTCACCGGAGTTAATCGAGGTGGAGGCCAAGGCGGAACGAGGCGGCCGGAGTCGGGGGAGGAGACCTCCTCGAGGTCCTTCTAGAGGCTTGATGTGGTGTTGGTGAGGTGTAGTGCTGGTGCGTGCACGAGAGCGAGCTCGGGGCTCCTTTTTATAGGCGATCCGAGGCGGTGGCCGTGAACGGAGTTCTCCGGCGAGGTTACGGCGGCGCAGCGATTTGTCGGGAAGGTTTAGGCGGTTGATCATCGACATGGAGGTCCACGGGCTCCGTTTAGCATCTAACCTAGGTTGTATCGGGCGTGCTGGCTGGTTTCGGCAGAACGGGGCGGCGCGGGCCCGTCGGTGGTAGAGGGCGCGCCCTGTGCTTGCCGGGCCATGGCGACGGTGCTGCGGGGGTGCGCTGGCATGCATGAGCCACGCAGAGGGCTCGGGAGCAAAGGGCGGCGTAGAACGGCGTAACGGGCCGAAGCAGGCTCCGTTCGGCCGCCAAGGGTGGCTCTGCCACCGCGGAAGACGCCGGCGCAGGCGGGCTAGGGTGCTGCCGACGCCAGGAACCGGCCAAGTGCGCGTGTGGCGCTCTGGACAGGGAGGGGTTGTGCGCAACGTGCCAGGTGCACTGTCGATGCATGACTGAACTCTGACAAAGAAAACGACACTGAATCTCTCTGATCTTCTGAATCTCTCTGAAAGTGCAAAGAAACAGTGCAGGCCAGGTGTTCGACAGAATGATTTTGGTATGTGGGAGTTTCTCCTTGAGCTGATTTTTGGTGGGGTGGCCTCTCATTGCATCTGGGGGTTGCCTGAATTTTGGTGGAATTTTTGGAGAAGAGGAGATATGAATTTCACCAAATGTGACAAATCTGGTCCAAATTTGCAGAGGGTGAAATTTGAAAATTTTGAAAAGAAGAAGAGTGGATCTTGATGGTTCTAGGTTGTGGTTACCAAGGACCATCCAGAGGAGTTGATTTGAGACCAAAGCTCAAAGGCATTAAGGTACTTGCTTTGCAAATTAGCTAGGCTCAAAATAAAGGACAGAATTGTTTTGGGAAAAGAAATAAATGGAATAAAATCCAAAAATGGATTTTATTAGTTGGGACAGAATGTTTGGGTTGTTCCAAAGTGGAAGGAGGGATTTTGGGAAAATTTTACCATAGGAGGCATGGTAAAATCAAGAATGGATCAAAACCAAATAAAAGCCCAAAACCAAAAAGGTTTTCTTTTTTTTTTGAAGAAACTAAATCCAAGAAAAGATTTTGAGAGAGAAAACTCAGATGAGAGGTTTTTAAGAAGGGTTTAAATGACCTTCTTTAAACCAAGCAAGGCTCTCTCTGAAAACAAAAACCATAAAATTTTTGGAGTGTCACACAGGGGAGTCACGACCTGGTTCTGCTGTGGGGTCGACGGGGCATGGTCCAGGTGGCTGGGACGCCGGCGTGAGGAGGCTCGGGGTGGCACGAGGGCGAGGGCTGGAGGCGTTCGTTTTGGGCAGCAAGGGGAAGCAGAAGGAGGCGCCATGGCTGAGCTCCTGCTCATTTCGGCGGACAGCGGGCGAGGAAGTCGGGCGCCTCGACGCAGAGGTGCCAAGGGTCGATGGGATGGAGCTCGGGGACGGTGGGCATCGGGCAGAGGAGGAGCTCCTCTCCTTTGGGCTTGACGAGGCAAGGAGGAGGATTTGATGGTGGCTGGCTGGTGGATCGGGAGGAGGCCGCGGGATTGGTCCGGTGAAGAAAACGAGGGAGGTGGGTGGCGCTGCGGATGGATGGATTTGATGGGTGGCGGCTGCTGATCCGAGGAGGGAGGAGGCTGGTTGGGCAGGGGAGATCTTGAGAGGGATTTGGTGGAGTTGCGGCGATGATGAGATGGATGGGACAACCTGCCTAAAATCTAGGGTTAGGCTGCTTATATAGCAGGTAGGTAAAAGGAGGGAGGATTTGGATCATCGGATCAGGATCGGGCGGACGAAAAATATGGCTAGGGAAGTCCAACTAAGAAAATGGAGATGTTTTAGGGATGTTACGGGATGATCCGGACCCATCGGTGACAACAATTCGGGTCGGGTTCGGGAGAAGTTTTTGGACGCACGCAAGAGGGGGTGGGTGGTTGTGCAGAGAGGTTAGGTGGTTTGACAAGAGGGAAACGAAAACACTGTTGGTCTCGAAACAGTCAACGAACACAATGGAGAGAAGCGAGGAACGACAACTACGAGCGGATGCAAGCTTTATGAAAACATGCAGATGCAATGCGGATGATGACATGAGATGAAATGCATGACATGAACAAAATGCAAAACAAAAGACGAAAACCCAACCACGAAGGAAAAATCACAACACATAGCCAGAAATGGCAAGAGTTGGAGTTACAATTATGGAAAGTTACATCCGGGGTGTTACAGGAGCTCGCCAATGTCGACACCAGGCTTGAAGCAGAAAACCGCCGCTTGGAGGGCGAATGGCAACGGCTGAAGGTGGCCATCAACCTTGGGAAGCTTCAGCGTGACGAGGCCAAAGCGCGCACGGAGGCCTCGCTCGCAGCTTCTCGAGAAGCTCGCGCCCGTGCCATGGAAGAGGCCGAAGCAGCGAACCGCTATCGCGAGGCAGGTGAGGAGCAGGAGCAGGATCTTCTGTCTTCGAGTGCTGCACTGCTGCGCGAAATCGAGGAGTGTCGTGCTCTACTGGCCTCCTCGCCAGGTGAGGTGGCCCTTGCCGAGGCGGAGCTCCTGAGGCGCCATGAGGACTTGACACTGGAGGTCGTGGATCATAGCTTGGCACTGGACAGGCTGGAGGTGAGGGAGCGACAGGTCGCCGCGGCTGAGGATGTTGTCGCCGCCCGAGAAGCTCAGGTCCAGGTGGAGGTGGAGGAGAGGGTGGCGAAGGCACGTGCTGAACTGGCCGAGGGGCACCGCCTGGACCTGGAGCTGCTCAAGGCTGAGTTTGAGGGCCGGACCTCCATCCTGAGGACCGAGTTGTAGGCGGTGAAGCAGCGCGAGGGCGCTGCCCGGGCGGCCCTGGCTTCTTCTGAATCTGCCCTGGATTCTGCTCGCGCTGAGATGTCCTCTCTCCGGAAGCAGGCTGAGGATGTCGCCTCCCTCCTGGAGAAGGCTTCAAGTGAGAAGTGCCGCCGCCAGACGCTGGAGCGCGAACATGGACCCATGCTCCAGGGTCTGCGTATCAGAGCAAACAACGCCTTGGGTGCCATTTGTGACGAGAACGCTCCCCACCCGCACGAGAGCAATTATGCCAGCCATCTCCGCTTCTTCATCGATGTCATGACCTGCTTGGAGGATCAGGACGCAAAAGCCCGCCAGCTCATTAAGGAGAGTAGCCAGGCCCTCCTTGGGCGCGCGCTCTCGCGCATCTTCAGCATCCTCCTGAACCTCGACTCCCACTTCGACTTCAGCACCGTGCTAGCCACCGTGCTTGCGGCCACCCAAGACAAGCTTGCCAAGTGGGTGGACGGTCACGTGGGTGCTCTGGTGAAGGAGCTGACTCCTGAGGACGACACGACCGTGCTCGCAGCCAAAGGAGCTGGCGTGGGTGGATACGACAAGGAGGGCGGCAGCTTCAGCACAAGCAGCATGAATGGGAGTGGCGAGGAAGGCACATTCAATTAGGCCTGTATTTCTTTCGCTTTGACATGTACAAAGAAAACTCGAACGTATCCTTGTGAGAGCATTTTGGAAAGGGGGGCCCTTATGATATATGAGATTGCTGAATGCTTTTGAAGTAGCGCCCGGAGGGGGGCCCAGCAGGGTTGCTGGCCGATGAACGGGATAGTTGCTTTTGACTTATCTTGGGTTTCATGGGTCTTGAGTGAGGCCTGATGCCGCGGTAGCGCCCCTTCTCCTGAGGCGAGCCTGCAGCTGGCTCACGAGGCCTTGCGCCTCTTGAGGGGCCTGCTGGCCTGCCGTAGAGTGCCTCGTGAGGAGCCAACTGCCAGATTGTGGCAAGGTGGGCGCGCGGGGTGCCCGCACTTCCGAGCCCCCGAGGGGAGCAATCAGCGCCAGCGCGTACACCGTACCCAGCCCCCGCCCGCGAGGTTCTAGAGGGCAGGGTAGCGGTCACGAACTCCAAGAAAATAACGCAAGAACTGAAGGCAAGAGAGCGACACGAGAAAAGAAAACTCCCCCCGTTTTATAAACGCACAGAAAACACACAACTTCAAAAAGTCGGCAAGCGAGTACAAACAAGAGAGGCAAAAGGCAGGCGGCCGCGTTCGGTGCCTAACTGGTCTTCAGTCTTCAGTCTTCGGTCTTCTCACCAGCGTGGAGCTAAGTGCTTCCACTGGCTGGGCATAGTCATTGGGGACAGTGTCGACGGCCAGCGCGGAGCATGGTGCTTCCACTAGGACGTGGGTGGGATCCCCCGTGAGGCCACAAGGCGGCACTCAGGAGACTCCGGGGCATGTACAGCCCCACTCATTATTACATGAGAGTGTCACAAGTGGAGACCTTCATAGGCCGGAGCCTTACTTCATGTCGCCCGACGAGGAGCCCGCCGTGCGCCGCCCCTGACCACTGTTGGGGAGACAAGAAACCAGGACAAGACCAAGGGGCCAAGGGGACGCTGACGGCATCCTCGGCAACCGTAGGCCCCCTACCGAGGGGAAGGGCTCACTGGCGCCTTCCCCGGCAGGGAACCAACCTCAAAACCAGATCCTGCTCCCCGTAGCGCGAGGAGGGCCCCGCCACTAGGCTCCCCCCGTGCTGCTCCCAACGTCCTTCGCGCTCCTGAGGGGAGCCCGTCGCCCTAAGGGTCCTGGTGGTCGCCGCGTCTTGGTTTACCTGTAATCCTTGGTCAGTGTAAGCGTGCCCCTGCGGCGCTAACTGTACCTAGAGGCTGCCGCCGTTGGGGACGTTGGCAGGGCTTGGCGGTGGTTCGAAGGAGAGCTCGGTCTCGTGTATGTCCAGCGCCTAGCCTGGCATGGGGGATCGGCTGGGGCCCTCTCCTAGCGTGTGCCTTGGATCCATCACGACAGGAACATAGGCTTCTGGGATACTCACGCAAGGGGTGCTGTCTGGCCGCCTAACGCTCCTGCCCCCTTCTGTCATCCTATGGTCCTGCTGGCCAGAGGCCGGTGCACCAACACAGCCCCTGGTGGTGACGTCCGGAGCAGCCCCATGCCGCATGGGCATGTTCAGGGCGGTGCGAGCTGCTCCACGAGGCTGGTTAGCGTCGAGAGGCTCTCCGTGGTCCCTGGGAGAGGGCGCGCGGCTGTGCGGGGATGAGCGTGCGCCTTCACCATCGCCTGCGACATGGGGAGGGTGCAGAACGGTGCCGCCCCCCTACATGCCGCATCTAGCAGCTCGGCGACCCGCTCTAGCAGGGCGTCGCGGCCGCTCTCAAGCAGCCTGCAGCGCAAAAGCTCACGGGCCACGATGACTGCCGCCCGCATGTTCGCTTGTTCCCTGTGTGAGTGCGGAGCAGTTGCTGCAGCGTAGTTTGCAGATCGCGCAGCTGCGCGGCTGCGGTGTGGCGCCGGAGGAGAAGGCTGCGCCGCGCGCCCCCCCCCAATCGGTTGCCCCCGGTGGAACGCGAGCCGCGAGCAGGGCGGAGTGGAGGTCTTCTTTGCCGGTGGGTGCCGTCGGGGAGGTCTAGACGACCCAGTGCTCGACGTGGGCTCTCAGGGCGTCGGCCATGGCGTCGGTGGAGCGGAGGAGGACTGGTCGACGGAAGAGGAGTTCCGACGCACCCCTACCTGGCGCGCCGAATGTCGGATTTCGGGGTCCGGCAACCCGTGAGAGGTTCGAACACTGGGGGTGCATGCGGAGATCTCAACTTGCCCAGCCTGGTGCCGTCGTAGTGTAGTGTCCTAGACTTGGGGGTATCCAGTCCTCGCGAGGCTTGGCCCCAAGTCCAGGCACGACACCTGTTGCACCCCTCGAATACTGGGCCACCGTTATCCATAGCCCCTCGAGGCAATCCACGTCACGGGTCGAACCTACGATGAACCTGTTGCTTCTACGAGCTAGCCAGCTATCTTCGCCGGCACAAAAGCGGGTCATAACTGCAGTAAGAGCTGCCATAGTCTTCGGCTTCTCCTGACCGAGGTGTCGGGCGAGCCATTCATCACAGACGCTGTGTTTGAATGCCACTAAGGCTTCGGTGTTTGGGCAGTCCGTGATTTGGTTCTTTTTAATTAAGAACCAATTCCAAAGTTTGCGAGCCGACTCTCCGGGTTGGACTATGTGACTTAGGTCATCAGCATCCGGTGGTCGGATATAAGTGCCCTGAAAGTTGGCCCGAAACGCATCCTCTCAGTCTTCCCAATTTCCAATGGACTTCTCTGGGAGGCTGTTCAACAAGTGTCGTGCTGGTCCTTTCAACTTCAGGGGTGGTATTTAATGGCGTGGAGATCATCTCCGCGAGCCATGTGAATGTGAAAGTGCAACTAATCCCTGGGTGATTTTGGTAATTCTTAACAACATATTGCCTCATTGAACTAATACTCTTTCAAGATGAACATTTCAGAAAGTTCAATGATTGGCATGGCATGGACTAGAGATGTGGACCCCTCAAAATGCTAAGGACACATATTGGCAAAAAGCTCAAGACTCTACATTTTCATTTAAGTGATCCAAGATCACATTGGGTCCATAGGAAAGCCAATACTATTAAAAGGGGATGAGGTGTTGCTTAATGGCTTGCTTGCTCAAAGTGCTTAGTGATATGCTCCAAAATCCTCAACCACTTTCTCATATCCACATGTCCTAAACCTAAAGTCAAACTCAGCCCCACCGGTTTGATCTATCCGGCGCCACCGAGTTCATTTGACATAGCCACTGCCACAAACCCTAATCACTTAGGTCTCACCGATAGGGATCTTCGTCTCATCGAGATGGGATTGCAAACTCTCCATTTCCCTTTGTAACATTTCGGTCTCACCAAAATGAGTGATTGGTCCCACCGAGTTCGCAGTTCAAACTCCATGCTTCCTTTTCATAATGTTTTGGTCTCACCGAAATGAGCGACCGGTCCCATCGAATTTGCCTAGCTATTACTGAAATCTGTCCCACCGAGTTCATGTGATCGGTCTCACTGAGATCAAGTTATGCCCTAACCCTAGCACATCGGTCCCACCGAAAAGCCCAACGTTCACTTTTGAACTGAATCAGTCTCACCCAGTTTGGGAATCTGTGTGTAACGGTTAGATTTTGTGTGGAGGCTATATATATACCCCTCCACCCACTCTTCATTCATGGAGAGAGCCACCAGAATGTGCCTGCACTTCCAGCATTCATTTTCTGAGAGAGAACCACCTACTCATGTGTTGAGACCAAGACATTCCAATCCAACCACAAGAATATTGATCTCTAGCCTTCACTCAAATCATCTTTCCACCATAGCCAAATCTGTGAGAGAGAGAGTTGAGTGTTGGGGAGACTATCATTTGAAGCACAAGAGCAAGGAGGTCATCATCAACACACCATCTATTACCTTTTGGAGAGTGGTGTCTCCTAGATTAGTTAGGTGTCACTTGGGAGCCTCCGTCAAGATTGTGGAGTTGAACCAAGGAGTTTGTAAGGGAAAGGAGATGACCTACTTCGTGAAGTTCTACCCAAGTGAGGGAAGTCCTTCGTGGGCGATGGCCATGGTGGGATATACAAGGTTGCTTCTTCGTGGACCCTTCGTGGGTGGAGCCCTCCGTGGACTTGCGCAGCCGTTACCCTTCGTGGGTTGAAGTCTCCATCAACGTGGATGTACGATAGCACCACCTATCAGAACCATGCAAAAAATCTCCGTGTCTACATTGCGTTTGCTCCCTCCAAACTCCTCCCCTTTACTTTCATATGCAATGATTTACATTCCACTGCTATACTCTTAGAATTGCATGTGTAGGTTGATTGCTTGACTAGTGCTAAGTTGCTAAAATCTACCAAGACTTAAAATTGGGAAAAGGCTAGATTTTTATTTGGTCAAGTAGTCTAATCACCACCCCTCTAGACATACTTTCAATCCTATAAGTGGTATCAGAGATTTGGTCTCCATTTGCCTTGATTCCATAGCTTTGGTGATCATAGACTTGGTTTCACAACCTAGGAGAGTATGGCGTCTAGCGAGGGAAATTACCACCGTAGAGGTCCTTACTTTGATGGTACTAATTTTGCTGGTTGGAAACATAAGATGAAAATGCATATTCTTGAACATAACCCCACCATTTGGGCTATTGTGTGCATTGGTTTGCAAGGTGAATTCTTTGATGAAAGAGAACCTAATCGTGAAGCTACCGCGGAAGAATTGAAGATGTTGCAATACAATGCTCAAGCTTGCAATATCCTCTTCAACGGATTGTGCCCCAAAGAATTCAACAAAATCAGTCGTCTTGAGAATGCAAAGGAAATTTGGGATACTTTGATTGATATGCACAAAGGTACCAACTCCGTCAAGGAATCCAAGTTGGATGTGCTTCAAAGTCAGCTTGACAAGTTCAAAATGAAGGATGGTGAAGGTGTCGCTAAAATGTACTATAGGCTCGCTCTCATCACAAATGAGATTGTCGGCTTAGGAAGTGAAGAGATGACCAACAAATTCATCATCAAGAAGATCCTAAGAGCCTTGGATGAAAAATATGATACTGTGTGCACTTTGATCTAAATGATGCCAAATTACAAAGATCTCAAGCCAACCGAAGTCATTGGAACAATTCTTGCTCATGAGATGTCACTCAAGGATAAGGAAGAGCTTCACAACAAGTCCAGTGGTGCTTACAAAGCCTCATGTGATGCTCCTACATCATCAAGTGAGAAAAAGCCTTCAATAAAGAATTGAGCTTAATGGTGAAGAACTTCAACAAGTTCTACAAGAGTATAAGCAAGGAAAGGAGTTCCAAGTCAAGGTCCTACAATGACAAAAGATCTTCTAGTCGTGAGCGAAATTGCTACAATTGTGGAAGACCCGGACACTACTCAAACGAGTGTATGGCTCCCTACAAAAGAAGAGAAGACTCACCTAAAAGGAGAAGCAAAAGGGAAGAATCACCTCCAAGAGAGAGAAGGAGTAGAGATGATTGATATGAACGAAGAACCTCTTGCAGAAGCAAGGATTCAGAAAGGAAGGAGAAGTCATCAAGGAGCTACACAAAACAAAGACATCAAGCTCATGTTGGTGAATGGGTATCCGGTTCCGACTCCGACCACCACTCCGAGAAAAGTTATCACTCCCGACTCCGAATATACTCAAGATGAAGGTGTTGCCGGTCTAGCACTTGTTTCAACCAACTCTTATGACATATTTGAATCACCAAATGAAGGAATTGGAAGATGCTTCATGGCCAAAGGCCCCAAGCTATCACACCCCGAGTATGTTGATTTCAATAGTGATGAAGATGATTTGCTAGGTGATGATAATTTACTTGTTGACAACTCTAGTAATGAATACTATGATGAAATTGTTGTTAATCATGCTAATCAAGATAAAACTAATGACAATGATAAGAAGGAGATTGAGTGCCTAAGTAAAGAACTAAACACTCTTAAGTTAGCTCATGAAACTACCTTAGCAGATCATCGAGAGCTATTAAAAATCATGAGAAACTACACTTTGAAAATCTCAATCTTGAGCAAGAGCATGGGTTCTTAAAGTCAATCAATGATGATCTTCGTAAGAAAAGTTCTTCTTACATTGCCAAGAATTTACTCTTGTCTACTTACACACCACAAGTAAAATCTAGATCCAACAGTAAGAAAGATTCTTCTTCTAGTAGTAACAATAATCATGCTAAATCCAATATTGTTGCTTCTAGTAGTTCTCTTGATTCCACTAATGATTCTCTTAGCCAAGTTACACTTGATCAAGAAAATAGCTTATTGAAGTGAATTATAAAGAAAGGTGTTTACAAGAGCCTTGCCGGAAGTAAGCAATTTGAGGAAATTGTACGCAAGCAAGGAAGGCACCGGAAGAATCAAAGTGTTGGTTTTGAACGAAAGTTCAATGCCAATGGAGTTGAGTGGGAAGAAGATCAATACCCCAAGATGAAGTTTGTTCCTCGACAAGAGAAGTATGATCCTACTTCCTTCAAGGGGACACAAGCTCAAGATGATCTTCCACCATAAGACAACAAGCTAAAAGGCAAGGACAAGCTTCAAGAGGAGATTGATGCATTTGAAGATGCTCCAAAGGCCTTGGTCAAGTGGGTTCCCAAGTCTACATCAAGTTCTACTTCATCATGTACATCTACAACCCCAAGGATTCCTATCAAGATGAAAGATGATGTGGATCCCGAAGAAGAAGGACTAGAGAGTTCTTGAGGGTGACTCCGCCAACATATTTCACTCATATTGATTTTGGCAAGGACAAGTGCAAACAACTTCCACATCTTGCACAAGTTCAAGGAGTCACAAACCCTCTTGTTGGTAAGACAAGGGACAAGGTAATCTAATGCTTTCATGGACATCATCTTGTGTGTGCTTCACTCTATGTCTATGGATATCCTTGTTTGTTCCTTGTGGGACTAACCCATGTAGGTATTGAAAGTGAAACTCACTCAAATGGATTGCTCCAAACAATCTACATCAACAATGAGCATCCACATCTTCAACACCTACATGAAGTCATCATCGACAAAACCCAAGGTTAGTTCATCCCTCTTAGGGGGGATATCACATCTAGGGGGAGCTTTACTCTAAGAATTGGGCTAAAGCAACTCTAATGGTGTGAACACAACAATGCTTTATGTAAAAGTGGTAACCCCACTTGTGCTTAAACGATGAGTATGACCTATGATCAAATGTTCTCATTTGACTCCTAAGTCAATATACTCATATATAGATGACCTAGCCATCGCCAATTGCTTGATAGATGCTAGAGTGATTGTGCATGCTTTGCCACATATTTCATTTGCCATTTTGTTGTGTGAGCATGTTGATTGCATATTTTTCTCATTCGAGGACATTCATTTGTTTCTTTGATTGTTTGGCTCTTTTTCTTTTCCCAAATGGATGGACAAGAATTCCTAAGAACTCCCTCTAGCTATCTATGCTTTTCTCGTCTCAAACTCTATTCATGCTACATCACAAAGTTTGACCAAGTCAGATTTGAACCCTCTGGGTGACGAGCACTTAGATTCACCGTTTCCTCATAGACTTAAACTTCCAAAACCTCTCTATGCATTTCGGTCTAACCAATTCATTCCTTTCGATGAAACCGAGTTCATTGAGTTGATCTAGGTTTTCAATCTTGGTGCAACCGATTTAAACAATTTGGTCACACTGAGTTGCAGTAACCGCTTGCGATTCTGCATCTCGGTGCCACCGAGTTGTTCCACTCGATCACACCGACATGGTCAGGATATATGTACTCACGAGCTAAATTTTGGAAATTCCTCCAAAAACCCTTCGCCCGTGCATATCCTGCTTTGCCGACTCAGGTCTCCGGATTGTCTCCTCGTTGCCAGCAACCTCCCGCCGCTGGTCTCCGCCGCTGTCAACAGAGATCTCTGCCGTCGTAGCGAGCTCATCGCCAAATTAGAGTATGAGTTCGACCCTCTGTGTATTCTAAATCTGATTCTTAGCACAGAGACAATGCCATGGTTCTTGACAAGTTTTAGATCATCCTATCCAGCGAAAACATCCTTTAGCCTAGATTTGATTTGAAAATTTAGGGTTAGGCTTCCGCCGAACTCATCTCGGACCGACCGAGTTGTAGAAATCGGTCTCACCGATTTGGCTTAGGCCATTGCACTTGTGATTTTCGGTCTGACCGAAACTTACAAATTGGTGTGACCAAGTTCAGAACTTTGTGAAACCCTAGCAATATCGGTGTCACTGGACTGTGCCTCTGTCTGATCGAGATCACTAGTTTGGACACAAATTGTTGCTTTGGTGTCACCGAGTTTACAAATCGGTAGCTCCGAAATGCTTTCTGTAGAAAATTAAAACTAAGTTTTTGACTCAATTGTTTTGCAACTCTGCACTTTGTGATGCTCATCCATTCTACCTCATCTACAACTATTCACAGGGTCATCTTGCAGTGTCAGACACGTCAGATCAGAGTGATAGCCAGAACAAGTCTGAGGAACAAGTCAACATGAGTGAGGGCACTAGTCCCTCTGGCAGCTATGATGAGGGGAGCAGAAGCACTCCCAGCAACCTGCCTAAGGCAACAATAAGGCAGAGGAAGAATAAAACCTCAGATTTAGAGGATGGGGATTTTGAAGTTGAGGAGGTGACCTCAAAGAAGAAAGCGCTCAAAAAGGAATATGGTGTTGCTGCTAACACCAAGCCAGGCATGAAGAAGAAAGCTCCTGCCAGAAGAGTGCCAATGTCAAAAGCCAGAGCATCAGCACAAGAAACTATGGAGTTTACTCTTGAGAAAAGAGAAGATGGAGATGGAAAGAAAAGAAAGGAAAGGGTCAGGAAAACTATTGCCAGAGTGATTGGAAATCCATCTATGGTGAGAAATTCTGCAGAAGAGGAGGAGGAAGAGCAAGATGCACCTCCTGCCAAATCTCAAAAGATGATGGGGGATGCCATCAAGTCTGGGGCTGCTCCTTCAAAGCCCAAGACTGCCCCCAAAGCTCTAGCTCAAACTTCCAAGTCTGCACCGAAGAGAAGCACCAGAAACATTCCTGCTGTAGAAAAGAACAAGGCCCCAATGCCTGGGATTGAAGAAGAAGAGGAGGAAGCCCAAGTGCTCAGAAAATTGAAGACAAAAATTCCTGATCATGATGACAATCATCTAGTGGCTGAGAATATGATGGAGAGAAAGGATGCAGGTCTCAGATTGTGGAGACAAGCAGATCCCTATGCTGTGAGGAGAAGAACTGTCGTGGACTACATGTTTCACACGAAGGAACAACAGGACTTCTATGAGACTGTGCTCCTAGATAAGAAGTCCATTGTGTGTGACATGAAGTGGGTGGACTGGAAATACATTGATGCCAATGAAGATCATTTCCCTGGAGTGCACGAGAGCATCAGACTCAATGGAGTTGACACCTTTGTGGGTCAGAAATTGACCAAGTAGAATGATGAGCTTATCATGCAGTTCTATTCAATAGCTCACTTCTACCCTGATGGCAAGATTGTTTGGATGTCTGAAGGTACTAGGTACCAGTCTTCTATTGCTGAGTGGGCCTAGCTCATCAATGCCCCTGAAGAAGATGAGAAAGATATTGATGTCTATGCTGAGCGCAAGGAGGACCACAACTCCATGGCCAACATGTACAAGGAGATACCTGACAAGGCCTTGGAGACACATAAGCTAGGCTCAGTATACTATCTGATGTTAGGATTGGCCACCATGAACACCATTTTGAGGCACACCTTTTTGCCCAAATCAGGAGATCACAGGATGATCAGAGGCCACTCCATCAACTTTCTTCAGCTATTTGATCCGCCCCAGAAGTTTAAAGTGATGAGTTTGATTGTTGAAACCATCAAGAGAACAACAGCAGACCAGAAAAGATCATGTCGGTATGCTCCACACATCCAGATGCTGATTAACTCCAAGATGAGCAAAGGTGTGTATTTGTTGGATAAATAACACCTTCCTTTGAGGCCTGACTTTGAGGACAACACAGTTTTCATGAATGTTGAAGATCCCACATCAGTAGAGGCTCAAAAGAAGAGGGAGAAAGCAAAAGCTGAGAAGGCAGCCAAGATGCCAAGTGCTGAAGAGGCTTCACAGGTTTTCCTCAAGTCAAAGCAAGATCAACTTGGATATCTTATTCAAGCCACTTTGAGGATTGAGAAAGGATTGGCCACCCCGACTCAGAATGAGGAGAGCCTGGAGAGGATCATTGAAACAAAGTTCTATGATCTTGACTTGAAGGTGACAGAAATACAAACAGCTGTTGAGCAGCTCCAAGAAGAAGCTAAAGAGAGGAAAGGGAAAGCTACCACATAGGTGTTTCATAGAGTGCCTAGGGCACAGATATCTGCAGTAGTGCCTGTGACAGACACAAGAGCTACTGCATCAGCACCTGCAGCCACAGCTTTAGTTGCCCCTCCTGTTGCAACTCCACCAGCTCCAACAATTTCAATAGATGCATTCGTCCTTGGAGTCCTCTCAACACCACCTCCCGAAGATCAAGCTTAGAGAGCCGCATAGCACTATGCATTTTTAAGTTTTTTTGGTAACTTGTTGCCAAAGGGGGAGAAAGTGTATAGATCATAGGCTTCGAGAGAGAGAGAGAGAGAAAGAGAGAGATTTGCTTCTTTTTGGCTCCTTTTGCAACTTATTGGCTTGCTTGCTTGGTTGATACTTTATGGTTATGTGTGTAAGATACTTGTATGGTCATGTTTTTGATCATATCATACTTAATGTTTGTGCTTGGATGATAATATTCTCTATCTCGTATGTATGATCATTCACTTTGCCTTGGTGATGAGTGCATGTTCCTTTTTCTATCATTTTGAGCGCTCCACCAAGATGTATCTGACATGGAAGAGTAACCCATGATCCTAATTGTTTGTGCATTTGCATTCAGAAGCAAATTTAAGATAATGCACAAATTTAGGGGGGAGCTCTTACTTATCACATGCTCCCTCCATCCCAAAATAAGTGTCTCAAGCTTAGTACAACTTTCTACTAAGGTTAGTACAAAGTTGAGACACTTATTTTGGGATAGAGGGATTACTTCTCAAAGCAACAATGTATTTCATTCTAATTATCATTTGTCGAAGCTTTGATCTATATGTTGTCATCAATTACCAAAAAGGGGGATATTGAAAGTGCAACTAATCCCTGGGTGGTTTTGGTAATTCTTAACAACATATAGCCTCATTGAACTAATACTCTTTCAAGATGATCATTTCAGAAAGTTATGATTGGCATGGCATGGACTAGATATGTGGACCCCTCAAAATGCTAAGGACACATATTGGAAAAAATCTCAAGACTCTACATTTTCATTTAAGTGATCCAAGATCACATTGAGTCCATAGGAAATCCAATACTATTAAAAGGGTATGTTAAGGAAATATGCCCTGGAGGCAATAATAAAGTTATTATTTATTTCCTTATTCATGATAAATGTTTATTATTCATGCTAGAATTGTATTAACAGGAAACTTGATACATGTGTGAATACATAGACAAACAGAGTGTCACTAGTATGCCTCTACTTGACTAGCTTGTTGAATCAAAGATGGTTAAGTTTCCTACCCATAGCCATGAGTTGTCATTTGTTTAATGGGATCACATCATTAGGATAATGATGTGATTGACTTGACCCATCCCGTTAGCTTAGCACTTAATCGTTTAGTATGTTGCTATTGCTTTCTTCATGACTTATACGTATTCCTATGACTATGAGATTATGCAACTCCCGAATACCGGAGGAACACTTTGTGTGCTACCAAACGTCACAACTTAACTGGCTGATTATAAAGGTGCTCTACAGGTGTCTCCGAAGGTACTTGTTGAGTTGGCGTATTTCGAGATTAGGATTTGTCACTCCGATTGTCGGAGAGGTGTCTCTGGGCCCTCTCGGTAATGCACATCACTATAAGCCTTGCAAGCAATGCGACTAATGAGTTAGTTGCAGGATGATGTATTACGGAACGAGTAAAGAGACTTGCCGGTAACTAGATTGAACTAGGTATTGAGATACTGATGATCGAATCTCGGGCAAGTAACATACCGATGACAAAGGGAACAACGTATGTTGTTATGCGGTTTGACCGATAAAGATATTCGTAGAATATGTAGGAGCCAATATGAGCATCCAGGTTCCGCTATTGGTTATTGACCGGAGACGTGTCTCGGTCATGTCTACATAGTTCTCAAACCCACAGGGTCCGCACGCTTAAAGTTAGATGACGGTTATATTATGAGTTTATGTGTTTTGATGTACCAAAGGTAGTTCGGAGTCCCGGATGTGATCACGGACATGACGAGGAGTCTCTAAATGGTCGAGACATGAAGATTAATATATTGGACAACTATATTCGGACACCGAAATGGTTTCGGGGGTTATCGGATATATACCGGAGTACCGGGGGTTACTGGAACCCCCCGGAGGTTAATGGGCCTCATGGGCCCAAGTGGAGGAAGAGGGGAGGCGGCCAAGGGGCAGCCACGCACCCCTCCCCACCTCCCCAAGTACGAATTGGACAAGGAGGGGGGCGGTGCCCCCCCTTTCCTTTCCCCCTCTCTCTCCTTCCCTCTCCTCTCCTACTCCAACAAGGAAGGGGGGAGTCCTACTCCCAGTGGGAGTAGGACTCCTCGTGGGGCATGCCAAGGGTGGCCGGCCCCCTCCCCCTCCTCCACTCCTTTATATACGGGGAGGGAGGCACCCCCTAGAGACACAACAATTGATCCTTGAGATCTCTTAGCCGTGTGCGGTGCCCCCCTCCACCATAATCCACCTCAATAATATCGTAGCGGTGCTTAAGCTAAGCCCTGCATCGGTAGAACATCATCATCGTCACCACGCCGTCGTGCTGAGGGAACTCTCCCTCAAAGCTCGGCTAGATCGGAGTTTGAGGGACGTCGTCGAGCTGAACGTATGCTGAACTTGGAGGTGCCGTGCGTTCGGTACTTGATCGGTCAGATCGTGAAGACGTACGACTACGTCAACTGCGTTGTGCTAACGCTTCCGCTTTCGGTCCACGAGGGTAAGTGGACACACTCTCCCCTCTCGTTGCTATGCATCACCATAATCTTGCGTGTGCATAGGAATTTTTTTGAAATTACTATGTTGCCCAACAGTTGTATTAGAGCTAGGATTTATGCGTTGATGTTATATGCACGAGTAGAACACAAGTGAGTTGTGGGCAATACAAGTCATACTGCTTACCAGCATGTCATACTTTGGTTCGGCGGTATTGTTGGATGAAGCGGCCCGGACCGACATTACGTGTACGCTTACGCGAGACTGGTTCTACTGACGTGCTTTGCACACAGGTGGCTGGCGGGTGTCAGTTTCTCCAAATTTAGTTGAACCGAGTGTGGCTACTCCCGGTCCTTGAGAAGGTTAAAACAACATTAACTTGACGAACTATCGTTGTGGTTTTGATGCGTAGGTAAGAACGGTTCTTGCTCAGCCTGTAGCAGCCACGTAAAACTTGCAACAACAAAGTAGAGGATGTCTAACTTGTTTTTGCAGGGCATGTTGTGATGTGATATGGTGAAGACGTGATGCTATATCTTATTGTATAAGATGATGATGTTTTGTTACCGAGTTATCGACAACTAGCAGGAGCCATATGGTTGTCGCTTTATTGTATGCAATGCAATCGCCCTGTAATTGCTTTACTTTATCACTAAGCGGTAGCGATAGTCGTAGAAGCAATAGTTGGCAAGACGACAACGATGCTACGATGGAGATCAAGGTGTCGCACCGGTGACGATGGTGATCATGATGGTGCTTCGGAGATGGAGATCACAAGCACAAGATGATGATGGCCATATCATATCACTTATATTGATTGCATGTGATGTTTATCCTTTATGCATCTTATTTTGCTTTGATTGACGGTAGCATTATAAGATGATATCTCACTAAATTTCAAGATAAAAGTGTTCTCCCTGAGTATGCACCGTTGCCAAAGTTCATCGTGCCGAGACACCACGTGATGATCGGGTGTGATAAGCTCTACGTTCATCTACAATAGGTGCAAGCCAATTTTGCACATGCAGAATACTCGAGTTAAACTTGACGAGCCTAGCATATGCAGATATGGCCTCGGAACACTGGAGACCGAAAGGTCGAGCGTGAATCATATAGTAGATATGATCAACATAGTGATGTTCACCATTGAAAACTACTCCATCTCACGTGATGATCAGACATGGTTTAGTTGATTTGGATCACGTAATCACTTAGATGATTAGAGGGATATCTATCTAAGTGGGAGTTCTTAAGTAATATGATTAATTGAACTTTAATTTATCATGAACTTAGTCCTGATAGTATTTTGCAAATTATGTTGTAGATCAATACCTCGTGTTGTTGCTTCCCTGTTTTATTTTTGATATGTTCCTAGAGAAAACTAAGTTGAAAGATGTTAGTAGCAATGATGCGGACTAGGTCCGTGATCTAAGGTTTATCCTCATTGTTGCACGGAAGAATTATGTCCTTGATGCACCGCTAGGTGACAGACCTATTGCAGGAGCAGATGCAGACGTTATGAACGTTTGGCTAGCTCAATATGATGACTACTTGATAGTTTAGTGCACCATGCTTAATGGCTTAGAATCGAGACTTCAAATATGTTTTGAACGTCATGGACCATATGAGATGTTCCAGGAGTTGAAGTTAATATTTTAAGCAAATACCTGAGTTGAGAGATATGAAGTCTCCAACAAGTTCTACAGCTAAAAGATGGAGGAGAATTGCTCAACTATTGAGCATGTGCTCAGATTGTCTGGGTACTACAATCGCTTGAATCCAATGGGAGTTAATCTTCCAGATAAGATAGTGATTGACAGAGTTCTCTAATCACCATCACCAAGTTACTAGAACCTCGTGATGAACTATAGTATGCAAGGGATGACGAAAACGATTCCCGAGCTCTTCGTGATGTTGGAAATCGACGAAGGTAGAAATCAAGAAAGAGCATCAAGTGTTGATGATTGACATGACCACTAGTTTCAAGAAAAGGGCAAAGGGAAAGAAAGGGAACTTAAAGTAGAATGACAAGCAAGTTGTCACTCCCGCGAAGAAGCCCAAAGCTGGACAAAAGCCTGAAACTGAGTGCTTCTACTGCAAAGGAAATGGTCACTGGAAGCGGAAATGCCTTGAATATTTGGTAGATAAGAAGGATGGCAAAGTGAACAAGGGTATATTTGATATACAAGTTATTGATGTGTACCTTACTAGTGTTTATAGTAGCCCCTGAGTATTTGATACTTGTTCGGTTGCTAAGATTAGTAACTCGAAACAGGAGTTACAGAATAAACAGAGAGGAGTTGAGGGTGAAGTGACGATGTGTGTTGGAAGTGGTTCCAAGATTGATATGATCATCATCGCACACTCTCTATACTTTCGGGATTAGTGTTAAACCTAAATAAATGTTATTCGGCGTTTGCGTTGAGCATGAATATGATTTGATCATGTTTATTGCAATATGGTTATTCATTTAAAGTCAGAGAATAATCGTTGTTCTGTTTACATGAATAAAACCTTCGATGGTCATACACCCAATGAAAATAGTTTGTTGGATCTCGATTGTAGTGATACACATATTCATAATATTGATGCCAAAAGATGCAAAGTTGATAATGATAGTGCAAGTTATTTGTGGCACTGTCGTTTGGGTCATATCGGTGTAAAGTGCATGAAGAAACTCCATAAAGATGGAATTTTGGAATCACTTGGTTATGAATCATTTGATGCTTGCGAACCGTGCCTTTTGGGCAAGATGACTAAAACTCCGTTCTCTGGAACAATGGAACGAACTACTGTCTTGTTGGAAATAATACATACCGATGTATGCGGTCCAATGAGTGTTGATGTTCGTGGCGTGTATCATTATTTTTCTGACCTTCACAGATGATTTGAGCAGGTATGAGTATATCTACTTAATGAAGCACAAGTCTGAAACATTTGAAAAGTTCAAAGGATTTCAGAGTGAAGTGGATAGTCATCGTAACAACAAAATAAAGTTTCTATGATCTGATCGTAGAGGAGAATATTTGAGTTACGAGTTTGGCCTTCATTTAAAAACAATGTGGAATAGTTTCACAGCTCATGCCACATGGAACACCATAGCGTAATGGTGTGTCCGAACGTCATAACCGCACTTTATTGGATATGGTGCGATCTATGATGTATCTTACCGATTTACCACTATTGTTTTGGGGTTATGCATTAGAGACAGTTGCATTCACGTTAAATAGGGAACCATCTAAATTCGTTGAGACAACACCGTATGAACTATGGTTTAGCGATAAACCTAAGTTGTCGTTTCTTAAAGTTTGGAGTTGCGATGCTTATGTGAAAAAGTTTCAAACTGATAAGCTCGAACCCAAATCAGAGAAGTGCGTCTTCATAGAATACCCAAAGGAAGCTATTTGGTACACCTTCTATCACAGATCCAAAGGCAAGATATTCGTTGCTAAGATGGATCCTTTCTAGAGAAGGAGTTTCTCTCGAAAGAAGTGAGTGGGAGGAAAGTAGAGCTTGATAAGGTAATTGTACCTTCTCCCGAATTGGAAAGTAGTTCATCACAGAAATCAGTTCCAGTGATTCCTACACCAATTAGTGAGGAAGCTAATGATGATGATCATGAAACTTCAGATCAAGTTACTACCGAACCTCGTAGGTCAACCAGAGTAAGATCCGCACCAGAGTGGTACGGTAATCCTATTCCGGAGGTCATGTTACTTGACCATGATGAACCTACGAACTATGAGGAAACGATGATGAGCCCGGATTCCGCGAAATGGCTTGAAGGCTATGAAATCTGAGATAGGATCCATGTATGAGAACAAATTGTGGACTTTGGTGGACTTGCCCGATGATCGGCAAGCCATAGAAAATAAACGGATCTTCAAGAGGAAGACGAACACTAATAGTTGTCTTACTATCTACAAAGCTCGAATTGTCGAAAAGGGTTTTCGACAAGTTCAAGGTGTTGAATACAATGAGATTTCCTCACTCGTATCGATGCTTAAAAGTCTGTGCAAATCATGTTAGCAATTGCCGCATTTTATGAAATTTGGCAAATGGATGTCAAAACTACATTCCTTAATGGATTTCTTAAAGAAGAGTTGTATATGATGCAACCAGAAAGTTTTGTCAATCCTAAAGGTGCTAACAAAATGTGCAAGCTCCAGTGATCCATCTACGGACTGGTGCAAGCATCTTGGAGTTGGAATATACGTTTTGATAAGTTCATCAAAGCATATAGTTTTATACGGACTTGTGGTGAAGCCTGTATTTACAAGAAAGTGAGTGGGAGCACTACAGCCTTTCTGATAAGTATATGTGAATAACATATTGTTGATTGGAAATGATGTAGAATTTTCTGGAAAGCATAGAGGAGTGTTTGAAAGGATTTTTTCAAAAGAAAGACCTCAGTAAAGCTACTTACATATTGAGCATCAAGATCTATTGAGATAGATCAATGCGCTTGATAAGTTTTTTCAATGAGTACATACCTTGACAAGTTTTTGAAGTAGTTCAAAATGAAACAGTCAAAGAAAGAGTTCTTGCCTGTGTTGCAAAGGTGTAAAATTGAGTAAGACTCAAATCCCAACCACAGCAGAAAATAGAAAGAGAATGAAAGTCATTCCCTATGCCTCAGTCATAGGTTCTATAAAGTATGCCATGCTATGGACCAGACCTATTGTATACCCTGCCCTGAGTTTGGCAAGGGAGTACAATAGTGATCTAGGAGTAGATCACTGGACATTGGTCAAAATTATCCTTAGTGGAATAAGGATATGTTTCTCGATTATGGAGGTGACAAAAAGGTTCGTCGTAAAGGGTTACGTCAGTGCAAGTTTTGACACTAACCCAGATGAATCTAAGTCTCAATCTGGATACATATTGAAAGTGGGAGCAGTTAGCTAGAGTAGCTCCGTGCAGAGCATTGTAGACATAGAATATTTGCAAAATACATACGGCTCTGAATGTGACAGACCCGTTGCTTCTCTCATGAGAAAAACATGATCATACCTTAGTACTCTTTGGGTGTTAAGCACATAGCAATGTGAACTAGATTATTGACTCTAGTAAACCCTTTGGGTGTTGGTCACATGACGATGTGAACTATGGGTGTTTATCATATACAGATATGAATATTGGTGTTAAATCACACGATGATGTGAACTAGATTATTGACTCTAGTGCAAGTGGGAGACTGAAGGAAATATGCCCTAGAGGCAATAATAAAGTTATTATTTATTTCCTTATTTCATGATAAATGTTTATTATTCATGCTAGAATTGTATTAACCGGAAACTTGATACATGTGTGAATACATAGACAAATAGAGTGTCACTAGTATGCCTCTGCATGACTAGCTCGTTGAATCAAAGATGGTTAAGTTTCCTACCCATAGACATGAGTTGTCATTTGATTAACGGGATCACATCATTAGGAGAATGATGTGATTGACTTGACCCATTCTGTTAGCTTAGCACTTGATCGTTTAGTATGTTGCTATTGCTTTCTTCATGACTTATACATGTTCCTATGACTATGAGATTATGCAACTCCCGAATATAGGAGGAACACTTTGTGTGCTACCAAACGTCACAACGTAACTGGGTGATTATAAAGGTGCTCTACAGGTGTCTCCGAAGGTACTTGTTGAGTTGGCGTATTTCGAGATTAGGATTTGTCACTTCGATTGTCGGAGAGGTGTCTCTGGGCCCTCTCGATAATGCACATCACTATAAGCCTTGCAAGTAATGCGACTAATGAGTTAGTTGCGGGATGATGTATTACGAAACGAGTAAAGAGACTTGCCGGTAACGAGACTGAACTAGGTATTGAGATACCGACGATCGAATCTCGGGCAAGTAACATACCGATGACAAAGCGAACAACGTATGTTGTTATGCGGTTTGACCGATAAAGATCTTTGTAGAATATGTAGGAGCCAATATGAGCATCCAGGTTCCGCTATTGGTTATTGACTGGAGACGTGTCTCTGTCATGTCTACATAGTTCTCGAACCCGTAGGGTCCGCACGCTTAAAGTTAGATGACAGTTATATTATGAGTTTATGTGTTTTGATGTATCGAAGGTAGTTCAGAGTCCCAGATGTGATCACGGACATGACGAGGAGTCTCGAAATGGTTGAGACATGAAGATTGATATATTGGACGACTATATTCGGACACCGGAATGGTTCCGGGGGTTATCAGATATATACCGGAGTACCGAGGGTTACC
>NC_041391.1:298976894-298995623 GCF_002162155.2 Triticum dicoccoides | reverse complement strand
ATGGGCCCAAGTGGAGGAAGAGGAGAGGCGGCCAAGGGGCAGCCCCCCCAGGTCCGAATTGGACAAGGAGGGGGGCGGTGCCCCCCCTTTCCTTTCCCCCTCTCTCTCCTTCCCTCTCCTCTCCTACTCCAACAAGGAAGGGGGGGAGTCCTACTCCCGGTGGGAGTAGGACTCCTCATGGGGCGCGCCAAGGGTGACCGGCCCCCTCCCCCTCCTCCACTCCTTTATATACGGGGAGGGAGGCACCCCCTAGAGACACAACAATTGATCCTTGAGATCTCTTGCCGTGTGCGGTGCCCCCTCCACCATAATCCACCTCGATAATATCGTAGCGGTGCTTAGGCGAAGCCCTGCGTCTGTAGAACATCATCATCGTCACCACGCCATCGTGCTGACAGAACTCTCCCTCAAAGCTCGGCTGGATCGGAGTTCGAGGGACGTCATCGAGCTGAATGTGTGCTGAACTCGGAGGTGCCGTGCGTTCGGTACTTGATCGGTCGGATCGTGAAGACGTACCACTACATCAACTGCGTTGTGCTAACTCTTCCTCTTTCGGTCTAAGAGGGTATGTGGACACACTCTCCCCTCTCGTTGCTATGCATCACCATGATCTTGCGTGTGCGTAGGAATTTTTTTGAAATTACTACATTGTCCAATAGTATGAGGTGTTGCTTAATGGCTTGCTTGCTCAAAGTGCTTAGTGATATGCTCCAAGACCCTCAACTATTTTCTCATATCCACATATGTCCTAAACCTAAAGTCAGACTCGGCCCCACCTATTTGATCTATCTGGCGCCACCGAGTTCATTTGACATAGCCATTGCCACAAACCCTGATCACTTCGGTCTCACTGTTAGGGATCTCGGACTCACCGAGATGGGATTGCAAACTCTCTATTTCCATTCGTAACATTTCGTTCTCACTGAAATTAGTGATTGGTCCCATGGAGTTCGCAATGCAAACTCCCTGTTTCCTTTCGTAACATTTCGGTCTCACTGAAATGAGCGATCGGTCCCACCAAGTTTGCCTGACCAACTCTCTGTTTGCCTATTACTGAAATTGGTCCCACTGAGTTCATGTGATCGGTCTCACCGAGATCAAGTTATGCCCTAACCCTAGCACATCAGTCCCACCGAGTTGATCATGGCGGTCCCACTGAAAAGCCTAACGTTCACATTTTGAACTGGAGTTTCACCATTTGGTCTCATCGAGTTTGGGAATCTTTGTGTAACGGTTAGATTTTGTGTGGAGGCTATATATACCCCTCCACCCACTCTTCATTCGTGGAGAGAGCCATCAGAACATGCCTACACTTCTAGCATTCATTTTCTGAGAGAGAACCACCTACTCATGTGTTGAGACCAAGACATTCCAATCCAACCACAAGAATCTTGATCTCTAGCCTTCCCCAAGTTGCTTTCCACTCAAATCATCTTTCCACCATAGCCAAATCTGTGAGAGAGAGTTGAGTGTTGGGGAGACTATCATTTGAAGCACAAGAGCAAGGAGTTCATCATCAACACACCATCTATTACCTTTTGGAGAGTGGTGTCTCCTAGATTGCTTAGGTGTCACTTGGGAGCCTCCATCAAGATTGTGGAGTTGAACCAAGGAGTTTGTAAGTGCAAGGAGATCGCCTACTTCATGAAGATCTACCCAAGTGAGGCAAGTCCTTTGTGGGTGATGGCCATGGTGGGATAGACAAGGTTGCTTCTTCCTAGACCCTTTGTGGGTGGAACCCTCCGTGGACTCGCGCAGCCGTTACCCTTTGTGGGTTGAAGTCTCCATCAACGTGGATGTACGATAGCACCACCTATCGGAACCATGCCAAAAATCTCCGTGTCTACATTGCATTTTCTCCCTCCAAACTCCTCCCCTTTACCTTCATATGCAATGATTTACATTCTGCTGCTATACTCTTAGAATTGCATGTGTAGGTTGATTGCTTGACTAGTGCTCAGTTGCTAAAATCTGCCAAGACTTAAAATTGGGAAAAGGCTAGATTTTTATTTGGTCAAGTAGTCTAATCACGCCCTCTAGACATACTTTCAATCCTACAAAATGTGGAGAAGAAATTCTTCAGTCCATACGGCAGGATCCGTCATTCCATTGTATTGCTCGATGTTCACGAGTTTAAACCCTTCCGGAAATTGGTGCTACATAACCTCGTCGGTAAAGAACATAGGGTGTGCGGCACCTCTATATCGGGAAACATAGCGATGGAGTTCGGATGACATCTATGTTCGGTGCTGACCCC
Source organism: Triticum dicoccoides (assembly GCF_002162155.2). Lineage (NCBI taxonomy): Eukaryota > Viridiplantae > Streptophyta > Magnoliopsida > Poales > Poaceae > Triticum > Triticum dicoccoides. The sequence continues at coordinate 298,993,366 of NC_041391.1, read as the reverse complement.
GAACGTGATTATATTTGTCGTGCCATGCTTGGTGGCCGTCATCTTGTGTTGGGGCACATCCACTTGATCCATAAATTGATCCGGTCTGGCCGCCTCTATTGGTCAGGTCCTGACGTAGGTCGTACATGTAGACCGGGGCCATTGTCTCCCTGGCCTTACTCCAGGAACCATATTCGAATCGATGGTGGACCGCGTAATGCAGTGACTACATATTGCATTCTCACTGAAAACTCTTATGAGGTCGATAGGAGTGAGCTAGGAAGATTCACTGTTCATTGTCCTTGTGATAGGTGTAGGTGGAGGTTGCATGCATCCACTATGCGAAAGAGCAAATTGATTCAGGTATTACAACTGAATATTGTTATTAGATTATTTATCCATTCTATGTTTAGATCATGTGTATTGTTTCTTAATTGTATTTAACATCATTTTTCATTTTGTTTCAGATAAAAAGCAACCCACACAGGCACACTTGCCCACCTAGAGGGGGAGGGGGAAGGACAAATCTAAGCTTGTAAAGACTAGGTGGGTGGCAGATGCAATCTTGGATTGGGTGAGGGAAACACCAACAATTGGTCCAACAACACTCCATGGGAAGCTATTTGAGAAGTACAAGATTAATGTACAATACATGAAGATTTTCTATGCTAAGAAAAGGGCTCTTGATAGGATTAATGGTCCATGGAATGAGAGTTTTCAGTTACTTTACACCTTCAAAGCTGAAGTGGAGACGGCTAGTCCAGGGAGTGTTGTAGAGATTGACAAGCATACAGTTAAGTACAAATTAAAAGGGAAGACAATGAAGAAGGAGTGCTTCAGGAGGGCTTTTGTTTGTTTCAAGGCTTGCTGGCAATGGTTTCTAAATGATTGTAGTCCCTATTTGGCTGTCGATGCGACTGCTTTGAATGGAAGATGGAGAGGCCAGCTAGCAGCAGCTTCTGCAGTTGATGGACACAACTGGCTATTCCCAGTTGCATTTGGTGTGTTGGAGGTAGAGTGTGAGGAGAGTTGGGTCTGGTTTCTGCAGCAGTTGCGCAACATTATAGGTACGCCCTCAGGTTTAGTTATACACATAGATGCTTGCAAGGGTTTAGAAACTGCAATTGAAATTGTATTCCCTGGAGTGGACATAGGGAATGTATGCGACACCTAGCACGGAATTTTAAAAATAAATTCAAAGTCAAAGTTTATGATGAGAATCTATGGCCAGCATCATACACATGCAGCTTGATGAAGCATGAGCACCATTTGAGAGTGTTGTATGCTCATAATCCTTTGGTGAAGGAGTACATGGATGAACATCATGGAAAGCTGTGGTCAAGAAGCAAATTCAATGAAATCTGCAAAGTAGACTATGTGACCAATAACCTCGCTGAGTGTTTCAATGCAAAGTTCAAGTCAGTGAAAGGGCTTTTGTTGTGGCAAGCATTTGATAAGATTAGTCAGATGATCATGGTAAAGATGGCTCTTCCTAAAAGAATTGCAGAAACACAATATGTTGGCCATCTTATGCTCCATCTCTGATTAAGGCATTGTATGCCAAGGCAAGAGGACTAAGAATGAAATGCATTCGACCATCGACATATGAGGCTGAGGTGACATACACTGACAGTAAAAATAGGGAATGGAGATATCCAGTGAACCTTGCAACCAATGAATGCAGTTGTAGGCAATGGCAGATCCGCGGGAAGCCGTGCATACATGCCCTACATCTCATGACTGTTATTGGAGGTGAAGATGGTGAAGTTGATCAGTATTTCTTTGAATATTTCTCTGTTGCCAAATTTAGGGCTGCTTATGCTAAAAATGTGCCTGCACTCTTGGGAAAATACCAACAGAACATAGTAGACCCAGGGTTCAAACTCCATTCTCCTGTACTGACTAGACCACCAGGAAGACCAAGGAAAAACAATATAAGAGCTGGTGAAGAGGGTCATGTAAAAAAACAGCGTAAGTGCAAAAGATGTGGTATCTTAGGGCATATTGCTAGGCATTGTACCAATCCAGTTGATGCATCATTTGGAGAAGAGGAACAATGGGCAGCAGCAAATGCAGAGGAGCATGCAGCAGCAGAGGAGAATGCAGCAAGTTTAGAGGATAATGCAGTAGGAGAGGAGAATGCAGCAAGTTTAGAGGATAATGCAGCAGCAGAGGAGAATGCAGCAAGTTTAGAGAATGAAGCAACTGAAGTAGCAGCTTGGTATGTGTGCTTTTTTGTAGTTGTTCTCTTTTTTATCGATGGCTAAGCTTATTTTTGTTTGACCCAGCTCTAGGATAATTAGAGGCACAAGACAGAAAAGACCAAGAAAGGAAGAAACTTCGGTTGAACCATCATCTGATGCAAAATTTGAAACCATGGCTTACGAATGTTTTGAAGCTATAAGAGAGGAGGAAGTTATTTTGTCTAAAGTTCCTTTAAAGATTAGTGAGCCCATAGATGACCATCAACTGGTCATCACTTGCTCGATCAGTCAAAGCTCAACAAAATCGCCACCACCAGAAGTGATGACCAGAAGCAACAAGACAAAGCTTTCAAAAGCACAAATATTCCAGCCAGGGAAACTAGAAGAAAGACGGTTAACCCATCCCGGAACACAAGGAGCAAGGCAAAGATTTGAATTTGAACTTGAATGCAAGTCCTAAACTTTGAACTTTAAAGATTTGTAATAAGGATTCTGTCGTCAATTTGAAGTACCGTGAAAACTTGTAAGGTGTAATAATTCTATATGTAAACTTTGAATTTGAACTACTGAGGCAAACTTTGAATTTTAGGCAAACTTTGAATTTGAACCAACACTTCAGTCCATTCCCCTGTGGTGTGAGTTGCACAGTTTGCTGAACTATTATAAACGTTAGGTGATCAATCCGATCTCTTTTGCGTCTACAAAACTTGTAGTCATGAGAAATGTGCTCCAAATGAGCTCCCAAGCTAGGGTAAACAGCCCCATTTGTAATCAAGTTTTTTTGGACCTACTCCAAAAGAGCCAAATATTTTTTATTAACACCAAATCAATCTATATAGTGTAGATTCGAAGAATCACTATTTATTGAATTAATCTTTCTATTTGTACATTTTTTTCAAAAAAATATACTTTAATACAAAAACCATTAAAAAACAAGTTTACAAGATGAAAATGGAAAACTAAGTTCAGATCCTTCTTATTCACTTTGAAATCAAGCTTTGGTGATTTTTTTGATTTTTTTTAAAAAATTCAAAAACCGAAGGGAAACCCTACCTCCTCTCCTTGGTCTCTATGAAACGTTGTACATGATAGCTCATATGTGTGAAGGTTTTTTCATGAAAATGTCCATACACAAAGTTTATGATTTTTGGTTGGTAACATGTCACACAAGACAACATTGTGTGCAGGTTTTATATTTTTCTGATTTTTTAATTAATGGTGCTCATTTTACCTCGATCGTGCTAGCTAGGTTTTCCCCCCTAAATGTACGTATACCAAGTTTAGTGTGTGTCCTCGTTAGTGTGTCCTATAAAACGACGAATGGCGAAGGTTTCATATTTTTTTCATTTTTTAAATTATTTATGCTCAGTCAAAGCCTTTGAAACCCTGTTGACCAGCTCAAAACCCCTCTAAACCCCGCGGGGTTTCGCCTAACCCTAGGTCCGAACGTCAGCTGTCCGATCATACCCTAGCGCCAAGAGACAACCCTCAGATGTGGTCTTCTAGAAGTAATTCCGAGGGCAGGCTGCGAGCAGGCTCCACGCCGTTGGATCACATGGACGGCTCCGCATCGTTGGATCATGGGGCGATCCGCGAGAGGCGATCTGCGAGACTTGTTAATGACCCACAAGTGTAGGGGATCTATCGTAGTCCTTTCGATAAGTAAGAGTGTCGAACCCAACGAGGAGCAAAAGGAAATGACAAGCGGTTTTCAGTAAGGTATTCTCTCCAAGCACTGAAATTATCGATAATAGATAGTTTTTTGATACGGTAATTCGTAATGGGTAACAAGTAACAAAAGTAAACAAGGTGCTGCAAGATGGCTCAATCCTTTTGTAGCAAAGGACAAGCCTAGACAAACTCTTATATAGAGAAAAGCGCTCCCGAGGACACATGGGAATTATTGTCAAGCTAGTTTTCATCACGCTCATATGATTCGCGTTCGTTACTTTGATAATTTGATATGTGGGTCGACCGGTGCTTGGGTACTGCCCTTTCGTGGACAAGCATCCCACTTATGATTAACCCCTATTGCAAGCATCCGCAACTACAAAAGAAGTATTAAGGTAAACCTAACCATAGCATGAAACATATGGATCCAAATCAGCCCCTTACGAAGCAACGCATAAACTAGGGTTTAAGCTTCTGTCACTCTAGCAACCCATCATATACTTATTACTTCCCAATGCCTTCCTCTAGGCCCAAACAATGGTGAAGTGTCATGTAGTCGAAGCTCACATAACACCACTAGAGGAGAGACAACATACATCTCATCAAAATATCGAACGGATACCAAATTCACATGACTACTTATAGCAAGACTTCTCCCATGTCCTCAGGAACAAACGTAACTACTCAAAAATCATATTCATGTCCATAATCATAGGGTTATTAATAAGGATCTGAACATATGATCTTCCACCGAATAAACCAACTAGCATCAACTACAAGGAGTAATCAACACTACTAGCAATCCCACAGGTACCAATCTGAGGTTTTGGGACAAAGATTGGATACAAGAGATGAACTAGGGTTTGAGAGGAGATGGTGCCGGTGAAGATGTTGATGGAGATTGACTCCCTCCCGATGAGAGGATCGATGGTGATGATTTCCCCCTTCCGGAGGGAAGTTTCCTCGGTAGAACAGCTCCGTCGGAGCCCTAGATTAGTTCCGCCAAGGTTCCGCCTCGTGGCGGCGGGGTTTCGTCCCGAAAGCTTGCTTATGATTTTTTTTCCAGGGTAAAAGACTTCATATAGCAGAAGATGGTCACCGGAGGCCTGCCAGGGGGCCCACGAGGCAGGGGGCGCGCCCTACCCCCCCTGGGCGGTGGGTGGCCCCCCTCTGGTATTTTCTTCGCTCATTATTTTTTTTATTAATTCCAAAAATAACTTCTGTGGAGTTTCAGGACTTTTGGAGTTGTGCAGAATAGGTCTCTAATATTTGCTACTTTTCCAGCCCAGAATTCCAGCTGCCGGCATTCTCCCTCTTCATGTAAACCTTGTAAAATAAGAGAGAATAGGCATAAGTATTGTGACATAACGTGTAATAACAGCCCATAATGAAATAAATATCGATATAAAAGCATGATGCAAAATGGACGTATCACTTGTTGGTTGTGCCTCCCCTTTCTTCGGGTACCCCCTTTATTCTGGTGCTTATTCTGCAGCGACGAGAGGAGCCACTCCTCCTCTGCTTCTTCTTCTCTGGCGACAAGAGGAGCCACTCCTTTGCTTCTTCTTCTCTGGAAACTTTGGGCGATATGTCGAGCTCCACTTCAGCCTCCCACCCCTCGTGGACCCAGTATGGTCCACTTCCCATGGATCGATGTCCTGACTGCCCACGCAGCGCACGACTAATACGGTTGACTTCGAAGGAGGTAAAGAATGGAAACTATGGGCGCGAGTTCATGAAATGCGAGAGCAAGCCAAAGGGGCAGGTTAGATCTCATGATTTTTCTCTGATTTCTTTTTATATTTGCTTTTAATTCTTTTTCGATCTAGGATTTAGGGTTCATATTTTTGTTTCAGATCGTGAAGAAATGCACACATTTTGAATGGCTGGATGACTACGTTAAGCAGATTCAATTCAATGGGGCCCCAACCCGGGAGCTCAATCTGCCGTCAGCAACAACGAATTTGGTCTCTGAAAGTGCTGCTCTGCCAGTTGGGGATGCAGATCTGAAGGGGGAAATAAATAAGATGAACAAGAACTTGAAGAAGATGATTCAATTGAACAAGCCGGCGAAACTGATAGCTTTAGGATTTTATCCCTTTTATTTTGATGTAGTTGCTCTAGGATTTGCTTCTTGTTGGTCATCACTCGTTAGAGATGTTATTAGTGTGGTGTCATGTGCTCTAGGATTTGGTTAAATTTGTGGATCATGTGCTCTACGATTTGCTTAAATTTGTGGATCATGTGCTCTATGATCTATGTAGCTTAATTTGTGGATCATGTGCTCTATGCTCTGTGCTGCTTAATTTGTGGATCATGTCAGTTTCGGGTACCCGTCAGTTTTGTACACTTTCAGTTTCGTCAGACAACACCGACCGCGGAAGAAAAAAACGTAGTTCTAGGGCCCAAATTGAAACTAAGCTCTGGTTGGGCCGTCTCATTGCGTTGAGTGTCGAAGGCCCACGCACTGGCTCTGTTTTTTCCCTTGATTATTACCATGGTAAATCCATTTATTGCCATGCCAAAAAAAATAGTGCATGATGGTAAATCAATTTATTGTTGCACTTGCACATGTCAAATTTATTTGTACATATCATGGCAATTTCCTTATGTATATTGCCTATGGCACAACACTTTCATTTTTTTGACTGCGGGTATTATACACAAGTTTTTGTTGCAAGAAAAATATTGTATACACTATTTTTGTTTTTGTTTTTTATTAAGAACATGTCAGACTTAATTATGTAGATCATGATATCCATCTGAAACCACGTCTAAAATAAAGTCCGGTGGCACCATTAGCCAGCATATCAATCTAGAGAGCATGTCTAGGCTCGGCTATGGCACCATATCTATCTAGAGAGCTTATCTATGGCTCGGCTACGGCATAATATCCATCGACCGATATCTCACGTAGCAAGCCTATATCCATAACATAAAAAGTAGCAACCATAGCATACTTCTTACATAAAACATAGGGTACGCTAAACCATAGCATAGTCCACAAACTATTCAAAAATTAGCTTGTTTTTGTTCATACAATATACGGAATAGGGCCACCAACAATTCAAAAAAATTATCTTTTCTTCTTCTTCTTTTCAACATCAACGTGGCTCATTTTTCTAGCTTTAGTTTCCTTTTTGACACTTCAACTACTCCATTATACGCGTGTTCGAAAACTTGACCCTACTCTAAATGGGCGAAAAGTTGACCCTACTCTAAATGGGGGAAAACTTGCTGGTTTTCATTGAGGAATACTCAGTCATTGATTTATTTAGCAGAAGGGCTCGTGTACAGCACCATATCCATCTAGCGATTTATCTCACGTCAAATAAGATAGAAATAGCAAGCAAAAACACTGATAACCAACGACATATCAAATAGGGCAAGACATAATTAAGATAGAGATCAAAAGTTCACGGTACAACCAACGACATAATTAAGATAGAAATATATAAAAGATAAAAAGCCCTAACACCCTAGGGCAAGACAAGCTCACGATCAAGACCGGGACTTCACCACCATCTTCACTGCACCTTCTCTTCACGGCTCCCTCGCCATGCCGTCCTGGCCGATGTAGTAGGGGAGGCTGTGCATACCATCGCGGGTGGGGAAGATGCAGTCGAAGTTTGTGAAGATGTTGTGGGTTGTGAATGCGATGAATTCGCATCCACACCAAAACACCTTGCCGAGGAGGTAGTACGCATCAAATCTATTGGTGAAGGTGACGGTGAGCCCTATCGGGAGTCCTGGAGTTTGGACGCACTTCCGCCAGTCGAAACATCACCGGCGAGCCCGCCGGGAGGTGGGCGAAGCCCGCACGGAGGAACCACTCGGCAAACCCCCTTGCACCCCTCTAGCGTGAGAATGCCCACATGCGGAGCGTCCTCTCTACGACGATGCCGGCTGGATACCGTCTCTCCGACATAGTCGGTGGGAGCTCGAAGGTGGGGCCATTGTACTGCATCCTCGCCTCGCTTTGAGAGTGCTCTGGATTTGGGTGAAGGGGGCGGTGCAAATGGATGTGTGGAGAATAGGTGGAGGGGTGGTGGTTTAAATAGGGAAAGGGGAAGGGAAGGGGAGTGGCACCGGCCGCGCTTTGTATTTGCTACGTTCAAACGAGCCGCATCGATCGATATGCCACTTTAATTGCCAACAGGTTTTAATTGCCACGTTGAATAGATGCGAGTGGATCGAAAAGTGTGAAACAATCGATGCGAGGAGACACGCATGGGAGATGATACGAACTAGCGGCAGCAACCGTCCCTGCGTCCGTGGCGGCTAGCATGAAAATGAGGCCGGTCAGCGTCCGTGGCGGCTCGCATGAAAAAGAGGCCGGTCAGCGCATCATGGCGGCGGGCGGCGGTGCATGCAGGGAGGCTAGCTACGTGCATGCATGCAGGCTAGTTGGACATGTCGTGCATGCATAACAGGCTTCTGTTGTTGCGGCGCGCGGACGGCCCAATCCTAACCACGGCCCAACGGGCTAACCACGGCACCGTCCGCCGCGACCCCACTCATCAGGTCCAACGGGCAACACAGTCAGCGCGGCCCCACTCGTCAGAGTTAACAGTCAAAGCACTGACCCGACGGCATCCATCGTTTGTGACCAGTTGTGAGGGTTTCGAGCAAGGGAGTGGGGAAAAGTGAGCAAAAGTTAAGAGCGCCGGGATGAATGAGTATGGCTAAGGAACCAGGGGCACAGAAATAAAAATCCCTAAATTTTTTGAGTTATGGAATTGCTCTAGTGCTTGATACATCTCCAACGTATCTATAATTTTTGATTCTTCCATGCTATTATATTATCTGTTTTGGATATTTTATATGCATTAATATGCCATTTTATATTATTTTTGGGACTAACCTATTAACCTAGAGCCCAATGACAGTTTCTGTTTTTTCCTTGTTTTGAGTTTCGCAGGAAAGGAATACCAAACGGAGTCCAAACGGAATAAAACCTTCGAGATGATTTTTCATGGACTAAAAGACACCAAGGAGACTTGGAGTGCAAGCAGAAGAGCCACGAGGCAGTCACAAGGGTGGAAGGCACGCCTAGGGGGTAGGATGCGCCCCCTGCCTTGTGGGCCCCTCGGTGACCCCCTGACCTAGATCTTCCTCCTATATATTCACATATATTCCCAAACCACGAGAAACATCCACGAAAACACTTTTCCACCGCCACAACCTTTTGTACTAGTGAGATCCCATCTAGGGACCTTATCCGGCACCCTGCCGGAGGGGGATTCGATCACGGAGGGCTTCTACATCAACACCATTGCCCTTCCGATGAAGCGTGAGTAGTTTACCATAGATCTACGAGTCCATAGCTAGTAGCTAGATGGCTTCTTCTCTTTCTTTGATTCTCAATACCATGTTCTCCTCGATGTTCTTGGAGATCTATTCAATGTAATACCTTTTTGCGGTGTGTTTGCCGAGATCCGATGAATTGTGGATTTATGATCAGCTTATCTATGAATATTTATTTGAATCTTCTCTGAATTCTTTTATGCATGATTTGATATCTTTGTGATTCCCTTCGAACTATCGGTTTGGTTTGGCTAATTAGATTGGTTTTTCTTGCAATGGGAGAAGTGCTTAGCTTTGGGTTCAATCTTGCGGTGTCCTTTTCGAGTGACAATAGGGGCAGTAAGGCACGTATTGTATTGTTGCCATCAAGGATAAAAAGATGGGGTTTTCATCATATTTCTCGAGTTAATTCCTCTACATCATGTCATCTTACTTAATGTGTTACTCTGTTCTTCATGAACTTAATACTCTAGATGCAGGCAGGAGTCGGTTGATGTGTGGAGTAATAGTAGTAGATGCAGAATCGTTTCGGTCTACTTGACACGGACGTGATGTCTATATTCATGATCATTGCCTTAGATATCGTCATAACTTTGTGCTTTTCTATCAATTGCTCGGCAGTAATTTGTTCACCCATCGTATTATTTGCTATCTTGAGAGAAGCCTCTAGTGAAACCTATGGCCCCCAGGTCTATTTTCCATCATATTACTTTCCAATCTACTATTTTGCAATCTTTTACTTTTCGATCTATAAATCAAAAATACCACAAATATTTACTTTACCGTTTATCTATCTCTATCAGATCTCACTTTTGCAAGTAACTGTGAAGGGATTGACAACCCCTTTATAGCATTGGGTGCAAGTTGTTTGATTGTTTGTGCTGGTATTTGGTGATTTGTGTGTTGTCTCCTACTGGATTGATACCTTGGTTCTCAAAACTAAGGGAAATACTTATCTCTACTTTGTTGCATCACCCTTTCCTCTTCAAGGGAAAAACCAACGCATGCTCAAGAAGTAGTAGTGCTTCACTTATATCTTTTTTAGCACGGTGGTGCTTTGATTATTGAAGGAATATTCTCTCATGCTTCACTTAGATTAATTTGAGAGTTAGTAATTTTTTTGAAGAAATATGTTGTCATGCTTCACTTAGATTATTTTGAGAGTTAGAACTTTGGAGAAATACTCTCATGCTTCGCTTATATTATTCTGAGAGAATTTTTATGCTCGTGTTCTTCACTTAAATTTGGTTGAGCTTGTTAAAAGAAATGGTAATATATGAAATTAATCCCAAAGTGATAGATATTCAAGAGGGATATAATGAAAACTTTCATGATCATTGGACAAAATAAACTTGATTCCTTGTAATAGTTTTGAGATATGATGATGGTAATATATGAGTCATGTTGGTGAGTAATATGCTTTAGTAAGAATACTAGTGTCAAGGTTTGTGATTCCCAATGAAACCACGAAAGTCAATAGTTATGCAATGGAATTACATCCTGCTTGTGGTGCATTATTCGGTGTTAGTTATGCTTAATGCTTGTTCATGAGAATTTCCGTTTCTTGGTTGGTTGCTTCTCAATCTATTTGCTAGCCTTTCCTTGTACTAAGTGGGAATGCTACTTGTGCATCCAAAATCCTTAAACCCAGTTATGCCATATGAGTCCACCATACCTACCTATATGCGGTATTTCCATACCGTTCTAAGTAAATTTGTATGTGCCAACTCTAATTTTCAAAATGAATTTCCTTTTTGTGTGCTCGTACCACTCATGAAGCAGCAGGGGGTGGCCAATATTATTCCATGCTAGATGTGTTATTCTCAAGATGAGTGTTTATTCACTTGTCGGTAATAGGGATGCCTAGTCCCGAAATGAAAAAAGAAATTTACTTTATGTTTTCAAATAATAAATTCCTTGGAAAGTGTTGGTATGGAAGGCACCCGTGGATACGGCTAGCCATGGATTGTGAAAGAATGGTGGAAAAATGAATAAACTATACTTTATGTTGGGAACCACCTATGATGTATCTAGCATGGAAAGTATTGGGAATTACTCGGTCATTTTCGTTGACGGGAAAAGCATGCCTCTCAAAATATTTTTTATCTCTCAGTTTAAGCTTAGAGCTCTGGCACCTCTACAAATCTCTGCTTCCCTCTACGAAGGGCCTATCTATTTACTTTTATGCATATTTTTATTTTTTATTTGAGTCTCCATCTTCTCTTATAAAGCACCAACTAGGGAGCACTATGATCATACTTGAGCATTGGATGTAGCTAATATTCTAGTGTGTTTTATGAATGGATCAATGATTGAGGATGATGGGCTAGGGATAGCTTTCTTTAGTGTTGATATTTTGAAAGACATGGTTGCTTGTTGATATGCTTGAGTATTGAAGTCTTCATGTCAATTATAGACTATTGCTTTGAACCATCTAAAAGTCCAAATGTCCATGCTACAAAAGAAAAGAATATGTGATGAACATGTTAGGCAACATTCCCATAAAAAATTCTGTTTTTATCATTTACATACTCGAGGACGAGCAGGAATTAAGCTTGGGGATGCTGATACGTCTCCAACGTATCTATAATTTTTTATTGTTCCATGTTGTTATATTATCATTCTTGGATGTTTTTTATTCATTTTATAGCAACTTTATATCATTTTTTGGGACTAACCTATTGACATAGTGCCCAGTGCCACTTGCTCTCTTTTGCTTGTTTTTTACTTCGTAGAATAACCATATCAAACGGAGTCCAAACACAGCAAAACTTTTTGGAGATTTTTTTCAACCTAGAAGACAACTTGGGAGCCAAGGAAGTGCACAAGGCGAGGCCCATGGGGCCCACCACCACCTGGGCGCGCCCTGATGGGTGGTGGGGCCCACAGAGGCCTCCTCCACTGCCTCTCAGCTCTATAAATACTCTTTTTTTTTGCGGGGAAGCTCTATAAATACTCAGATATTCCAAAAACCCTAGGGGAGTTGTCGAAACATAATTCCAACTGCGCAAGTTCCAGAATTATGAGATCCAATCTAGAGCCCTATTTCGACACCCTGTCGGCGGGGAACACGTTCACACAGGGGTTCATCATCCTCATTGGTGCTCCTCCGATGATGCGTGAGTAGTTCACCATAGACCTACTAGTCCGTAGGCAGTAGCTAGATGGCTTCTTCTCTCTTTTTGATTCTCAATACAATGTTCTCCTCGATGTTCTTGGAGATCTATTTGATGTAAGGACTTTTTGCGGTGTGTTTGTTCAGATCCGACGAAGTGTGAGTTTATGGTCAGATCTATCGATGAATATTATTTGAGTTTTCTTTGATCTCTTATATGCATGATTGTTATAGCCTCGTATTTCTTCTCCGAAACTTTGGCTTGGTTTGGCCAACTAGATTGATTTTTCTTGCAATGGGAAGAGGTGCTTTTTGATGGGTTCGATCTTGCGGTGTCCTCACCCAGTGACAGAAGGGGTAGCGAGGCACGCATGTATCATTTCTATTAAGGATAAAAAGATGAGGTCTATTCCTAGGTGAATACATCTTGTCTACATCATGTCATCATTCTTATTGCATTACTCTGTTTCTCCATGAACTTAATACACTAGATGCATGCTGAATAGCGGTCGATGTGTGGAGTGATAGTAGTAGATGCAGGCAGGATTCGGTCTACTAATCTTGGACATGATGCCTATATACATGATCATTGCCTTGGATATCGTCATAATTATTTGCTCTTCTATAAATTGCCCAACAGTAATTTGTTTACCACCATATGCTATTTTCTCGAGAGAAGCCACTAGTGAAATCTACGGCCCCCGGGTCTATCTTTTATCATATTATTTTTAGATCTATTATTCCAAAAACCAAAAAATACCTTGCTGCACTTTTTCTTTACTTATTTTATTTTTGTGTTTTTGCTAGATCTATTTATCCAATATCATACAATTTAATCTATCTTTTTACCGTGGAGGGATTGACAACCCCTCTTACATGTTGGGTTGCAAGTATTTGTTCTTTATGTGCAGGTATCGTTTACATAGTGTTGCTTGGTTCTCCTACTGGATTGATAACATTGGTTTCATAACTAAGGGAAATACTTACCATTGTTGTGTTGCATCATCCTCTCCCCTTCGGGGAAGTACCAACACAGATACAAGTAATCACCTCCTCTTCGGCCTACCGTGCCGTCATGCCCTGCGGGCTCGTCACAGCTGCCTCAGGAGCCTGGCACACCGACGAGTGCTGGGATCTTTTCGTAGCCCCCTAATCGGTGTTGGCCTCCTTGGCTGGCACAGAGTGCTGCGGAGGGTCCGGCCCTTGATACGTCTCCAACGTTTCTATAATTTTTTATTGTTCCATGTTATTATATTATAAATCTTGGATGTTTTATATGCATTTATATGCTATTTTATATAATTTTTGGAACTAACCTATTAACCTAGAGCCCAATGCCAGTTTCTGTTTTTCCTTGTTTTTGAGTATTACACAAAAGGAATATAAAACTGAGTCCAATTGACCTGAAAATTTACGGAGATTATTTTTGGACCAGAAGAAGCCCACAAAGCATCGGAGATGGACCAGAAGAGTCTCGTGGCCACCACGAGGGTGGAGGGCGCGCCCTACCCCCTGGGCATGCCCCCTACCTCGTGGCTGCCTCGTGGAAACCCCTAACTTGTTCCCAACACCGACACCTCTTATATATCCCCAAACTTCCAGAACAGAACCAAGATCGGGAGTTCTGCCGCCGCAAGCCTCTGTAGCCACGAAAAACCAATCGGGACTCTGTTCCAGCACCATGACGGAGGGGGGATCCATCACTGGTGGTCATCTTCATCATCACGGCACCCTCCATGACGAGGAGGGAGTAGTTCACCCTCGGGGCTGAGGGTATGTACCAGTAGCTATGTGTTTGATCTCTCTCTCATGTTCTTGATATGGTACAATCTTGATGTACCGTGAGCCTTGCTACTATAGTTGGATCTTATGATGTTTCTCCCTGTCGGTGTCAAAACCGGTGGATCTCGGGTAGGGGGTCCCGAACTGTGCGTCTAGGCGGATGGTAACAGGAGACAAGGGACACGATGTTTTACCCAGGTTCGGGCCCTCTTGATGGAGGTAAAACCCTACGTCCTTCTTGATTGATATTGATGATGTGGGTATTACAAGAGTAGATCTACCACGAGATCAAGGAGGCTAAACCCTAGAAGCTAGCCTATGGTATGATTGTTGTTATGTCCTACGGACTAAAACCATCCAGTTTATATAGACACCGGAGAGGGCTAGGGTTACACAGAGTCGGTTACAATGGTAGGAGATCTACATATCCGTATCGCCAAGCTTGCCTTCCACGCCAAGGAAAGTCCCATCCGGACACGGGACGAAGTCTTCAATCTTGTATCTTCATAGTCTTGGAGTCCGGCCGATGATGATAGTTCGGCTATCCGGACACCCCCGAGTCCAGGACTCCCTCAGTAGCCCCTGAACCAGGCTTCAATGACGACGAGTCCGGCGCGCATATTGTCTTCGGCATTGCAAGGCGGGTTCCTCCTCCGAATAGTTTATAGAAGAATGTGAACACCAGGATAGTGTCCGGCTCTGCAAAATAAATTCCACATTCCACCGTAGAGAGAATAGTATTTACACAAGTTCAATCTGCTGACGTATTCCGTGGCGTGACGTCACACCACAACCAAGCCTTTACTTGAATCGTTTTTGTTATACCACCTCAGCGCGTTTAGCGAAGCGGTTTCCTTGGCACGTCTTGTCGAAGCAGAGATCGTGTTCCCCTTATTCCAGGATTCTCTACGTCACACCACAACCAAGCCTTTACTTGAATCGTTTTTGTTATACCACCTCAGCGCGTTTAGTGAAGCGGTTTCCTTGGCACGTCTTGTCGAAGCAGAGATCGTGTTCCCCTTATTCCAGGATTCTCATAAATACGGACGTGGGTAACCCAACCGCGCCATTGATTGCGGCACTTGGGAGAAAAGCGAGTTTTATCAGGTCGGTGGGGACGCATAGTTTTGTCCGCCCATATATAAGGGGATAAGGATCCACCTTTTTACCTGCGCCTTCTTCCTCCTTTGCTTATCCATCTCCGCGCACTCGAGCTCCAGAGCCCAAGTCCGCACATCTCACCTCAACCTTCTCCAACTATGTCTGGAGCAGGAGGCAAGTGGATGCCCTCCTCCGTTACGGAGGGCACATCAAGAAGCTGCGCAGTGCCGGATATCTGTCCAGCGACATCGCGCACCGGCTCCCCAATGAGGGGCAGCCCATCCCCACCCCCAGGCCCCATGAGAGGGTGGTATTCCTTCCCCATTTCCTCCGCGGACTGGGCTTCCCACTCCACCCCTTTTTCCGGGGGCTCATGTTCTACTACGGCCTGGATTTCCATGATCTGGCCCCGAATTTCATCCTCAACATCTCGGCGTTTATCGTCGTGTGTGAGGCCTTCCTTTGCATCCAGCCCCACTTCGGCTTGTGGCTCAAGACCTTCAATGTCAAGCTGAAGGTTGTGAAGGGCAGCCAAGCGGAGTGCGGAGGCGCCATGGTGGGCAAGATGCCCAATGTTACTTGGCTCGAGGGCGCCTTCATGGAAACCATCAAGGGGTGGCAATCGGGGTGGTTCTACATCACCGAGCCGCGTGACCCTAAATGGGTAGCGGCCCCCGAATTCAGATCTGGCATCCCCACATGGCTCACCTCTTGGAAAGAGAGTGGCCTGACCTAGGGCGATTCGGAGGAGCTGACCGGACTCCAAGCCTGCGTCCAAAAGCTAGTGAACAAGAAGCTCAAGCTTGTCAACGTAGTCCAGGTCATGCTCATCCGCCGGATTCTCCCTGCCAACAACGGGCCTTCAAATTGTGGGAGTTTGATCCGGCCCAGCACCGAACCTTGAGCGGGCTCTTCGACACTAAGTACGAAGATGCCTGGAAGGTGCTGTTTAAGGGCGCCGAGGCTCCCGCATCCGCTACCGAAGATTGCGGATTCAGCTCGCAGCGCCAGGCTAGCGAGGTAAGCGATTCTACCCTTTACGGGACACTTGTTTTCCATAGTTTGACTCTATGCGGGATCTAAACTCCCTCTCCTTTGACAGGACTGGCTGAAGAAGGCCGAGCAGACTAACTGTCCGGCCCCTTTGCCCGAAGACCCAACGGACGCCCGCTTAGCAGGGCTGCTAGCTCCGGTACCCCGTGTGGTGCCGGAGAAGAAGGCCAAGAAGAAGGCCACGGGCACTTGAAAGAGTTCCCATTTTCAGGTGTCCGATGACTCCGAGGCGGACTCCTCCCACGAGGACGAGGAGGAGA
>NC_041391.1:298947975-298976731 GCF_002162155.2 Triticum dicoccoides | reverse complement strand
AAGGAAGGCCTCCCCAACGAGGGAGGTCGAAGGGTCCAAGAAGGGAAGGACTCTTCCCCCGGACTGTTCTGCCAACGCCGGTGATGACGACGAGGATTGGCCTTCAAGGGCCAAGCCCCTGGCGAGATCGTAAGTATCCGGACTCCCTAAAAACTTCATGATTTTTCTTTTCGCCTCATGGTGTCTTTCTAATGCCGCATACAACCCTGCAGTCCGCCCAAGGACGATCTTCCCGCTTCGTCGAGCGGGTACTTGGGTTCGTCGGATGTGAATAGTACTTCACTTCCAACGGCCTCCACCCCCTGTGACGCTGACGACGCCGAGGTGGGATCCCAGAGAGGGACCCACCCGGAGGAGGAGGACCCGAAGGTGCCACAAGGCAACTACCCGGACTTCGTACCGGACTCCGCACCGGAACCTGCAGTGGTTCCGGAGTCCGGCAGGCGGCCCCTTCGCAAGAAGGGCAAGACCGTGACGCTAGCGGCCTCCGTCCAACCGGAGGCGCTGGATAACTTGCTGGAGGTGCTCAACGGCGCTTCCATCGAGGAGGAACACCGCACTGTCATGAGTGCGGTGATTCAGAAGGTTCAGCTTGCCAAAAGCGGGCTGACCGATGCCTGCAGTAGCCTTCTAACAGGCTTTGAGGTAAGAATATTAATATATGTAAAATAGTACCGCATAGACAGTAGCCCCTGATGCTCGGTTTGGTGTTCGGAAAGTAAAGCCGGACTGAGGATCTAAAAAGATATACGCAGGAGTCTTAAAAAATATGTCAATATGGGTTTGCAGGCTGCGCTGCTGACCTCTGCCGCACTAACTGTGGAGGTCGATGCTTTGAAGCAAAACCTCGAGCGGTCCGAGAACGAGTTCGGCCGTGCCAAGAAGCAGCTCGAGGACAAGGAAGGTGAGTAACACCTTATTAAAGTTGTACCTTATAGAAGAGGATTTGGTTACAAGAGAAATGACAAGGATAACGTGGGTACTTCAGGGGCCACGAACGAGGTGGCGACCCTGAAGGAGACGGTGTCCGCAGCCGAACGTAATGCGGCCGTGGAGCGTGCTGGGCGAGAGAAGCAGGAGGCCCGGGTGGCGGAGGTACAGCAAGAGCTCCAGGCTCTCGTGGAAAAGCATGAGAGTTTGGAGCGCGACTCGAAGACTCGAGAGCCCGAGCTTGCATCGGCTCTTGAGAGTGCCAAAGCCGCTAAGGCCGAAGCCCACAAAGCCCTTCAGGAAATCGAGGCATTGGAGAAAATAGCGGCGGGTAAGGCATTTTTCATGCAAAGCAAGCATGTGAATGTGAATTACCTGTCACTTACCCGAATTCGAAGCTCTCCAGGAGCATTCGCAGATCTGCCCTGCAGCGTGTCCGATGCTGCTGCTTTCTACAGGGCCGAGGAGGGGAGCTCGACGGAGAAGGTCTTCTGGTCTCAGTATGCTGAGGCCGGACATCCGGTGCCCCTTAGCGACCAGCTGAAGCAGCTGGTCGAGCTCCACAGGGTGTCCGAACAGGCCATGAAGGGCCTCATAGTTCGGCTGTGGCCCAATGAGGCCATGCCTGGGAGCTACTTCGGCCTGGTGCGGCAGCTGGTGGATGCTTGTCCATGGGTTGAGTTCATCAAGCGATCCTCCTGTATTGAAGGTGCTCGTCGGGCCCTTGCCCATGCTAAGGTGCACTGGGGCAAGATGGATGCTGAGAAGCTTGTGACGGACCCGCCACCGCCGGGCAAGGAGTATCGCACGCCCGAGATGTATTATAAGGGTGTCCTGAAGGGTGCCCGCATTATTGTGGGTGAGTGCTCCAATAATGTAATATTTGAGTAGACTCGCATTTTGTTATCGTGTGCGCTAAAAACTTTGTTCATATGCGCTAAGCAATGCTTGTTGATTTAAAATATTACCTTCTGTGCGGCTGTTTATCAAATCTGAGAGATGGCAAGTCGTCGGCTTCAACCCCCATGCCACGAGTGCTGGGGTGTTCGGGATAAATTTGAGCACTCTTGTTCCCATATTTGGGTCCATCTAGGGAGGCGCTCAACACAACGAACGAGGCAACCGGGCTTATAATGCTTGAACACTCTCACTTAGCCATAGAATTCTATAATTTTAAATTTCGGCGAAGCCCCTAGTGTTCGGAAGGCCGAATTCGGGGCGCTATCCACGCCTGGGCCGGACAAAGCCGGTTCCTCGCTCTAAGCGGCATAAGTCTTTAAGGACTCGAAAAAAACCTCTCGAACAGCGACCGGCTCTCGCCTCATCATGACGGTCAGTTTTAGCTTTCTCCACTGAGGCGCTCGCCCAGCTCAACTGGGGCACAATCGCAGTGGTTCTCCCAGTGCTACCTTAGCCGATACAACGGAACGTAAGGTACCAAAACATGGGAGCCGAGCAAACCCAACTATTGACCCAAGACATGATTCGGAGCCGATGCATATAATGCTATAAGTTTGGGGTGCCGCAGTTGTGAAAGTGTTCGGACTTATCACACCATAATGTGGGGAACTTAAGCCCCTGGTGTATTTAGCCATACCAAAGTGTACGGATGCGACATGTCATAAATGAACATATGTATAAGAAAGAAATGCAATTATAAGCAAAAAGGTAATGCATTGTTTATTCAAGAAATACTGCCATGAATGCAGAACGATACAAATAGTGCGATAAGCAAGGGATGGGACTATTAAACATGTCCCCCTCCAGGGGTAGGCTGCGGAATGGTGTATAAAACAGATTTAATGCTCGTAATGGAGACCACCTGTATATCCGCCGTAGCCTTTCTCCTTCTCTGGCTGTTGCATCGTGAGTTCGGCCGGTCTACTGCCGGACAGGGCCTCTGGTGAACGGAGTCCTGTGGGTAAGAAAGAAAAAGAAAAAAAAGAATGACACACTTGGGAGCCCCTAGTGTGGTTAAGCCGCATTCTGGGCCTGTCGTGGTCGTGCCCCTCCCCCTATGCCCATGGTATCTCCAGAGCGTAATGATGTATGTGAAGGACCAGTCTTGCAATCTTGCGAGGGTTGGGGTTGGGGCCGCATTGCTACGCGTGCTCGGAACGTGCCAGGTGGTCTTGTTGTAGGTTACTCCGGCCGCGTTTAGCCGTGTCCAGTCGCTTAACGGCCGGACTCGAGAATTGCCTTAAGAGGCTGCATTGTACTTCTGCCGCGAGAGCCGCTGTATGTTCCTCCATTCGAAGGGAGCGTTCAGTGTTTCCATTGACCGTGATGACTCCTCGAGGGCCTGGCATCTTGAGCTTGAGGTATGCGTAGTGCGGCACCGCGTTGAACTTTGCAAACGCGGTCCGTCCGAGCAGAGCATGATAGCCGTTGCGGAACGGAACTATGTCGAAGATTAACTCCTCGCTTCGGAAGTTATCCGGGGATCCGAAGACCACTTCCAGTGTAACTGAGCCTGTACAATTGGCCTCTACACCTGGTATGACGCCTTTGAAGGTCGTCTTTGTGGGTTTAATCCTTGAGGGGTCTATGCCCATCTTGCGCACTGTGTCCTGATCAAGTACGTTCAGGCTGCTGCCGCCGTCCATTAGGACTCTAGTGAGGTGAAATCCATCGATGATTGGGTCTAAAACCAATGCGGCGAATCCGCCGTGGCGGATGCTGGTGGGGTCGTCCCTTCGATCGAAAGTGATCGGGCAGGAGGACCATGGGTTGAACTTCGGGGTGACTGGCTCCATCGCGTATACGTCCCTGAGTGCACGCTTCCGCTCCCTCTTGGGTATGTGGGTTGCGTATATCATGTTCACCATCCACACTTGTGGGGGGAAACCCTTCTGTCCTCTATTGTTCGGCGGTCGGGTCTCTTCTTCATCATCGCTATGCAACCCCTTGCCATTGTTTTCGGCAATTAGCTTGCCTGCCTGCTTGAATACCCAACAGTCCCTGTTGGTGTGGTTGGCTGGCTTTTCGGTGGTGCCGTGTATTTGGCACGAGCGATCGAGTATTCGGTCCAAATTGGACGGACCCGGAGTAGTTCTTTTGAATGGCTTTTTCCGCTGACCGGGTTTGGAGCCTCTGAATCTGGCGTTGACTGTCGTATCCTCATTATTGTCGTCGTTAATGCGGCGTTTGTTCTTGTTGCGACGCGACCTGCCATTGCGGTCCTTGGTATCTGGACTGCCAGAATTTTTGCTGAGGTTGTTGCTGCGGGCTAGCCAGCTGTCCTCTCCCGCGCAGAAGCGGGTCATGAGTGATGTGAGGGCTGCCATGGATTTCGGCTTTTCCTGTCCCAGGTGCCTGGCAAGCCACTCGTCACGGATGTTATGTTTGAAGGCCGCGAGGGCCTCCGCATCCGGACAGTCGACGATTTGATTTTTCTTAGTTAAGAACCGTCCAGAATTGTCTGGCCGATTCGTCTGGCTGCTGAATTATGTGGCTTAGGTCGTCAGCGTTTGGTGGTTGCACATACGTGCCCTGGAAGTTATCAAGGAATGTGGCTTCCAGGTCCTCCCAATGCCGAGCTGGTCCTTTAAGCTTGAGTGGGAGGTATTTGATGGCGTGAAGATCGTCACCACGGGCCATGTGGATATGAAGGAGATAGTCTTTGATCCAAACCGCGGGGTCTGTTGTGCCATCATAGGATTCAATATTCACGGGTTTAAACCCTTCGGGGATTTGATGATCCATTACTTCATCTGTGAAGCATGGTGGGTGTGCGGCGCCTCTGTATTGGGCTATATCACGACGGAGCTCCAACGAGCTTTGTCTACTGTGTTCGGCCTGGCCAGACTTACTGTGTCCGGCGTGACGGTTGTCGTCACGTATCATGGGGCGCCCACGCGATCCGTAGATCGATCTTGATTGTCTTGCCTTATCCTCCAATATATCTCGCAAGTCCGGAGCGTTCCCCTGTGGCCTTGTGCTTTTCGAGCGATGCCGGTTTACGGTTCTAGTGGAGGGCCTAGAGGCCTCTCTGTCGTGGCCATGAGGTGGCCGGTCAGCCGCATTGTGCTCTGGTGATGCAGGTTTATATGCCTCCTCCTCTAATCGGGGGAGCAACTTGCGTTAGGGGTAGCTTTTGGAGGGGCGTTCGAGCTCATGCTCTTCGGCCGCAAGGACTTCAGTCCATCTGTCGGCTAGCAGATCTTGATCAGCTCTAAGCTGTTGCTGCTTTTTCTTGAGGCTGTTTGCCGTGGCCATAAGCCTGCGTTTAAAACGCTCTTGTTCGACGGGATCCTCAGGCACGACAAATTTGTCATCGTCGAGGCTTGCCTCGTCTCCGGAGGGAGGCATGTAATTATCATCCTCTACCTCTTCGTCCGCCGCTCTCTCATGAGGGCTGGCTTCTCCGTCCTCCTGCGATGAATCTTGCTGGAGGGGGTTTTCTTTGGCACTGTCTGGGGTATTATTATCTCCGGCGTTGGAATCTCCATTCTTGCTGTGGCGGGATTTAGAGCGGCGCCGCTGACGCCGGCGCTTGGGCTGTTTCTTGGAGGGGTCTTCCTCCGTTGTTCCCTCGCCATTCCCATCCTTTGGGATATCCACCATGTATATGTCATATGACGAGGTGGCTTTCCAGTGCCCAGTAGGCGCTGGTTCTTGGTCGTCTCCGGCATCGTCGTCCATACCATCAATGTCTTCGGAGTCGAAGTCTAGCATGTCGGTTAAATCGTCGACAGTGGCTACTAAGTGGGTGGTGGGTGGTCCTTGAATTTCTTCGTCGTCCGCATCCCAACCGTCCTGACCGCAGTCCGGCCAGGGATTTCCTGATAACGAGAGATACTTTAGCAAACTCAGGATGTCGCTGAAAGGTGAGTGCTGAAAGATGTCCGCAGCGGTGAACTCCATGATCGGCTCCCAATCAGATTCGATTGGAGGGGGCGCAGGAGGTCCGGAGTCTGGCAAGGAGTCCGGTACCTTGGAGTCACGAGCTTCACAAGGGACAAGGTCAGTATTTGGCTCTATCGCCGTAGAGGTTGCAGCCCCCGAGGCGGTGTCTAACCACCCGTCCTCGATCTGCACAGCCGGCTCCGAATCGAGGGTCGGAGTGGACTTGTGTGCGGCCTCCAGGGAACTGTCCGGCAGCAGAGCTAAATCATGCCCATCGTGACAGTGCGGCACGCTCGGCTGTGACTCGAATCCATTGAAGATCAAGTCTCCGCGGATGTCAGTCGTGAAGTTCAGACTTCCAAATCTGACCTGACGGCTAGGGGCGTAGCTTTCGATCTGCTCCAGATGGCCAAACGAATTGACCCGCAGTGCAAAGCCGCCGAATACGAAGATCTGTCCGGGGAGAAAAGTCTCACCCTGGACCGCGTCGTTGTTGATGATCGAAGGAGACATCGAGCCTATCGGTGACGACACAGAGGAACTCTCAATGAAAGCACCAATGTCGGTGTCAAAACCGGCGGATCTCGGGTAGGGGGGTCCCGAATTGTGCGTCTAGGCGGATGGTAACACGAGACAAGGGACACGATGTTTTACCCAGGATCGGGCCCTCTTGATGGAGGTAAAACCCTACGTCCTGCTTGATTGATATTGATGATGTGGGTATTACAAGAGTAGATCTACCACGAGATCAAGGAGGCTAAACCCTAGAAGCTAGCCTATGGTATGATTGTTGTTATGTCCTACGGACTAAAACCATCCGGTTTATATAGACACCGGAGAGGGCTAGGGTTACACAGAGTCGGTTACAATGGTAGGAGATCTACATATCCGTATCGCCAAGCTTGCCTTCCACGCCAAGGAAAGTCCCATCCGGACACAGGACGAAGTCTTCAATCTTGTATCTTCATAGTCTTGGAGTCCGGCCGATGATGATAGTTCGGCTATCCGGACACCCCCTAGTCCAGGACTCCCTCACTCCCCCTCTACCTTCTTGTAATGGATTGAGTTTTCCCTTTGAAGTTATCTTATCGGATTGAGTCTTTAAGGATTTGAGAACACTTGATGTATGTCTTGCGTGGGATACCCGTGGTGACAATGGGGTTTTCTATTGATTCACTTGATGTATGTTTTGGTGATCAACTTGCGGGTTCCGTGACGTTGGGAATCTATGCATAGGGGTTGGCACACGTTTTCGTCTTGACTCTCCGGTAGAAACTTTGTGGCACTCTTTGAAGTTCTTTGTGTTGGTTTGAATAGATGAATCTGAGATTGTGTGATGCATATCGTATAATCAAACCTACGGATACTTGTGGTGACATTGGAGTATCTAGGTGACATTAGGGTTTTGGTTGATGTGTGTCTTAAGGTGTTATTTTAGTACGAACTCTAGGGCTGTCTGTGACACTTATAGGAATAGCCCAATAGATCGATCAGAAAGAATAACTTTGAGGTGGTTTTGTACCCTACAATAATCTCTTTGTTTGTTCTTCGCTATTAGTGACTTTGGAGTGACTCTTTGTTGCACGTTGAGGGATTGTTATATGATCTAATTATGTTATCATTGTTGAGAGAACTTGCACTAGTGAAAGTATGAACCCTAGGCCTTGTTTTGAAGCATTGCAATACCGTTTTCGCTCACTTTTGTTACTTGCTACCTTGCTGTTTTTAAAATTTCAGATTATAAAAACCTATATCTACCATCTGCAAACATCTGCACTTCGAGGCCCGACAACGTCTGCAAGAAGAAGGTTGCATAGTAGACATCAAGCTCTTTTCTGGCGCCGTTGCCGGGGAGGTGAGTGCTTGAAGGTATATCTTTAGATCTTGCAATTGAATCTTTTAGTTTCTTGTTTTATCACTAGTTTAGTCTATAAAAGAAAACTACAAAGAAATGGAATTGAGGTTGCCTCATATGCTTCATATTTTTAATGTCTTTCGTGAAAATAAGGATTCTGATAATTGTGCCAAAGTGTTAGAAGAAGAAGTCAATAAAATGTTTGGCATAAAATATTTGAATGATGAGCATGATTGCAATGTTGTTAGTATGAATTTTTTGAACATCCATGATGCTAATGATATGCAAAGCTACAAGCTTGGGGATGCTATGTTTGATGAATATGATCTTTTTCCCCCAAGTTTTGATGAGAAAATTTATTATGATGAAATCATGCCTCCTATTTATGATGACTATATTGATCAAAGTGGGTTTGGAAGAGTGTCAACTCTAGGTAATGATCCCACTATTTTGGAGGGTGTTGAATCTTTTCACAATATCGATAAAAGTGGATTTGGAGAGGTCGTGACTTTATATAGTGATGAATCCACTATTTTGGAAGAGGTTCCAATTGATTATGAGAACAAAGTTCCTATCTATGATGATTATTGTGATGACATGTATGCTATAAAGAATAATTATAACCGTGAAACTTGTCATCGTGATTTTAATTTTCAATTGGATTATGCCTCACATGATAGTTATTTTGTTGAGTTTGCTCCCACTACTATTCATAAGAATAAATTTTGCTTATGTGGAGAGTAGTAAAATTTATATGCTTGTGGCTCATGAAAAGAATGCTTTATGTGATGGTTATATTGTTGAATTCATTCATGATGCTACTGAAAGTTATTATGAGGGAGGAATATATGCTTGTAGGAATTGCAATAATATCAAGTTTCCTCTCTATGTATTGAAAGTTTTGAAGTTATGCTTGTTTTGCTTTCCTATGCTAGTTGATTCTTGTTCCCATAAGTTGCTTGATCACAAAATCCCTATGCATAGGAAGTGGGTTAGACTTAAATGTGCTTGTCATATTCTTCATGATGCTCCCATCACAACTCTTGGTGCCTAATCCTCAACAATGCATGTTTAACTGCCCAATTTATGTGTTGCGCCAATATTGAAACCTCTGACTTTCTCCTAAGTGTTTAACCAAGCATAGAACAGATGGGTGTATATAACTTAGAAGAAAAATGTGGCATGGGCTACTTTCTGGAAACAAAGACATGCAATAAGGAATATAGAATAAATAATAATAGAGGTGGATATAGAGGCAATATTGCTATTGATCATCTCAAAACTTCTCCACGTCGATGTCAAAATCGGAAGCAGCACCGTGCGATGACACCTGGAATTGTTACCATAACGCCCTATCCACGTTGTGGCCCTCCAGTGCCTCGAAATGGCGGCCAACGTCCAACACGCTCTTTGGGAGATCCGTGAAGGCCTCTGCGGATCACCATAGCTGTGTGATCTTGATGAACCCCTTGCTGCCAAAAACACAGTGAACTAAAAACGGCTTACCCGCGGCGATATGCTCCACTTGGTGGAGCACTTTACGGTCAGCCCAGGCCTGGGTCTGGATCTCGGCGTGCGCTAGGTGTATCTTCTTGACCTCCTCGCTCACCTTTTCCTCCTTGTCCTGAAGGGCGTCGTGCTCCTGGTACACACCCTTCAGGGTCTCCTCCACCTCTATGACCCATGCCTGGTCTTTACCCCTAGCCACCTTTTTGGCGGCTAGGCCCTTCTTAGCCTTGGTGGCCATAGCCTTCTCCTGCTTGGCCTCCTGCCGAGCTTTCCCAAGCTTGGCCTTGAGCCCCTAAAGCTCAGCCATAGCAACTATCATTTAAACATCTCGGCATTACCTTTATAATTCAAATCTTCTTTTACTCAAAATAAATTTGACAACATCTCGGATTTATAGCTTACCTTGAGACAACTCGATCTACTTGTTCATCGGATCAAGGTCCTTCTTAGACCTTTGGAGCTTCCGGTTCATCTCCGCAATCTCCTTGGAGGCTGAGTTAGGAGACGAGGTCGAGACTTGCAAACAAGCAATCCTAACTTAGCTCCCGTTCCCGATATTAATCCTCTGGACAAACCTTTTTTAAGGCCTGCCAGATTCTTTGAGGCTACTTATTAATCTCCTTATCAGGCTCTGCTTCAACCCCAAAGCCAGTTTCTTAAAACTAGACTTGGGCTCGGGGGCTACTCATTGGACGTGCTTTACAAATGCTACACTATGACATAAGCAAAAATATCTTCAGCCAAAAAGCTCAAGTTCACAAAAAATTCTAAGCACGGAGGTCGCCTTTAACATAAAATATAAAGGAGTGTACCTCGAAGCTCTTGACGGGGCCCTTGTAGACCTCGTGCATCCCGACCTCCGTGGACCGGAAGCCCTGTAGCACCGCGCCGATCAATGTGTGGTGCTCCCCATGGAGGAGCCCGTTAAGGCTACCTCCATCTCCTCGGACCATCCCACGGAAACCCGCCCTAGGGCGGGAGGTGGGGTGGTAGAACCTCTTAACCCAACACCGAGATGTTGGGAAGAAAGGCCTCCAACTGTGGCATTGGTGCCGGAGTTGGCCTCGGCTGGGCCGATGTTCAGTCCAGCCCCTCCTTGGCAACCTCGAGGGTCTCATCCCTGTTTGGGCAAGGTTTCGACCTCGGTCATGGCAACCAATGCCACGGCCCTCGTGATGTTAACTAGGGGGCGGACGGGATGTTGCTTCCCTCAGCCCCTCGAGAGCCAAAGGGGAAGTGGCAGGCTCGGGCGTCCCCCTGGCTGTCGGTAGCCCGCTTGAGGTACCGCCACTGAGGTGTACCTTCGATGGACTGAAGAAAACAACCCTTATAATTTTCGCTAGATGAACAAGCTTTCAAATAACAAATATGGTTACTATGACATACCTCCGCGGTGCCGATTTCTCCCTCCCCAACTCGAGGAGGTCATCGTCCGACTCGTCGGACAAGGTAGCCTTCTCCGGCAGAGCGGGTTTGGCGGAAGCCTTGCGCGGCCTCTTCTGTCCCTTCGACCGTGCTTCCACCTCGGTGTCCTCGGATGCCGCCCTCTTCCCCTTAAGGGAAGGGTATTCTTCCCCCGTATCCTCCTCCCCGTCGTCCTCATGAGTGGAGAAGGTATGGGTCTCTTCGGATCGGGTCACCGAGGTCTCCTGTATCGGAAGGCCTACCTTGCCCCTTGGAGGTTTTGACCCCTTGGGGATCACCACGTGCAGCTCCTAGACTAAGAGGGCCATGAGCAGGGGGTTTCTCTCCCCCTCGGGCAGTAGTGCCGGGCACAACATTTTTTGCGCCTTAAGGATCTACTTCTGCAATTATGGGATGCATTGGTTAGCCGGAGTCTCTAAGATTCAAAAGGAAATGCGAACTATAAGGTTCTGTGTCAAAATATTACCTCGGGGGTGTCGTGGCTGGCTTCAAAGCCGAGGGCTCTCCCTTCAAGGGGAAATCATTCTCGGACGGCTTGAATAGCAGGATCCACATTCCGACCAAGGTGGAGCGGAAGAAGTGGTAGATGGGCACCGCGTCCAGAGGCTTATACGCCCACATCGAGGTGGCCTGAGATTGGAGCGGGAGGACACGATGGTGGAGCATGACGTTTACCACATCTACCATCTGGAGGATTTTTTGACCAGTCCACCACTGTATCTTTTGGGACAACGCCTCCACCTCCCTTGGATTCCCCCAGGCAATGCCCTTATTCTTCCAGGACATAAGCTTCTTCGAGGCCCTGCCAAAAACGCCGAAACCTCGGCCTGGCCCGCAGTAAGCGACTCGGTGACATAAAACCACTCATGTTGCCACTCTTTCATGGTCTCCATGAAAGTGCCTAACCAGTCGACCTTCTGGTTCTTGTTGATCATCGCACCTCCGCACTCCGCAAGCTCGGAGCCGCTGGACTTCGGCTTGACACCAAATATCTTCAGCCACAGGCTGAAGTGCTGCTCGATGTGGAGGAAGGCCTCGCAGACCGTAATGAAGCAGGAGAGATGGAGGATAGAGTTTGGGGCTAGATGGTGGAAATCCAGCCCGTAGACGTAGGATCGAAAGTATGTCTAGAGGGGGTGATTAGACTACTTGACCAAATAAAACCTAACGTTTTCCCAATTTTAGTTATAGGCATATTTTAGCAATTATGACAAGTTAAGCAAAACCCTACACATGCAATTCTAAGAGTATATCAGTGCAAAATAAAACATTGCACATGTAAGTAAAGGAGGGGTTTGGAGAAGGCAAACACAATGGGGACATGGTGATTTTTGGCGTGGTTCCGATGGGTGGTGCTATCATACGTCCACGTTGATGGAGACTTCAACCCACAAACGGTAACGGCTGTGCGAGTCCACGAAGGGCTCCACCCACGAAGGGTCCACGAAGAAGCAACCTTGTCTATCCCACCATGGCCATCGTCCACGAAGGACTTGCCTCACTCGGGTATATCTTCACGAAGTAGGCGATCTCCTTGCCCTTACAAACTTCTTGGTTCAACTCCACATCATGTCGGAGGCTCCCAAGTGACACCTAACCAATCTAGGTGACACCACTCTCCAAAAGGTAATAGACGGTGTGATGATGATGAACTCCTTACTCTTGGGCTTCAAATGATAGTCTCCCCAACACCCAACTCTCTCACACAGATTTGGATATGGTGGAAGAAGGATTTGAGTGTAAAGCAACTTGGAGAAAGCTAGAAATCAAGATTCAAATGGTACGAATGGAATCTCTTGATCTCAACACATGATTAGGTGGTTCTCTCTCAAAAAATGAGTAGTGGAAGTGTAGGCACATTCTGATGGCTCTCTCAGTGAGTAAGAGGGGTGGGGGTATATATAGCCTCCACACAAAATCCAACCGTTACACACTTTTGACTCAACTCGGTGGCACCGACTAGAAATCTCGGTGGCATTGACGTGTGTAAAAGATATGAAGGTTGGAGGTCTCAGTGGGACCGACTGGAAACAACTCGAATGGACCGATGTGCAATGGTTAGGGCAAACCTCATTTTGGTGGCACCGATTGCATCAACTCGGTAGGACCAAAGTGAAGCAATAAGTTAACAGAAAGTTGGCAAGCCATCTTCGTGGCACATCGCAAAACTCGGTATGACCGAAATAATTGCAACAGCTTCCAGAGAGTTGGCAAGGCCATCTCGGTGAGACCGAGATCCATATCGGTGGATCTGATTTGTTAGGGTTTGGTTGTGGCACTGTCTAGATGAACTCGGTGGGTCTAGATAAGGAAGTTTTGGTGGGACTGAGTTTGAATGCTGGGTTTTGGACAGATTTGGATAGATAAAGTGGTTGAGGTTTGGAGCAATATCACTAAGCACTTGAGCAAATAGGTCATAATCGAAACCTCATCCCCTTTTAATAGTCTTGAGCTTTTGCCAATCCATGTCCTTAGCATTTTGAGGGGTCCACAATCACTAGTACTTGCCATGCCAATCATTGAACATCCTGAAATCTTTAACTTGAATGGATATTAGATCAATGAGATATACATTGTTATGAATTACCAAAACCACCCGGGGATTAGTTGCACTTTTAGTAGAAGAACATGATCTCGCGCATGAAGGGGTGCAATGGGAACACCTGGTCTCTGATGAGGTGGGGGACGAAGACCACCCTCTCCCCTGGATTGGGAGCGGGCACCCGCTGGTTTGGGTTTGGTGCTTGGGTGTTAACCTCGATGGGGATGTACCCCGCACTGCGCAGCTCCAAGACGGTACCCTCTGTGATGGAGGAACCAGCCCAGTGCCCCTTGAGGTTGGCGTCTGCCATTGCTGGTGACGGAGATTAGGATGTGCTATGCAAGATGGGGTTGGGATTGGATCTGATCGCTGAAGTTCAAGAGGCGGCAGACAAGGAGGAATGAGAAAGTGCTTTATTCGTCGCTATCTCGTTACTCTTATATGGGTTGATAAAAGGCCAAGAGTCCCTCTGACGCGCCGTTGAAATCACTCCCCGCAAAAGATGTCGTTATGCATATGGGCAGAAACAAAATCTTAATGATATCCCTAAAAAAACGAGCACGGTCTCCATTTCGATGGGATGTGCCAATAAGAGGATTGCCTCGGGCCGCGATTCGGGTGGGCAGTAACTGTCCATCCAGTCATGGGTGGTGCCACTTTGATAAAGTTGTCAGGCTAGAAAGCATTGTTCACACCTACGCGGCAGGCCTTCTTGGTTAAGTAACCTCGCATCTTTGGACGCTAAGTGAGTTCTGCTAGGTCACGATCAAGGGACGTCACTCCTTTGAGGGGTGGTCCATGGTGACCTTTAGAGGAAAGGTATCTCGAATCGCCAAAGAAGGGGAACTCGTCTGTCGAGCCAAGGACTTCAAATCCAAAGTTGTCTACATCAAGGAAGTCGTCCTCGGCATAGAAGACTAGTTCGGGGGCTATTGACGGCGTCCTAGACTTAGGGGTGTCAACCAAGTTGGCCCGTAGTCCTCGGGTTGGGCATGTTGGCATCATTCTCTATCGGATGGACTCCGGAAGCTACACACCTAGACGTAATCAAGACTACATATGTCGAAGAGTTGACGTATACTCCAAGCCATCTCCTACCGCCTCCATGCGCTCCCCCAGATACCGACCATGTAACCCTAGATGCCCTACTTGGCGTGTATATAAGCCAAAGGGTCTAGCCCGTAGAGGGGACCGAAACACAATTACATTCTCCTAACCCTAGGGTTAGAACACGACTTACGATCTCGAGGTAGATCAAGCTTGTACTCGATACATCACTATCAATATAAACAAGAGCAGGACGTAGGGTTTACCTCCATCAAGAGGGCCCGAAACTGGATAAACATCATCTCCCTTGTTCATGTTACCACCGATCCGAGATCCACAGCTCGGGACCCCCTACCCCGAGGTCTGCCGATTTTGAAACCGACACCCGGCAAGTCCAGCCTGACAATTACGTGGACACAAAAATGGATTCGCTATCCCATAAATAAGACCAACAAAATGTAGCATCTTCATGGGAAAGTACGCCCATTTATATTTTTGGGGTTTCGTACAAAGAAAATCCTAGGAAGTACCTAAAAGAAAGTTAACCTAGAGCTAACACTGTGTGTTAGTTGGAAAATCAAAAATACATACAAATCAGACAATAAATGCATAGCATACGGGGAAGAAACCACTACTAGATAC
Organism: Triticum dicoccoides; assembly: GCF_002162155.2. Lineage (NCBI taxonomy): Eukaryota > Viridiplantae > Streptophyta > Magnoliopsida > Poales > Poaceae > Triticum > Triticum dicoccoides. The sequence continues at coordinate 298,961,933 of NC_041391.1, read as the reverse complement.
TTGGCATAGCATATCCAGCCAAATACCAACTCACGGAGCATATGCATTTGGTGAGTGATTTCGAAATATGCTCACATATTTTCTCCTTGCGATACGGATCATAGTGCCTTTGCTCATAGAACCAAACACACACACTTGTCGAAATGGTTTTGTCTCTTTGCTCCGTGCCATGAATTGGATCGGTGCTTGTGGACAACCACACATCAACCAACAATCCATCCTCCTTCATGTTGAATTTTCTCCCCTCTTCTTCTTTGGTTCTGCACCAAACGCCCAGAAGTCGTCTGGATCACCATCTGACTGGTCGTCGTCTGCCGTTGAGTGTGCTTGTGGGTGTTTGGTATCTAGGTATCCATCTGCTGGGTGTCCGGCTCCGGCCAGGAGTCCTCCATTTCCCGTCTTTGTGGCCGTTGTTGTCGTGAATCGTGTTCATCATTGCCTCCTCCTCATCCACTGTCGCGCCCGGTTGAGACATTCCAGCAAACAGAGACTGGGCACCGAAGGACGAGGGAGCCAACATCCACAGAAGGACAAGCGTTGACGACTGTGACTGAGGCTCCATGAAGGTGTGCTGGGCTTAGTAGTAGTATGGTGGATACAGTTACCCTAGGCAGAGCGGTGGCGGCTGCAGGAGCGGCCATTGCATGGCTGGCACCCGCCGGTTCACACGCTTTGGTGGAGGAGGTACTCGATGACCGGCCTCCACCAAAGCGTCCTCCCTCTTATTCTGTTTTGGCGGTGGGTGTCACGTGTTGCGGTGCTGGTCTTGCGGGCAACCACCACCAAAGGGCCCTCCGGCTCCGACGTGACAGTGAAAGGGAGAGTAGGAAAAGGGCGGCCTTTTGCATGGAGACAGTGGTGGAATTGTCCACATGTGTCGGCTCCACTTCACTTTTGGCTGGGTCCGAGGCGTCGAGCGTTTGATGCACGGCATTGAATGTCAAAAAGTGTCTAGACTGCGCTGTCCAAAAGTTTGCGAGCAGTTTGATGCACAGCGTTGGTGTTGCCTTTACAATACAGAACAGAAAGATCATGGTACCCACCAGTAGTTGTTATTGCCTGCAAATTGTGGTACTAACATCAGATTCATTCAGTAGAACATTCTTTGATATTATAGGTGACCTACACATTCAAACGCAAAGGTAACTTGCTATGTAATCTTGTCCAAAGTTCAATCCAAGTCTGACCTGCATTATTGTCCTGGCTTAAGGATTTTGTAACCTGTGTGCATAACGTTGCTCACTAGCAGCATGTGTGCACCAACACAATATAACATAGTTTTTTTAAGAGTACGCAAATTGCGTACCTTAACTTTATAGGAGAGAAGAACAAACATACAACGAAGTCTACCACTCACTGCGAACAACGAGCGTAGCAACACCAAAGACAACACACACACCACACACACACACACCCACAACTACGACCCCAAAGAGCCTACCCAAAACCGCGAACCTCGCCGTGTCTCGACCAACACCGATCATCTCCGAAGAACAGCAACTCCAGCTTACTTGGATAAAACCAGCGAAGACAGTACATAGCGCCTGAGAGGAGCGATCCGGGCAGTCGCGAACACCGGAGGAGTGCATCAAAGGGCCTCTCGTCTCATAGCACAATGCTCTCAACAGAGGAACGGCGTCAAATACACCGCCATCATGCCGGTTCTGCGAATCAAGGCTTTCGCCCCGGAGACAATTGCAGCCACCGGGCAACGAGGCAAATGGCAACACAAACGGCGACGCCTCCAGGAAGGGAAATGACATCCACGGATGCCATCGTCGCCGGTCCGACCAAAGACGAACAGGATTTTCATCCGTAGCGCTGCACATCTCCACGCCGCCAAGATCATGGCCAGCCCTGACCGATGCCTCGCACCGCCGACGTTGCAGCAACATGCCATCAAAGCCACACCAACGAGAACCACTCCAACCTCACTGTCGAGGGAGGATGCCTCAAGCCACCGCCTGCAGCACAAATGAAGAACCGCAGCATCTGCCGAGCGGTGCAAGGACCAGAACCACCACGACGGCCTTCGCCCGCACCAGGGGACTGCCACCAGATCCAGTCTGATCCGCACCTCGAACCACTCTCCGGCAACAGCTCCGTCGAGTCATCACCGCGCGCCTCACACGGCTGCAGCCGAGCGCCCGCTGCCCGCCAGGACCCTTCCTAGCAGGGCCTCGCGGCGCCGGCGCCACAGACGGTGCCGGTGCACCACCAACTCCCACCAGCCTGCTGCGCCCTACGCCAGGCTCCAGACGACCGTCGCCAGCACACACCCCACTGCGAGCCCCGCGCACCAACCACCAAGAGGAGCCAACAACCTCCCAACCCGCGCCAGATCCGGATCGTGGGATCCCGGAATCGCGCACAGAACATCGAAGCCAACCGCCGCCCGAGCACTGGCACCACCGTGGAGCCATCAGGTCACGCGCCGCCGACCCGTGCAGGCCCCGCCGCATGCCCGAGCGCCGGCGCCACCACGGCACCATCAGATCGGGAGGAGGGGTAGCCCGCGCCTCGCCGCCCCGCGCAGACCACGCCGCCGCCAGCGCCGCAGCGCCACCAAGCAGGGGAGCCACGCCGCCCAGATCCGCCGGCGGCCCGACGCACGCTGCCGCCGAGCCAAGCGCCGCTGCGAGGGCCGGCCGTCCCGCGCCGTCCAGGAGCCTCCCGAGAGGGGAAGAGCCCCGCCGCCACCGACGCACGCGCGGGCTTTGCCCAGCGCCGTCCCCTGGCGGCGGCGAGGAGGGAGGAGGCGAGAAAGGGGAGCGGCGGCAGCGAACTAGGGTTCCGCCCGGGCCGCTCGCGGGAGCGGCATGGGGCACAATATAACAATAGTAAACAACAGATGAACCAATAAAACATTTCAAACAACTATTTGCACCACATTCAATTCAGCTTCGAACCACCATGACATAATACCGGAGAACTCAACAAGTTTCAATCCCACAAGACGATTCCCACAATTCAACAAAATGCAGCTGTTGCGCAGCTCTCCAGGCCAACGATAGAAAAAAGAAGTCTAGATAGCCATCTGTGCACCATATCCAACTACACAATTGCTCACAAGAGGTCAGCGACGTTGGAGGGTAACTCCGCCATCTGAGTATTGCAGAACCTTTGGATGCCAGACAGAACACGCTCATCAGCACGAGCAGCAAAGCTGATAGCTACACCAATCCCTCCAGGATGTCCACTTCGTCGAACATTACGAAGGTATTGTACTGGTTGTGCTGGCAGATCATAGTTGATGACAACAGGGACCTGCAATGCATCAGCGCCATGAAGGTCGGTGGTGACGAGGACACGGGATGATCCCGACTGGAGATCCTGGACGGCAGCATCTCTGGAGTGCTGGTCCATACCACCATGGCTTGCCGAGACAGTGTACCCCCTGCCTCTGATCTTTTCGGTCAGTGGCTTGACCTTCCGACGTGCGTTGACAAAGATGATGTTTTGCGTGACGGCCATGGTGTCCAAAAGATCACATAATTTTTGAAACTTCGATTCTTCATTCTCAGCTTTAACATAGAACTGCTTAACACTAAAACCCTCAAGTTCTTCATCTTTCGGCACTATGACCTTCATAGGCTTATTCATGCACTTCCGGCAAAGTTCAAGAGCTTCATTGGACATGGCGGTAGAGAATACAGCAAACAGGATTTTGGCTGGGAGAAGCTGGATAATATCGTAGATCTGCAAGAAAGATGAATGGTCAGAAGTTACGAAAATAGATGCCACCATAGAACTGAACAAGATCTATTTTTATCGTTTCAAATTAAAAGAATAAGTAGTACGAGAGAAGTTCTCCAACCATTGTGATCACTATATAACTGAGCTGGTATGAGGATGCAAAACCAACCTGGTTCTTCAAACCTCCTGCGAGTATTTCATCAGCTTCATCCAAGACGAACATTCTGATGTTATCTGGACAAAGCGCTCGTCTTGTCAGCATGTTAAGAGCGCGGCCAGGAGTGGCGACAATAACCTGATTGCTGCTCGACGATATTTGCTTCTCCTCACGAATTTTTTTTTCGAAAAGGGGGGCTTCCCCGGCCTCTGCATCAGCATGATGCATACGGCCATCTTATTAAGCATAAAATAGTCCACAAAGTCTCCAAGTCTCAAGGTTGTCAACAAGAAAAGTAAGAAAAGGCTCACACAGAGCCCGAAGGCTAGATACACAAGCTAGCCAAAGCACTTATACATCACAGCCGTTTGGCTCCAAAATAGACAGGTAAACTAATTGCCTATCCTGTTACACGACCGCCATCCAAACCGGCTGAATATATCCCGAGCTACCATCTCCCATCGGATAGCAGCAGTAACCAAAAGCTCCCTGGCCTCCGTCGGAGTGAGTAGCGACCAGGAACGGATAAGAGCCGTTGCTCGGAAGATAACCTGCAAAACATGGATATTTGTTGACCTGTTAAAGACGAAGTCATTTCTGCAATTCCAAAGCGCCCACAAAAAAGCGCAAACCCCCAAGCGAATATGTTTTGCTAACCCGGGCTCTACCCTAGTTAGCCATGTCCCAAACAACATGTTAACCGACCTTGGTGGGGTAATATTGAAAGCGACTTGAATAGTCGTCCAAAGAATTCTAGCTAGTGGGCAGTCAAAGAAAAGATGTTTAATGGTTTCACCCTGATCACAGAAACTACACCTAGTAGGTCCTGTCCAATTACGCTTAATAAGATTATCCTTTGTTAAGATCACCTGTTTATGTAGAAACCACATAAACACCTTGATCTTTAAAGGAACTCTGACGTCCCACACATGCTTTGAAGTAGGAATCGAGCTGGAATTAATAACATCAACATACATTGATTTAACCGTGAATCCCCCCGACCTAGTGAGATTCCAGCGTAATTTATCAGGTTGTTGAGATAGTTGTACCTGCATCAGTCTCCTAACTAGATGCAGCCACTCTTCCCAACGATTGCCCACTAACGATCTTCTAAACTGGATATCCAGGGGTATCGAGGCGAAGACCGATGCAACCAAAGCATCGCGCCTTCGAGCTATACGATACAGAGACGGATACTGGATTGCTAGGGGAGCCTCTCCAAGCCAAGTATCCTCCCAGAATCTCGTGCTTGCACCATTACCAACTAAATGCTTTGATCTCTGAAAAAATGAAAGCTTCACTTTCATAAGCCCTTTCCAAAAGGGTGAATCAGTTGGTCTAACCGACACCTGAGCCAAAGTTTTGGTTTGGAGATACTTGTTACGCAGGATTTGAGCCCACATGGCGTCAGTTCCTGAGGATAACTTCCACAACCACTTACTAAGAAGGCACCGGTTCTTGACTTCGAGATTCTCAATCCCCATACCCCCTTGGTCTTTCGGTCTACAAATGATATCCCACTTCGCTAACCAATATTTTCTCTTAGGCTCCTCCCCCTGCCAAAAGAACCTCGATCGATAGAAGTCCAGTCGTTTCCTAACTCCAACTGGGACTTCAAAGAAGGACAAAAGGAACATGGGCATGCTCGTGAGCACCGAATTAATAAGAATTAAACGGCCTCCATACGACATGAGCTTGCCCTTCCAACAACTTAGCTTCTTCTCGAAACGATCCTCAATACACTTCCATTCATTATTCGTGAGCTTGCGGTGATGAATAGGAATTCCTAAGTAGGTAAAAGGCAGCTCACCCAAACCACATCCGAACAACTGCTTGTAATCCTCTTGTTCCTCTTTGGCTCTCCCAAAGCAGAACAACTCACTTTTGTGGAAGTTAATTTTGAGCCCACTTAGCTGCTCAAACAAACAAAGCAGCAGCTTCAGATTTCTAGCTTTTACCAAGTCATGCTCCATGAAGATGATAGTGTCATCAGCGTATTGCAGGATGGATATACCCCCATCCACTAAGTGTGGCACCAAGCCCCCTATTTTGCCAACTTCCTTGGCTCTCCCTAACAACACCGCCAACATATCGGCTACTATGTTGAACAGAATAGGGGACATCGGATCTCCCTGCCGCAGGCCCTTATGTGTCTGGAAGTAATGACCGACATCGTCATTCACTTTTATGCCAACACTACCCTTTTGCGTAAAAGTTTCAATCTGGCTCCTCCAGCCCTCGTGGAAACCTTTCATACGCAAAGCTTGTTGCAGAAAAGGCCATTTAACTTTGTCATACGCTTTCTCAAAATCTACTTTAAAGATGACTCCATCAAGTTTCTTAGAGTGAATTTCCTGGAGCGTTTCATGCAACACCACCACCCCTTCAAGGATGTTTCTGTCTGGCATGAAAGCTGTTTGGGATTGCTGCACCACAGAATGCGCAATCTGTGTGAGCCTATTAGTCCCAACCTTGGTAAAAATTTTGAAACTGACATTCAAGAGGCAGATAGGACGGAACTGCTCAATCCTGAGAGCGTCGGTCTTCTTTGGAAGCAACGTTATCATTCCAAAGTTCAAATGAAAAAGTTGAAGCCGTCCAGCAAAAAGGTCGTGGAACATGGGTAGCAGATCCCCTTTGATGATATGCCAACATCTTTTGTAAAACTCCGCCGGGAACCCATCCAGCCCGGGAGCCTTATTGTTCTCCATCTGAGAGATGGCATCGAAAACCTCCTTTTCCGTAAACGGCGCAACTAGCATGTCATTATCAGCAGCAGTTAATTGAGGCACATCCTCAGTCCTGGACTCATCGAGGGACACAGCGCTATCCTCCGGCGGTCCAAATAACTGCTTGTAGTATTCGGTGATGTATAGCTTAAGATTATCGTGACCAACAATTGTGCCTTCATCTTGCTCGAGCTGAAATATTTTTTTCTTTCTGTGTTTGCCATTCGCAATCAGATGAAAGAATTGAGTGTTCGCATCCCCTTGGATTACTTTGCGAACCTTTGCTCTGAGCGCCCACTTCAGCTCTTCTTCGCGGAGAAGTTCCTTCAACCTCTTTTCCGCATCAATCTTACAGCACATATCCGCAGATTGAAGAACCGCTGATTCAGCTTTAACATCTAGGTATTGAATAATCTCCAGGAGTCTGTCTTTCTCAACCTTATAAACTCCACTTAGATGTTTAGCCCAACCTCGAAGAAAGCACCTCAAATGCCTAATCTTATTCTGCCATCTCTCGACAGGCGATCTACCCCTAGACTCTCTAGCCCACTCTCTGGCAACAATATCCAAGAAACCTTCTCTTTCAAACCATGACGTTTCAAAGGAGAAAGTATTCTTGTTTCCCACATGCCTTGGCTCCCCTGAGTCAACAAATAGCGGTGTGTGGTCCGAAATTCCGCGCGTTAGAGCCTGCACCGTGACCAGAGGGAACTTCTGCTCCCATTCGGCACTTGCAAGAACCCGATCCAACTTCTCATATGTCGGGTTTGGTAAAGAGTTAGCCCAGGTAAATTGTCTACCAGAGAGTTCGATTTCTCTCAAATCCAGACTCTCAATGATGGTATTAAACATAAAGGACCATCGCCCATCAAAATTATCGTTATTCTTTTCATCCCGCCTCCTAATAATGTTGAAGTCCCCCCCAACCAGGATAGGGAGTTGTTCGGACCCACAAATTCGAACCAGGTCAGCCAAAAATTCAGGTTTAAGCTCAGGTTGTGCAGCCCCATAGACCGCCACCAACACCCAGTTAAACCCATCTATTTTGGACCTGACTCTGAATTTCACTGCAAAGTCACCCATAACAACACTCCGGACTTCAAGGGAATCACATCTCACACCCAGCAAGATGCCCCCAGACCTCCCTCTTGGAGGAAGACAATGCCAATCGAATTCCACCCCTCCCGACAACGTGTTAAGAAACTGAGGTGCAAAATTATCCCTACCAGTTTCAGAGAGAGCAATGAAATCTAAACGGTGCTCTAAAGATGCCTCCGCTAGAAACCTACGTTTAGCCAAGTCCTTAAGACCTCTGCTATTCCAGAATATTCCTTTCATAGGTCATCATGGAATTTTTTGGCCTTACGAATTCTAGCACTCCTGCGTACCGCGGATGCAGGGTACACCTTCCGCTTCCACTTACGTTTAGGAATGTTATCACCTGTAGCCCGGTCCTCATAACCGTGCTCTGGTTGAACATGTGCTGCATCATCTACCTGGAGTTCATCCTCATCAGGCTCCGCAGACGGAGGAACAAGATCCGCGCAGAATTTATCAAGCACCCTAACACCCAAGGCCTCAATCTCCGCATCATTCAAAGGTTTTACAGCCGCTAGGTTTCTAATAGACTCCAAGGCCCGTTCCGCTTCCAAATCTAAAAGATCATTAACCGAGTTTTGAATTTCCAAATTATTATTCCCAAGAGACACCCCCACTTGGTTTGCATTATTAATAATCTCATCCTTAGAGAAATGCAGAATAGAATTTGAAACATTAACTGACATACCTGTTGTGCTCTCCACATCACGCAGCTTGGCCGCCCGCATAGCGCACCTCTGCTGCAAATCATCAACCTCCGGAAGGTCCTGGAGACGAGAGCTCGTCCGCCTCCCCTCGGAAGCAGGGTCTCGGATCCCTCCGAACGCGATCACCTCCTCCCGAGTAGCGGCTCCCGGAGTAGGTCTGGGAGAGGGGGACCGCGTAGGAGATGTGGAGATGCCTGACGGAGTTGGCACCAGGGCCTCCTGCCCTAGTCCGACCCCCCCAGCCGACGCCGTGGCAGCCGTGCGCTCCACCTGCAGGACCGCCGTCGGTACTAGAGGGTCAGGGGCCACCTGCCCCTGACGCCTGCCTAGCACCTCCGGCGACCCCACCACCAACGAGGCTCCCGCGAGACGGACCTCCAGGGCCTCCTGCCCCAAAGATATGTCGCCCCGGCTGGACACAGGTACCTGCGCCGCCTGCTGTGAAACAGAAGAATGAGAGGGAGTCGTGGCCACCTGCCCAGACGCCCCTCCCCTCCGCAAGGAAACCAAAGACCTAGATCGCCCTGGCGACTCCTGAGGCTCCACCTCTTGAACAACACGGGCACTGAAGCTGGCCGACTGCCGGGGTGACCGCCCAAAGTCCAAGACCGGTAGCGAATGCTCGAACGCATCGTCAGAGTCAACCCGATCACTCCACAGACGAGGAGGCGCCGACGACGGCAGAAAAGATCCAAACCGCAGTGAGTTATGAGGCAAAGACGAAGCCGGGGACTGCTCCATCCCGGCTCCGTTCTCCGGCTCCTGAGCAGCAGGCCCCGATCCATTGGGCTCCTGTGCTGCCTCATCCGCCTGCTCCCTGGGAGCACCTGTATCATCACCCCCATCGTGCATATCCACGTCAGTGCCAGCAGCAACCTCAGCAAACAACTCTGCATCCTCAAACTCAATATCAAGTGGAAACACCTCGCCTCTATAGGTCCAGTTGATGCCGTCTGGGACATACTCAATATCCAGAATGCTAACTCGCAGTCGAGCCACCCCCTGAGCTCTAGTGAACGCCATATCCACTTTCTCCGTCTTACCAACCATAATCCCCAAACTAGCCACCACACGCACATCAGAAAGAGCCTCAGACGGTGCCCCCGAGAAACGCAGCCACACCTGAGTAAGAGGCTTCCCCTTAGGCTCAACTTTCTTCCACTCGTGGAACTCCAAAATACCTTTGGTGCCTGGCACCTTACACATCCCAAAGCTCAACAAACGCTGCAAGTCCTCAATCGAAGGAAACTCCACTCTGAATACTCTATCCTCAACGGGTACGAGGTCCCACTGAAAATCACCCGGAGCCAACTCCTGAAGTCTCTGCACAATCTGAGCCTGGGAGACATCTCCCTGTGTCACCTTGACCAAACCAGAAGTAAGGCTCTGTGTATCAGCTGGGATCTCCCTCGCAGCCGCTGACTCGAAGAACATCAGCTCCGCACAGTACACACCATATACAGTAAGAGCTGGAATATGGTCCCTCGGCAAAGGACAATCCCCTGAAGCATGCGCAGGCTTACCACAGGATTCGCACAGCTGGGCCACACACTCCGCGATGAAGTGCCCCTTCTCTCCGCACCGGTAACAAAGCATTCTCTCTTTCTTCCGAGCGTACTTGGATGCCCTCTCAGAATCAGCCACTTGAACCACCTCAGCCTCCTTCGCAATCCCAGGAACCTCAGCAACCGCAAGTGCATTCACCACCTCCATCGCCTGGGGAGGTAGCTCCTGTGGTGTCTGATCAGTCTCCATCGCCGCCCCGTCAGAGTCAACATGTCTAGGAGGAGGCGGCCGGCGGAACCTTCCGCGGCCTCCACCACGACCACGGTATCCGCGATAACCTCCTCTGTGCCTGTTATCAGGTCCTGAGGCCCCCTCAACGAAGCCTCCAGCCGGCCCCAGGAACGGTCTCTCTGCAGACCCGTCACTCTGCCAAGCATAACCCCGACCTCCTCCCGCTGAAGATGAGCCCCGATGCTGGCCTACTCCATACGCATCAAACCCGTCATCACCCCACTTGCCTCGAGGTGCATCAGTCGGTCTCCCACTGGTATTACTCTGATTACTTTGAACCTGATTCTGCCCCGAACGATTCTGCGCCTGACGAACCGCAAGGTGTGGCGGGGGTGCACGCTGACCCCCGGCAGTTGCCGCCACCGGATCAGCAGCGACACCGGCAGCCACCGTGGCCCCCGGCGTCTCGGCCCTCAGAGCAGCCATCCCCTCCGCCGACGCGTTACGAGCCGGCACCACCGGCGGTGCAGGGCGAGGAGCTCCACGGCCAGTATTAACCATACCAGTCGTCATCGACCCAGGAGCCGGCGCCGCCGGCGGCGGAGGGCGAGGGCCTCCCCGGCCGACCCCAGCAGCATGAGATGGCACCGGGGGTCTATGCGCTGCCCGGCCAGCCGTCGTTGGCTGCGCCTCAGGAGCCCGAACTCCCGGAGCGCCCAGCTGCTGCCGCGGCTGGAGAGCGCCTCCACGACCTGCAGCACCCGGCGCAAGTGCCGGCGGCTGCTGTCCGGCCGGCGGTGCGCCCCGTCCCGACGCATGGGGCGGCGGCGGTCGAGCCCTTCCAGCCCCCCCCCCCCGCGGTACTCGCAGCAGGAGGGGGTCCCGCTCCACGTCCAGCCATTAGCAGCGGCGGGATCCTCCTCGCCCTGCCCGATCCACACTGCGGGAAACCACGACTCCCCTGGCGATGAACCCTAGCGGCACGTACCGACTGCGCTGGGACGATCGAAGGATCGGACGTGCATGGCAGAAAACACTCAACGGACCGGCCTTGAAAGACATAATGGGCCTCATACCCATTATTGTCCGGCCCATTGGCAACGAGGCCCGAAGGCTCCCGATCCAGCCCGGCCGCACCAAGCAGCTGAGCGAGCGCGGTCGCCCTCGTCGATCGAATCTCGGTCGCCGTGGCCTCCATGTCCGGCGCCGGCGGACGCACATTCCGGGACAACAACCTCCGTCCTTTCTTCCTCTTAACCGTAACCCACGCATCCGGTCGGATCAGATCAAACACAGTGAGCTTCGGCAAACACTGTGTGTTAGTTGGAAAATCAAAAATACATACAAATCAGACAATAAATGCATAGCGTACGGGGAAGAAACCACTACTAGATACTTGGCATAGCATATCCAGCCAAATACCAACTCACGGAGCATATGCATTTGGTGAGTGATTTCGAAATATGCTCACATATTTTCTCCTTGCGATACGGATCATAGTGCCTTTGCTCATAGAACCAAACACGCACACTTGTCGAAATGGTTTTGTCTCTTTGCTCCGTGCCATGAATTGGATCGGTGCTTGTGGACAACCACACATCAACCAACAATCCATCCTCCTTCATGTTGAATTTTCTCCCCTCTTCTTCTTTGGTTCTGCACCAAACGCCCAGAAGTCGTCTGGATCACCATCTGACTGGTCGTCGTCTGCCGTTGAGTGTGCTTGTGGGTGTTTGGTATCTAGGTATCCATCTGCTGGGTGTCCGGCTCCGGCCAGGAGTCCTCCATTTCCCGTCTTTGTGGCCGTTGTTGTCGTGAATCGTGTTCATCATTGCCTCCTCCTCATCCACTGTCGCGCCCGGTTGAGACATTCCAGCAAACAGAGACTGGGCACCGAAGGACGAGGGAGCCAACATCCACAGAAGGACAAGCGTTGACGACTGTGACTGAGGCTCCATGAAGGTGTGCTGGGCTTAGTAGTAGTATGGTGGATACAGTTACCCTAGGCAGAGCGGTGGCGGCTGCAGGAGCGGCCATTGCATGGCTGGCACCCGCCGGTTCACACGCTTTGGTGGAGGAGGTACTCGATGACCGGCCTCCACCAAAGCGTCCTCCCTCTTATTCTGTTTTGGCGGTGGGTGTCACGTGTTGCGGTGCTGGTCTCGCGGGCAACCACCACCAAAGGGCCCTCCGGCTCCGACGTGACAGTGAAAGGGAGAGTAGGAAAAGGGCGGCCTTTTGCATGGAGACAGTGGTGGAATTGTCCACATGTGTCGACTCCACTTCACTTTTGGCTGGGTCCGAGGCGTCGAGCGTTTGATGCACGGCATTGAATGTCAAAAAGTGTCTAGACTGCGCTGTCCAAAAGTTTGCGAGCAGTTTGATGCACAGCGTTGGTGTTGCCTTTACAATACAGAACAGAAAGATCATGGTACCCACCAGTAGTTGTTATTGCCTGCAAATTGTGGTACTAACATCAGATTCATTCAGTAGAACATTCTTTGATATTATAGGTGACCTACACATTCAAACGCAAAGGTAACTTGCTATGTAATCTTGTCCAAAGTTCAATCCAAGTCTGACCTGCATAATTGTCCTGGCTTAAGGATTTTGTAACCTGTGTGCATAACGTTGCTCACTAGCAGCATGTGTGCACCAACACAATATAACATAGTTTTTTTAAGAGTACGCAAATTGCGTACCTTAACTTTATAGGAGAGAAGAACAAACATACAACGAAGTCTACCACTCACTGCGAACAACGAGCGTAGCAACACCAAAGACAACACACACACCACACACACACACCCACAACTACGACCCCAAAGAGCCTACCCAAAACCGCGAACCTCGCCGTGTCTCGACCAACACCGATCATCTCCGAAGAACAGCAACTCCAGCTTACTTGGATAAAACCAGCGAAGACAGTACATAGCGCCTGAGAGGAGCGATCCGGGCAGTCGCGAACACCGGAGGAGTGCATCAAAGGGCCTCTCGTCTCATAGCACAATGCTCTCAACAGAGGAACGGCGTCAAATACACCGCCATCATGCCGGTTCTGCGAATCAAGGCTTTCGCCCCGGAGACAATTGCAGCCACCGGGCAACGAGGCAAATGGCAACACAAACGGCGACGCCTCCAGGAAGGGAAATGACATCCACGGATGCCATCGTCGCCGGTCCGACCAAAGACGAACAGGATTTTCATCCGTAGCGCTGCACATCTCCACGCCGCCAAGATCATGGCCAGCCCTGACCGATGCCTCGCACCGCCGACGTTGCAGCAACATGCCATCAAAGCCACACCAACGAGAACCACTCCAACCTCACTGTCGAGGGAGGACGCCTCAAGCCACCGCCTGCAGCACAAATGAAGAACCGCAGCATCTGCCGAGCGGTGCAAGGACCAGAACCACCACGACGGCCTTCGCCCGCACCAGGGGACTGCCACCAGATCCAGTCTGATCCGCACCTCGAACCACTCTCCGGCAACAGCTCCGTCGAGTCATCACCGCGCGCCTCACACGGCTGCAGCCGAGCGCCCGCTGCCCGCCAGGACCCTTCCTAGCAGGGCCTCGCGGCGCCGGCGCCACAGACGGTGCCGGTGCACCACCAACTCCCACCAGCCTGCTGCGCCCTACGCCAGGCTCCAGACGACCGTCGCCAGCACACACCCCACTGCGAGCCCCGCGCACCAACCACCAAGAGGAGCCAACAACCTCCCAACCCGCGCCAGATCCGGATCGTGGGATCCCGGAATCGCGCACAGAACATCGAAGCCAACCGCCGCCCGAGCACTGGCACCACCGTGGAGCCATCAGGTCACGCGCCGCCG
>NC_041391.1:298773677-298947558 GCF_002162155.2 Triticum dicoccoides | reverse complement strand
CAGCGCCACCAAGCAGGGGAGCCACGCCGCCCAGATCCGCCGGCGGCCCGACGCACGCTGCCGCCGAGCCAAGCGCCGCTGCGAGGGCCGGCCGTCCCGCGCCGTCCAGGAGCCTCCCGAGAGGGGAAGAGCACCGCCGCCACCGACGCACGCGCGGGCTTTGCCCAGCGCCGTCCCCTGGCGGCGGCGAGGAGGGAGGAGGCGAGAAAGGGGAGCGGCGGCAGCGAACTAGGGTTCCGCCCGGGCCGCTCGCGGGAGCGGCACGGGGCACAATATAACAATAGTAAACAACAGATGAACCAATAAAACATTTCAAACAACTATTTGCACCACATTCAATTCAGCTTCGAACCACCATGACATAATACCGGAGAACTCAACAAGTTTCAATCCCACAAGACGATTCCCACAATTCAACAAAATGCAGCTGTTGCGCAGCTCTCCAGGCCAACGATAGAAAAAAGAAGTCTAGATAGCCATCTGTGCACCATATCCAACTACACAATTGCTCACAAGAGGTCAGCGACGTTGGAGGGTAACTCCGCCATCTGAGTATTGCAGAACCTTTGGATGCCAGACAGAACACGCTCATCAGCACGAGCAACAAAGCTGATAGCTACACCAATCCCTCCAGGATGTCCACTTCGTCGAACATTACGAAGGTATTGTACTGGTTGTGCTGGCAGATCATAGTTGATGACAACAGGGACCTGCAATGCATCAGCGCCATGAAGGTCGGTGGTGACGAGGACACGGGATGATCCCGACTGGAGATCCTGGACGGCAGCATCTCTGGAGTGCTGGTCCATACCACCATGGCTTGCCGAGACAGTGTACCCCCTGCCTCTGATCTTTTCGGTCAGTGGCTTGACCTTCCGACGTGCGTTGACAAAGATGATGTTTTGCGTGACGGCCATGGTGTCAAAAAGATCACATAATTTTTGAAACTTCGATTCTTCATTCTCCTCACGAATACTAGTTCCTCCAAGACAAGCATGAGCTTTGACACCTAGCCACTGACCAAGTGCTCCAATAACTTTCTCGGTCTCCTGTGCCAAGTCACGCGTTGGTACAAGAACCAAAGCTTGGCATTCCGTGGATCCATAATCGAGTCGCTGGAGAACTCCACAGGCAAGTGTCACAGTTGTTCCAGACAGTGACTGCTGGATAACATCCAGACCCTTGCAGAATGGGACAATTCCTCGTCGATGGATTGCAGAAGGCATCGCCAGACCTTCAAGAAAAATCACATTAAGACTTCACTATAATACATGTCAGAGTCAAGAAATAATTGTATACGCAAATAAGCATCTCAACATATTAACAAATAAAGTAGGAATTACCATATGCATATATTCCTTTCAGCAGATTTTCTCGAAGACCCATCTCAACGAAACTGTCATGGATTTCATTATATGTGTTGAACTCCTCATAAAATTGAGTTAGCCTATACCATGTCATGTTGAAAGTAATCAAATACCCATAAATATAAATGAAACAGTAAGACAAGACGAGAAACAAACAGACAGAAGTAAACTATCAGATCACATACCGCGTAGTCATCTTGGAAACAAGCTGCTTTCCATCAAACCGAGCTCCTTCTAGTACCGTTGCAGCCACGTCAACACCTTCAGAGACAGTGCAAACAAAGTACATATTAGCAAAATATTTTCTAACCCAAAACTTCAATAAAGCAGAGATGTTTCTCCTGTTCCATCAGAAACGTTGCCGAACTTTTATAGCAAAAGGGTTGGAACTAAACTCCTATTTTACTTTTTAAACACAACCATATCAAAATCAATGTTCTCAAAAAGCATCAATGCGTTGGATCAGAAATTAATCAATACTCCCTCTGTCCCATAATATAAGAACGTTTTTGACACTAGTGTCAAAAACGTTCTTATATTATGGACGGAGGGAGTATATAAAATGGTTGAAGACAGTAAAACATAGTTTTCAATAATCAAACTCTTCTCATTTCTAAACAGGAATTTTGTCCATCAGGGTAATGTTCCCTCCTCAAATTAGTAAAGCAGTTACTGTTTTCCGCATAACTCATCTCACATCTCCCTAGTTGTTTTTGTATTCCATCTGTTTTAACCTTCTTTTGTTCAAGTTCATATTCTTATCTTATGTACGCTTTTTTGTAAAGCAGTAATGTAAGATGGTTTCCTTATGATCATGTAAACGCATGGCCCACCACAATTAGTAAGGCTGTCATCTTGCACGCTCTCTACAGTCCACGTGTTGGTGTACACACCTCTTATATTCCTAATTGTGTCACTCAAAAACTGAAAATCAGTTTGCTTTTCATTTTCTAAAGAGACTGGTAGTCAAATGCCATTTGGGTGTTTTCCTTCTAAATTGTGATAGAAGACTTAGTTCAGAACAGATTTGAAGGTATACAAGTATAACAATTTTATGCACATAGGATTTTGACTCACCTTTTGTTTGAGTTACTCTAATCATGCACGCTGAACTTCCCTTGATAGATTGTGCTCCTTCAGCTCCCAGAGTCTTCGCTGCTGTTTTGTTTCTCGTATAGTCCGCTGTACTGGTCCTTACGTTGTTGTCTTTATTCTCTCCATCTCCAAATTCTTCAGTCGACTCTGGTCCTTTTCCTAGTAAAGCTGTTTCTGCCATTTTCATTTCTTTCTCATGTTGCTTCTCTAATAAAAATTTTGAGTCCAACATATTGCATGTTAAGGTTGCAATCCTTGTGGCGTGACTGCTGCTCCCTGGGTTCATTCCTTTGTTCAGTTCCTTTGAAGCAAGTTGCCCCCCTGTGGATCCTTTTTGCTTGGGATCACTTCTTCTCTCGAATACAATTTTTATAGGTGGCTTCTGTATGCCTTCATGGGCACTGTTAGAACTGATGTCAGCAAACAAAGTGGAACCTTCTGTCGATTCTTTTTGCTTCCGATCTCTCCTTGTGTACACATTTTTTATAGGTGGCTTGTGCATACCTTCACGGGCAGATCAGAAATGGTGTCAGCAAACAAAGTGTCAACCAATTGGTATTGTGCCAAGAAAATTCACAACATACATGATATTTTTAATTATCTTTTTCAAGAACTGAGAATTCATTTATTTCCATTTACGAAAACAATTTTAGCCCATGCTCTTGTAAGTATTTTCCTTTTGATTTGATTTGGAAAGGAATTTCTCATAGCATATTTGATAAATATAGCACAGCAAAGCTCGCAAATGCGCAGTTTTCACTCACCTCTGGGGACCCTTTCAATGAAGCTCGTTGAAGTTGAACTTCCGCTTATGGATTGCCAACCTTCAGCTTTTGGAATGTCTTCTGTAGCTCTCTCAGAGTTCGTTCTGGTGCCCACTAAAGCACTTGCATTGTTTTCTTTGATCTCTCCATCAGTTCTTAAGTCTTCAGTGAACTTCGACACTTGCAGTAATGTAGCCATGTCAGTCTTCAGTTTCTTTTGATGATCCTTGTCGGAACAATCTTCCAAACACGACATATGATCACCTCTTGCTGAGCTTTCACTTGGGGATTGCCCCCCTTTTGCTGCTTTCTTTGAGTTTGTTGTGCTGGCTGCCATAGCACTTGCGCTGTTTTCCGTGATCTCTTCATCAGCTCTCAACTCTGCAATGAACTTCGCCACTTCCAGCAATGTAGCTCTTTCTGTTGTCTTCAGTTCTTCTTTACGTTCCTTGCCTGAGCAACTTCCAAAAGCCAAAGAATAATTGCCTAAGAAATCCATTCCTTTGTTCGGTGTTTCTGGAGGTACCTCAATACCTTCTTATCTTATATCTACATATTCCTTCATGCCGCTAACATTCCGTTCTTCTACTTCCTTCCATTGCCCTTCTATCCTTTTTACTTTGTCTCCAATCATGAACTCGACTAGTCTAGAAGACCATCCAAACACAAAGTGGCAAGAGAAAGGAGCACCAACAAGACTTCCCAATGCTATCCTTAACCTAATAGGCTCCTTATCTCCACTTTCCAAACTTTCCTCATCCACCTCAAGCAAAACTCCAACTGCAGATGCAACTTGATATAGCTCCTTCCAGTTTCTATATGCACCTGGGACCCCATAGACCAAAAGCCACTCTCTGATCAAGTCAAGCTTTTCCCCATCACCTTCATCCCACCTTGCTACAGTGAAATTGACCTCCTTTTCACCCAGAAATGTTTCTACATTGGGAGGCTTTAAACAGCTTAGTAGGTCATCCTCTGAGTTGAAGGATGCTACGAAATTCTGCCTACCTTCTCTCTTTATATCCCAGTCATCAGTCAGCTTCCAGAACTTGTTTAGTTCAGTTTTCACTCTTGCCGGGTCCAAGTTACAGGCATTAGATGTGATCAGCAGGCAGTGATGATAGAATTTTTCTTTTTCAACAACTTCCTTTGAAGGTTGAATCATGTAGAACGGGAACCTTGTAGAATGTCCAAATAGCTGGGCCATAGTACCCAGTTTGTCTTTTATCCTGCATTGATCCAAATTGTGTGACGTCTCTTTACAAGCAAAGCATTTCTTTTTACCGGGTAAAGTAGTTAGTTCTTGCCCCGGCGCAGCCTTATTTTCTCGACTATTACGATCCATCGCTTGTGCTGCAATCTGTACTTCTTTGGCGCTTTCTGGTACAATATAATGCCCTCTTGCTGTTTATATCAACATATACAAGCGCATATCTGATGCGGAGCATCCTACGGTCATCACCATGTCAAGAGTCCGTTTGGCAAGTGACACGTGCGACCTCTACTTCTCATACATAAAGGTGAATCTTCTCCTTTACACGTGTTCACTTGACCCCTTCGAGGATGGTATACTACTTGACACTCCACTCGTGTGCATGCATAGGTATTGCCGGAGCTTCACGGACGACGAGGAGGAGTACAAGCGCCAAGGAACACCTGCACCATCCGCGAGGGAAGCATGGAAGAGAAGGAAGAACAGGACCCGCTCTGTCTGGAGCGAGCGGTACTACCGCCCACACCAGGCGGTACTACCGCTGAAGGCACACCGGTGGTACAACCGCTCGACTACCGCCCAACTACCGGCCCAGCTTCTGTATTCAAGCGGTGCAAGACCGGTACAGCCCCGGTTCTTCCCCCAGCTGTGACTAGACCGGTACAACCGGTCCTACCTCCGGTACAACCGCTCCCTACCTTCGCGTGCACCTCCAGAAACCGGTTCCTGAGCTCCTAGCGGTACAACCGCTCGCACATCCGGTACAACCGCCCTGCCTATGCGCAGTGAGAGGGGTTTCACCCCATGTATCCCCCCACTTACCCCTTGGACTATATATACTTGTCCCTTAGCTCCGTACTAGGGTTAGCAAATATGATTAGCAAATATGATAGCTCATTCTTAGGTGAGCTTTGCTCCTACCTCTTCTCTTGAGAGAGAGAGACTACCACTCCCATGGAGTTCAAGACTTCCATGTGAGAAGATCCCGAGGGATTCAAGACCCCCTTTGTGGGAAGATCCTTCTAGGATTCAAGCCCCCATCTCCTTTGGATTTGGGATGAACTCTACCTTGTATCTTTTTCTTTGTTGTTCATGTACCTTGTGGATCTTGTGTGTTTGATTGTCTAGTGGATGTGTGATTGGACTTATTTTTGAGTGTTTTCCCTTGTGATTTCTCCCCCGTTCTTCCCCGTGTTCGTCGTGTTCTTCGAGGGATCCCACTCCAAACGTGAAAGATCATCACCATAGGGTTCCACCCTACATCATCTTGGTATCATGAGCCACGTTGATCACGTTTTTGGAGCCCCTACCCCGTGTTTTCTAGCTTGATTTTGTTGTTTTCGTCCTAAATCCGAAAATCCCCACCAAAAATAGCCCCCAAATTTTTTTGTGATTTGTTGGTTTGATGATGTTTTGTTGATTTTGATCTATGGATTTGCTTGGTTTCAAGTGGATCTAGCATTCCTCCAAGTTTCCCCTCTTCTCATCCACGAAATCCATCCAATTTTGGCCCCAAAATCATCCATTTTCGCCCCAAAATCGCGCCCCGAGTCGATCTGCGAAAATTCCCGACACGAGCGGTACTTCCGCCCCTCCGAGCGGTACTACCGCTGAGTACCTCGAGCGGTACAACCGCCCATCCGAGCGGTACTACCGCCCCTCCCAGTTTCAGCGTTCCGAGTTTCACCGTTTTGCCCATAACTAATTCATCCGGAGTCCGTTTTTGACGTTCTTTAGCTTGTTTTGAAGCTATTGACATCCCCCATACCACAAAAATACCACCAACATCATTTGACTCCATCAAAATTTTGGGAAATTGGCAAGTTTGCCTAGGTCTTCCACCACATCATCCGCATAGCCACCACCGACTTCCGCAACCTAACCCATTGTGATCCATATAGCATTAGTGGTTGCTTGAGTAGTGATTCAAGTCTCCTAAGGTGTTTCGGCTACTTAGGGACGATTTCTTCTTCATCAACCACCACCACCACTTCCGCATAGGCTTACCCACCATACACTTCCGCCACCCCCAACTTAACCTAATTTTGTTTGAGTTGTGGCTTGTGTCTCCTAAGGTGTTTCGGCTACTTAGGGACGACAACTCCAACTCCGACACGTGTATAGCCCATCATTCCACCCCACATTGCCAAGTGCAAACCACCACCGCCCTACGCTACCACCATTTTGACATTTGACGTTTGAGATTTTGAGTTCGCGGTTTTTCCATTTTCTAAGGTGTTTCGGCTACTTAGGGACGAGTCTCCATCATCTTGGTATCTACATCACGAACACCGCCACTCATCATCGCAAAGGACGGTAACCTCGACGACGCCATTGTATATTACACTTGCAATTGCATTGTTAACCCTTAGCCCATTTTGCGTTACTTGCCTATCGAGACTAGCCATTTGAGTATTGCCGGCAACGTTACTTGTGCACATTAGTGATCATACTTCCCATAGCATACATACCATATCATCGTGGTACATATATTGGTATCATATCTTGTGTCACAAGTTTGTTCCCGCATATACACAATTGCTATCTTGGTTTGTGCATTGTGCAAAAGTGGCCATAGAAAAAAAAGAGAGAAATAAAGCTTTTAAGCAAAAGAAAGAGAGCAAAGAAGCTTGTAAGCAAGTGCCATAGCATCATACCACATTGCACATAAGATTTTCATATCCGATCATCTTGGATCATCTTGAGAGAAACACCGGAACCATACATACATAGCATACTTGGAATAGAAAGTTTATCCATTTTGCATCTTATAGGTTGTGCACAAGTGTCGTATCCGCCTATAGAGCAATCGTGCTAGCGTCTCTCTTGAGTTGTGCAACACGAGCGTTTTCCGTGGATTCCATATTTTATGCTCATTCCTTGGTTGCACGACCCCATTTATCTATCCGTGTGTGTGTTTCCGTGTGCTACATATTGCTATTGGTCCATTTGTTTCACTTGCGAATTTGTGAATCTCTTTCAACATTATTGACTCTTGCTAACATTTTGCATCAAATTTTTGTGCCACTATCCTCACCGAGCTACACCATAAGCTTTACTTGATAGGTGTGAGTCAACAAGTCCGGTACCAATTCCACTATTCTTTCATCTCACATTGAGTGAAACGGGATACATCCTCAACTTTGGGAAAAGGTAACTTGGTATTGTTTATCTCATTTCCTACTCACCTCTACTCGAGTCTTGTGATGGATAGGCAAGGCATTTCACCTTCGGTCTACAACAACAACGACGAGTTCGATGCCACGGAAAACAACTACGACGCCAAGATGCAAGCTCAAATGGAGGAGATCAAAGCCCTCAACAAGTCCTACAAGCGATCTTCCTCATCTTCGAGAAGACGCTCAAGAGCACATGCTTCCGAGCTACCATCTATGGCAAGATCACATCGGCATTGACACCATCACCAACAAGAACGTGAAGGTCAAGAGCTCAACACCAACAACCGCTCAACGACTTCACCATCTCCCTTGGCATCTTCCCAAGCGACTTCAAGGCATCTTCGCCTATGGACATACGGCATCTTCGCCAACAAGAACCTCAAGACTACGCTCAAGAGAAGCTCCCCAAGCTCAAGTCCGCGACTTCCACGAGCTACCACGACCTCGACATCAAGCACGCGATTCCTTTCTATGGGACTCAAGAAGCCGAGGACTATCTCGAGTGGGAGTGTTTGATGGACGACTACCTCAAGCTACATCAAGTTCCTTCCGAAGATCAAGTGAAGTGTGCCACAAGAAACTTCCACGACTATGCCTCGACATGGTGGCTTCACACACCTTCGGAGAGCTACAAGACGAGTTGGCCCAAGACGAAGAGAGCTTTGCGGCGAGAGTTTGTACCTCCAACCTACACGGAACAACTTCAACGCCAATTGGAGAACACCATCCAAGGATCCAAGTCCATCGACGCGTACTTCAAGGAGATGAAGCATGCCTTGCGACGAGCCGGCGTGGACGACCCCATTTGGATGAAGTTCCACTTCATGATGGGCTTACACAACGACATCTCCAAGACCATCTTCCTCGAGAATTACAAGTCCATCGACGACTACTACATTGGTGCTCTCAAGGCGAAACAAGAACTCATGAAGGCCACGGCTTCTCCACCCCAAGCAAACTTCACGGCGACCAAGCTCCATGAGAACGAGCATGAGGATAGTACCACCAAGATGTCCAAGCCCGACGAGCTCCAAGACGATGCTCCCAAGTGCGACTTCACCGCCATCCCTCTTTGGGGCATTGATGGTGCCGAGTCTACCACGACTCTTTTTCAAGACGGTGCGGCGACGAGTACGACTACGGAGGCCCTCAAGGACCAAGCTTTGGAGGCGAGCGACAAGGTGGCGAGCAAGGATGATGCTTCCATCTTAGGAGGCGAGAGTGATGATGTGCCATCTTCGGCCTTCATCAACAGCGACGGTGATGAGATGATCGAGCATGGGATTTTCCCTTCGGTCATGGAGGAGAGTGATGATGTGCCATCTTCGGCCTTCATCCATGGCGACGGCGATGAGATGGTTGAGTATTTCACCTCGACCACGGCGACGTATGATGACTTGAGTGACTTTTGCCACCATATTGAGAGTGAGAGTGACTTCACCACTAGCCCCATATATGACGAGTTGCCCCACTTTTCATGTGAGGAGAGCCACAACCCCCACCACTTGAGTGAGATGAGTGACTCCACCATATGTGACTTTGAGTGCACCTACTTTGAGGGAGTGAGTGAACCACCACATAGAGAGAGAGATAGTTGATAGGTCTGGTGAGGACATTTGCATTTCTAACAACTTGACCTCTACCTCTATTGTGTCTTCTCATTTGGTGCTAGGTCCCATTTATGATGACGCGCCGATCCTCGACAACTTCGTCCTCCCTTTGGACAAACCGATGGCCATGGTGGAATATGATGCACCCCCACATGGTTCCATCAAGATGAAGATGACCACCGTTTGGTCTTTCCCACCTTACCTACAACACTTGAGTGGAATGAACAAGGTAACATAGGTGAAGGTGATGCTCTAGTCCCACTAGTGGACATTCTTGACATTGATTGCTTGCATGATGTTGATCCACCTAGTACCTTGCTTCATGCTAGTATGATTTCCCCATGTGATGATTTGCCCATTTATGATGAATATGATGATTCTCATGTGGAATCTATTAGTAGTGATGCCATGTTACATAGGATTTCTTGTGACAATTCTTTAGGTCACATCATGTTTGCTAATCCGCTTGATTTGTCATATGCTATGCATGAGATCAATCATATGTCTTATTTGCAATCTCTTCATAGTGACTATGCATATGCCATTAAAATGAACCCAATTTGCACATATGGCATAGATGACAAGCCCATGGTTATTGGCATTTGTTTTTCTTGTGATGATATTGATATGCTCCCATTGCATCATTTATCTCATATGCCATGCCATGACCACCTAGCTTCGGATATGCATTGTTTTGGATGTTGTCCATTTTCTCCATATGATATTTCCGCTATTGCTCATGAGGAGGCCCCCATAGTTTCCTCGTGCATTGTAGGAGATTTTGATCCATCCCATTCATTGCATGATCCAAATACTTGTGTGCACCATATGCTCCCCATGAATAAACATGCTAGTGATGTGCCATATACTCGCATTCTCAATTTGTGTCCCCATCGTGTCATACATAATAACTATTCTTTCATGATGGATGACATATTCTTATACCATGCATCAAATTTCTTTGAGCGATGCTTATCTTGTGCTAACTCACATGTGCACACACACATCATGATGGATGATGTGTACATTTACCACGCGCACAATTTCTTTGGTTTTTGTCTCCTTTGTGTAGGTACCCATGAATACTTGTCAACCTCGCAATCCCACGAGTTGACAAAACGAGCTCTAGAGAGCAATGATGCCTTGGGATCCCATGGATTGTCTTTCCCACCGCTCTCTTCGCGCAAAGACGTCGTGCATTCATTCTACATGGCCCTCACTTGGCTATGGGTTATTGTTCATTACATATCATATGCCCATCTTGCCATGTTCACTTTGCATGATATGCTCATTCATATGCCTTTGACATGCATTTGTGACCCATGCTTTGCATTACACATGATGATTGATTCTAGTACTTGTATGTGTATTTGCAAGCTTGGTGGAGATATTGCTTGTTCTTGCCATGTTCCTTTTGTGCACCATTCCTATGATGACACTTTCATCTTGCTTTGTGTTCGTGCTTGCGATATGTCATGTGCATTGTCTATGCCTACTATTTGCTCACATGACATGATTGCCATGATTTACTCTAGTGTGTTGCATCTTCGCTCCACTAGTTTACACGATTTGATTACTATGCTTGCTTATATTGCATCACCCATGATTCATACTTGCTCATCTCATGCGGTTGATATGACAACCATCTATATGCTTTGCATATGACTCATATTGCTTCTTGTCATATATCTCCGTGTGTTGCCTCTCTCATGCTAGATTTGCCATGTATTGAATGCAACCATGCTATTAGTCTTGCTCGTGAGTTTGCCCCCATAGCATTCTCACATATGTTTGGAGATTTGGACATATTACTTGTGAAGCATGTTTGTCTTACTTCTTTGCACCATATACCTAGTGCCATGAATATTGCCATTGTTGCATCATATTATTCATGCACTTGTGCTTCTAATCATTATGTGCACAAGATGAGAACCATCATGATGGATGATGTGTTTATCTACCATGCGCATACATTCTTTGTATTGTTTTGTACATGTGTAGGATACTTGGACTTTGTGTCGACTTCCACTTCACGTGAGTTGACCATTCGAGCTCTTGAGAGCGAGCCTCACACATTCTACCATGACTCGCTTCTACACCACATTTCCTACCACTTCGGCATTGTGAAGAATGCACAAGGACACGCTTTCAAGGTGACATCCTTCTTGACCTTGGATATTGTGGATCATACTTCATGTGTTGCTTGCACCATTTGCACACATGGTCGAGATATTTCTTTCACCCATGATGGTCACATTTCCGTTCTTCATGACATATGTACCTTGTGTGTTGCATCCAATTCTTGGACTACTTGCTACTATCATATGGTTGGTTGCACCAATGTCATTTCTTCACATATGCCATGTCCCTTTGCTTGTCACATGATTCACTTGATTGCCTCACACATGATGAACAATTGCTCTTCCTATTATGTTGAGTGACACACTATATTCACTACACCCTATGCACATTATGCTTGGATTGTCTTGCACTTGACCCATGTGTTTAGACATCTCATCTTATTTGGTGTTGTGAATGATTCCTATGCCTACCATAGACCTTTCATTGAGCAATTTGTGAATGCTTGCAATGAACTTGAGGTAGATGCTTATTCTCTTGTCACACATATTTGCATCACTACCTCACGTTTGCATACTTGTCCCCATGATATCTTTGATTGTGCTCAATTTATGCGCTTACATGCCATGTCACAATCCTTTGTCACACAATTTGATATGCTTGATGACGACACTTGTTTGGTGAATCACCTCTTCAATGCTTGGTTTTGCACTAACGCTAACCACATTTGTTTTTCCAAGTGTTTGTTCCATTTGCTCCTTTTGAAGGAATCACAAGACGGTGCGACATTGGAGAGTGCCCATTTCGAGCTACTAGACGATGAGTGCTTGGTGATTGACCACTTCGACATGGCACCGCCATCTCTTTCCCATGGTGATTTGGCTTTCGATCCGAGGTCGGATCTTTTCCAAGGGGGAGGGGATGATGCGGAGCATCCTACGGTCATCACCATGTCAAGAGTCCGTTTGGCAAGTGACACGTGCGACCTCTACTTCTCATACATAAAGGTGAATCTTCTCCTTTACACGTGTTCACTTGACCCCTTCGAGGATGGTATACTACTTGACACTCCACTCGTGTGCATGCATAGGTATTGCCGGAGCTTCACGGACGACGAGGAGGAGTACAAGCGCCAAGGAACACCTGCACCATCCGCGAGGGAAGCATGGAAGAGAAGGAAGAAGAGGACCCGCTCTGTCTGGAGCGAGCGGTACTACTGCCCACACCAGGCGGTACTACCACTGAAGGCACACCGGCGGTACAACCGCTCGACTACCGCCCAACTACCGGCCCAGCTTCTGTATTCAAGCGGTGCAAGACCGGTACAGCCCCGGTTCTTCCCCCAGCTGTGACTAGACCAGTACAACCGGTTCTACCTCCGGTACAACCGCTCCCTACCTTCGCGTGCACCTCCAGAAACCGGTTCCTGAGCTCCTAGCGGTACAACCGCTCACACATCCGGTACAACCGCCCTGCCTGTGCGCAGTGAGAGGGGTTTCACCCCATGTATCCCCCACTTACCCCTTGGACTATATATACTTGTCCCTTAGCTCCGTACTAGGGTTAGCAAATATGATAGCTCATTCTTAGGTGAGCTTTGCTCCTACCTCTTCTCTTGAGAGAGAGAGAGACTACCACTCCCATGGAGTTCAAGACCTCCATGTGAGAAGATCCCGAGGGATTCAAGACCCCCTTTGTGGGAAGATCCTTCTAGGATTCAAGCCCCCATCTCCTTTGGATTTGGGATGAACTCTACCTTGTATCTTTCTCTTTGTTGTTCATGTACCTTGTGGATCTTGTGTGTTTGATTGTCTAGTGGATGTGTGATTGGACTTGTTCTTGAGTGTTTCCCCTTGTGATTTCTCCCCCGTTCTTCCCTGTGTTCGTCGTGTTCTTCGTGGGATCCCACTCCAAACGTGAAAGATCATCACCATAGGGTTCCACCCTACATCAATATCCCAAGGGAAAAAAGAGAGAAATCAGGACCAGATCCTTTTAAAGAAAAAAGTAAGCGCATGGAACAGAAGTGTTTTTGTTAGTTAATATTAAAAGGAAAGGATTTATGGACATATCAAGCATCTATATAATATGGGAATATTTGCAACCGAAGTACTGAAATAATGTCTTGAATAGTGTCTTTGTTATAAATTTCAATATATTAAGGTAACCCGCAGTGGTCGTGGTGGTGGACAAAGAGAGAATATGCTGCGCAACCAGGTTCGATCCCTGGATGTGGCGAGGGTCAGATTGCACCCTTCAATTTTTGTTTATTGCACTAAAATCTTCTTTTGGCTCAACTAGGAAACAAATGGGAGTTCCAGATCTTTGAAGATATACAGAAGAAATCAACATAAATAGACTCCCTCCGTAAAGAAATATAAGAGCGTTTAGATCACTAAAATAGTGAGCTAAACGCTCTTATATTTCTTTACGGAGGGAGTACCATGCACTTGAAAAAAAAGTATTACTAAATTTTCTACGAAA
The DNA here is from genome assembly GCF_002162155.2 of Triticum dicoccoides. Classification (NCBI taxonomy): domain Eukaryota; kingdom Viridiplantae; phylum Streptophyta; class Magnoliopsida; order Poales; family Poaceae; genus Triticum; species Triticum dicoccoides. The sequence goes on along the minus strand of NC_041391.1, from coordinate 298,933,767 downwards.
GCTCACAGAAGACCTCATCTCAATTGTAGAAAATGATAGCACTTGAGAGACTCAATAACACCTAGAAAATATTTATCACACCGTGAAGATACTAATCAGCACCCGATAGACGATAAAACATCACTTGACAACATTAAATAAAACAGTGAAGACATGCCATACAATTCAAATACAAAATCTTCACTATACAAAGCCTGAATAAAACCTTATAAATCAAAAAAAGAGCGGTGGAGACCGCCACCACGTGTCGAACGACCATTCAATTGGGATAATCTACGCCGTCCAACTCCAACGGCCACAAGACCAAGTTGGCATGTGATGGTGACTGTCAGGCCCCAGCCCTATCACCCCTCCCAAATAAAATAAACCACAGGTGGCCATCATCAGATCAACTAATGGCCCCCATTAGCCAAGCAATCATTGTGTAGCATAGTACAGATAAGGATTGCCCTTCTCTATAAGAAGGGCTGAACTCGAACTCGATCGTGCGCTATGGAGGTTGGGACCCCAAAAAAACGAAATGGAAAATGAACTGATGTTGGTAGTAGGATATGCGAGTTGTGAGCACAGCGTGCCGGTCAGTGAGGTCTGACCTAGGTCGGGGCCCTCCTGCGCCTTCACCGCTTCGGAAGACGAACGCCAGCGCAGGATGAGGGGCGGCGGTTCTTGCCACGGTTTAGGGCGAGCTAGGGTTTTGAGGACAGGGACGGGGCGGCGACGGTCAGGCAGAGAGGGGATGGAGCAAGGGTTTCTACAGCATTTGAATTGGAGGCGACTCGCAGACCGTAGTGAGCTCGCGAGTCCAGTTTTGGTAAGAAAAGCTAACACCTCTATCCTGAAATGCCGGGGAGGGAGAAGGTAGAGCTCCAGCGTACCTCCAGAACTAGGGCGGCGGTGCACGGCGGTAGATCGGCCGGAGATGTTGAGGGAGGCAGCCAGGAAATTTATTCGGTCTCGATTGATGTAGAGCGATCAATCCACGTTGCCGGCGGCAGTGGACTAGTGATATGACGGCCGGCACCGGAGTGGAAACTGAAAATACCCGTTCTGCAGAGGGCCTCGGGATATCTCTACTACAAAAAAGGCCCTCGAAAAGTCGGTATGTTCTTTCATTTCGACCCTTCACTCGTTACTAATGTAGAGCAAGGCCATATCTCGTTGTAAAATAATTTTCTTTTCTTTTTCCGAAAAGGAGGATGATCCCGGGCCTCTGCATCAGGACGATGCATGCAGCCATTTTATTAACTTTTCACTAAGGTCATACAAAGTAATACATCAGTAAGTCTGGAAACACTATCACTATCTTGGCAACATCGATCCATCTTCAGAGCAGGTACTGATGCATCGATCTTGCCAGGCTTGCCGTCGACTTCACCATGGCACTAGACAACAACACCTCCCTACGCGCGTTCATCATCAAACATCCGTCGCCTAGACCCTGCTGCATCACGCCACCGAGACTCCACATCATCGATGCGCCACATGAAACGACGTTCCAGTGCTGAAACCGTCCACTGGTCCCTTGAATGATGCGGAGGATCCTACGGACACCACCATGTCAAGAGTCCATTTGGCAAGTGACACCTGTGACATCTACTTCACATACACAAAGGTGAATCATCTCCTTGACACGTGCTCATTTGACCCCTTCGAGGATGGTATACTACTTGATACTCCTCTTGTGTGCATGCATAGGTATTGCCGAAGCTTCCTCATCGACGAGGAGAAGTGCGAGCACATGTGTACGTGTACACCATCCACGAGGGAAGCATGGAATAGAAGATGGAAGAATCTGCGCCCGGATCATCCGGATCCCCTCCCGGACGATCCGACCAACACCTGGACGATCTGGCTACGCGCCTCGAAGACTACAGCACGAGCCTAGACGAAGCCGGATCATCTGGATCCCCTGCCGGATCTTCCGGACCCACCAGGACTTCTAGACAACCGCCCGGACCTCCGAACCCCTGACTACGGCTACGACACAGCCGGACGATCCGGACGACCACCCGGATCATCTGGACCCCCATCCGGATCATCCAGCCTTTGCCTGCGCACATGACTCAGGCCGAGGCCCGTGTACCCATTCGCCCCTCACTTACCCCTTTGTGGACTAACACTATATATACTCCTCCTCCACCATTTGGGGTTAGCATTGTGATAGCTCATCTTGGAGATAGAGCTTTGCTCATCCACTTACCTCTACTCCTTTGGAGACCAAGGCCTCCTCAAGGAAAAGATCCCCTAAGTGGATTCAAGACCTCCTCATGGAGAAGATCCCCCTAGTGGATGCAAGACCTCGTTCCTCCCGGATTGGGATGAACTAGCTACTGTGTATCCTCCCTTATTGACCTTGGATCTCGTGTTCCCCTTTGAGTATGTGGATTTAGCACATGTCTTTAGGGTCTCGTTGATTTGAGTGTTTCCTCTCTTTGTGTTCATCGTGTTCTTCAGGAATTCCCCTCCAAATCGTGAAAGATTGACCATTAAGGTTCCACCCTACATCATCGGGCCGATGCACACCTCCAAGAATGACGGCCCCAAGGAGGGAACGGCACAAGAGCGCCGCTTTCATCTAACTGACTGATCTAGGGTTTCCCCCGAAGGTAGTGGATAGAGGTCTGGAGCTTCTCCATGACGATGCCTTCAAGAAGGGGGCGACACAGAAGAACGTCGCCATTGTGGCCTTGGCAACTAGCCAAGAGCGGGGTTTTCACCTGAATCTTCTCGACGAACCTCTATCCAGCATCGTGTGCATCGGATCGCCACCTTCGGAGATCTCGACTAAGACCAAGGCGAGCCAAGCCCATCAGACGCATGCCAACCTGAATCAGGTCAATGGAGCCTGCGGCGGTCGGAACCACCAAAACTAGCACCACGAGAGGATGAACCACCATCTAGACAAGGCTAGAAGGAGCACAAAGATATCCACTGCCACACCATGGGAACGCTTGAAGGCTGGACCGTGCCACAAGATGCGTTGTCCACTGTGCACCGATTCATGCCCATCAGCTTGGTACCGATCCGTGCCGCCAGAGCCGCATTGATCCGCCTCCATGTTCCACACCGTCGGTGCCACGCCAGCCTGCTGAAGAGCGTTGCTGGAGCCGACCTGACCCCACGAGGGCCTTGACGGAGCGAATTCCTGTCAGATCCCTCGGCAGGGTTCATGACGAGATTAGAAGTACCGTAACGGAGTCTGCACACATAGTTTACCCAGGTTTGGGCCTCCGAAGAGTAATACCCTACGTCCTGCTTTGTCTTGGTATTCATGGTGAGGGGATACCTCGTGCAGAGGATTACAATGGTGTTTGAGATGTCTACCAAGAGTTGAGTTTTTAGATTGGATCCCTAATAAGGTCCTAGGCCTACATTTATATAGAAAGAAGAGTCCTAGGGCTTACATATCTTGGGGAACATGTTCATCTCCTTTTCCTTCCTAGGTTCTGTGGTTCCCTTTGGACCTGGTGGGCCCTAGTCAAGGACAAGGTCGGTCTCCTTTATGTTAGGCACCCCGGGTCCATCACCCTGTCAGTAGCCCCCGAGCATGGTGGAGGTCGCAGCGAGGGTCGCGAGACCTCCAGCGGGCTCTTCTCTTCATGTATGTGGCCTCCTGGGTCGTCATACGCCAACCTCCTCTTTCCTATCACCAGCAATCTTCCCGGGTGTTAGGGCCAAAAACTCCATGGGCCTGCCCACCAGTCGTGCAGGCACCGTGTTAGGTATTGTTTGTATATTGATCTGTTTTGAATATGTCACTTGGATGGCCACATTGAGCCCTGCCTGACCTCTCTTCTCCGCCATCAGGCACTCCGCCAACTTCTTCTAGATTAATGGCGCCCACGCCTCCCTCTATCAAAAGTCACTGCCGCCGCTCCCTCCACCTCCGGAGAGAAACCCGGTCAAGGCGACCTGCTTGAGATCGTGTTGCCGTGCCTTCCTCGTCCGCCCGAGTGGGTTAGTGATTGGGAGCGTTCCTCTGTTTCTCAATCCCAGGTGGTGCTGATGGGGCATCTTACAGAGTTCACTGAGATGGGCTAGATGGCGCCTCGTTCAAGGGATAAGGTCCCACGACCATTACGGTGGAACCAGGTGGTGCGCGTAGCATTCATCCACTACGGGCTAAGATTTCCTCTTAGTCCTTTCACCAGGGACATGCTGGCCTCCTACGGGCTTCAGCTGCATCACCTAACACCGAGCAGTGTCCTGCACCTCTCTTGCTTTGTGTCCCTTTGTGAGTGTTTCTTGGGCGTTCGCCCCCACTTCGGTCTTTTTTGGTATTTCTTTGAAGTGGTTCCCCACCTTAAGCACAAAAGGATCCCTTCCTGTGGCGGGGCCATCCCGCAACACCGTTTGAGCTTCGATTACTGAGATTTGGCGTTGGCACCAGAGACGGAATATAGAAGCAGGGGTGGTATTGCGCCCCAGATAACTTCCATGACCCTAGTAACCTAGGGCTGCCCGAGTTGGCCGATGTGCCCTATTGGCAGAGGCTAGAGTGGCAGTCAAAAGTTGACCTTGACCTATGTAGGAATCAAAAGTATGGCTAGAGGGTGGGTGATTAGACTACTTGATGATACGTCCCCAACGTATCTATAATTTATGAAGTATTCATGCCATGTTTACGATAATTTTATATGATTTGATTAGAACTAACCCAGACTAATGTTATTTTTAGCAGAACTATCATGCTGTCGTTTTTTGTGCAGAAATAAAAGTTCTCAAAATGAGCTAAAAATTTACGGTGATTTTTTCTAGACCAAAAGAGAACCCCGAAGCACAAGAGTTGGACCAGAAGCTTCACGAGGAAGTGGCAAGGGTGGAGGACGCGCCCCCCTGTCTTCCCGCTGCCTCGTGGACCCCCCCTAACGTGAAACCGACGCCAAAAATTCTTATAAATCCTGAAACCCCCAGAAAGAAACCTAGATCAGGAGTTCCGCCACCGCAAGCCTCTGTAGCCATGAAAAACCATCGGGAGCCCGTTCCGGCACCCTGTGGGAGGGGGAAACCATCACCGGTGTCCATCTTCATCATCTCGGTGATCTCCATGACGAGGAGGGAGTAGTTCACCCTCAGGGCTGAGGGTATGTACCAGTAGCTGTGTGTTTGATCTCTCTCCCCATCTCCTGTTCTTGATTTGGCACGGTCTTGATGTACCGTGAGCTTTATTATTATAGTTGGATCATATGGTGTGTCTCCCCCTCTACCTTCTTGTGATGAATTGAGTCTTGCTCTTTGAGGTTTCATTATGTTGGATTTTTGAGAACACTTGATGTATGTCTTGCGATGGGATATCCATGGTGACACTTGGATGTTCTATTGATTCACTTGATGTATGTTTTGGCACTCAACTCGCGGATTCCCGAGGTGACATGCGGTAATCTATGCATAGGGGTAGATGCACGTTTTCGTCCTACGTTCTCTGATAGAAACTTTGGAGCGATTCTTTGTTGCATGTTGAGGGGTTGTTATATGATCCAATTATGTTATCATTGTTGAGAGAACTTGCACTAGTGAAAGTATGAACCCTAGGCCTTGTTTCCAAGCATTGCAGTACCGTCTTTGCTCACTTTTACTACTAGTTACCTTGCTGTTTTTATATTTTCAGATTACAAAAACCTATATCTACTATCCATATTACACTCGTATCACCATCTCTTCACTGAACTAGTGCACCTATACAATCTACCATAGTATTGGGTGTGTTGGGGACACAAGAGGCTCTTCGTTATTTGGTTGCAGGGTTGTTTGAGAGAGACCATCTTCACCCTACGCCTCCCACGGATTGACAAACCTTAGGTCATCCACTTGAGGGAAATTTGCTACTGTCCTACAAAACTCTGCGCTTGGAGGCCCAACATGAGTCTACAAGAAGAAGGTTCCGTAGTAGACATCAAGCTCTTTTCTGGCGCCGTTGCCGGGGAGGCGAGTACTTGAAGGTATATCTTTAGATCTTGCAATTTAATCTTTTAGTTTCTTGTTTTATCACTAGTTTAGTTTATAAAAGAAAATTACAAAAAAAATGGAATTGAGGTTGCCTCATATGCTTCATCTTTTTAATGTCTTTCGTGAAAATGATGGAAAGGGAAATCGTGCTCAAGTATTAGGGGAAGAAGTCAATAAAATGTTTGGCACTAAATTTTTGAATGATGAGCATGATTGCAATGTTGTTAGTATGAATTCCTTGAATATCCATGATGCTAATGATATGCAAAGCCATAAGCTTGGGGATGCTATGTTTGACGAACATCATATTTTTTGTCCCCCAAGTTTTGATGAGCAAATTTATTATGATGATAACATGCCTCCTATTTATTATGATTATATTGATGGAACTGGGTTTGGAAGAGTGTCAACTCTAGGTACTAATGACCCCACTATTTTGGAGGGTGTTGAATCTTATTGTAATAATGATGAATGTGGATTTGGAGAGGTCATGACCTTGTTTAGTGGTGAATCCACTATTATGGAAGAGGTTCCAATTGATTATGAGAACAAAGTTGCTATCTATGATGATTATTGTGATGATATGTATGCTATAAAGAATAATGATAACCATGAAACTTGTCATCATGATTTTAATTTTCTATTGGATTATGCCTCACATGATAGTTATTTTGTTGAATTTGGCCCCGCTACTATGAATGAGAAGAATTTTGCTTATGTGGAGAGTAATAAAATTTCTATGCTTATGAATCATGAAAAGAATGCTTTGTGTGATACCTATATTGTTGGATTCATTCATGATGCTACTAAAAATTATTATGAGGGAGGAATATATGCTTCTACATATTGCAATAATATCAAGTTTCCTCTCTATGTGTTGAAAATCTTGAAGTTATGCTTGATTTGATTTCCTATGCTACTAGATTCTTGCTCCCATAAATTGTTTGCTCACAAATACCTATGCATAGGAAGTGGGTTAGACTTAAATGTGCTAGTCATATGCTTCATAATGCTCCCATTATGTTTCAATTCTTATCTTTCATGTGAGCATCATTGAAATCATCATGCCTAGCTTAAAAGGCATTAAAAAAGTGCTTGCTGGGAGACAACCAAATATTTCCCCTACTGTTTTTGTGTGTTAACGTGATTAGGCTACTGTATTAGTCATGTTTTATAGCCTTTGTTTCAATAAAGTGCCAAGTAAGACCTTTGGGATGGTCTATGGTGATAGTTGATTTGATCTTGCTGAAGAACAGAAACTTTTGCGCCTAGTAAAATAATTTTCATTTTTTACAGAAGCGCGATAAAATCCTTATTATTTTTGCACAAAATTTATATACAAATTTCCCAGGTTGTCCTAAATTTTCAGAATTTTTGGAGTAGCATAAGTATGGTTGTTGTTCAGATCATTACAGGTTGTTCTGTTTTTGACAGATTCTATTTTTAACGCATAGTTTGCCTGTTTTAGTGTTTCCATAGCTTATATTAAGTAATATAAATGGTGGAAATGATAGAGTACAGTAGGAATTGTGTGAGAATAATTATGGATCTTGTCTTGGCAGTACCAAAGTTAATGATTTGTCTTTATCATACTAACCTATCTCATGAAATTCCGTTAAGTTTTGTGTTATGAAGTTTTCAAGTTTTGGGTGAAGATTTAATGGACTATGCAGTAAGGAGTGGCAATAGCCTAAGCTTGGGGATTCCCAAGGCACCCCAAGGTAATATTCAAGGACAACAAAGCATCTAAGCTTGGGGATGCCCCGGATGGCATCCCTCTTTTATCTTCAATCCATTGGTAAATTTACTTGAGGCTATATTTTTATTCACCACATGATATGAGTTTTGCTTGAAGCATCATTTTATTTTATTAGGATTTACTTGTTGTTATTTAGAGTAATATTTTGCATCTTTTAGTTCAATCAAAAGATCAAGTGTAGCCTTTGCCATGCTTATTTTGCAAGTCCATTTGTTGCTGTTTTGAAAACAGAAAGTTTTCTATCTTTGTCTGAATATTTGTGAATAGTCAGAACATGATAAAATCTTGAAATTTTTACACAATGAGTAACAACAAATTTTATACAGTGTGGTAATTTTTCAGAATTTTTGGAGTTAGAGAAGTATGATCCCTCTTGCATTCTTTACAGATTGTTCTGTTTAGATAGATTGCTGCTAGTTTGCATTGTTTGCATATGTTTGCTTGTTTAATTATTCTACTTGAGGATAGGAGTATTAAATATGTAGAGACATTTAGTATGCAATGTAAAATTATAATTTTAGTGATTTTCTATAGTAGAGGATGATAAGGTTTTGTGTTGGTTTATACTAACTTATCTCACGAGTTCTTGTTGAGTTTTGTGTGGATGAAGCTTTAAGGATTAGGGAAACTATGATATGAGAGGAATTAAGGAGACACAAAAGCTAAATCTTGGGGATGCCCAAGGCATCCATAATTAATATTTCAAGAAGTCTCAAGCATCTAAGCTTAGGGATGCCCTGATTGGCATCCCACCTTTCTTCATCAACAATTATCGGTTAGCCTCGGTTGAGCCTAAGTTTTTGCTTCTTCACATTGGTTATGCTATACTTGGAATGTCATTTTATTTTGTTTTGCTTGTTGTTTGAATAAATTAGTTAAGCTCAAATTTTCTTTATGAGAGACAGTCTTCACATAGCTACTTAATTATTTGACTACTCATTGATCTTCACTTATATCTTTTTGGAGTAGTTTGTAATTTACTTTTGTGCTTCACTTATATCCTATGAGTAAATTGTTGAATGAATTGAATATCATAAATCTGAATTTATATATGTTTCATATGCTTATCCCATGGGGAGTAATGACTTCACATATAAGAAGTAGAGGTGGTAAATTTATTGAAAGTTAGCAAACATAGTATTGGTCACTTGAACAATTCATGAAAGAATATTGAAGGAAGAGAGATTTCACATATAAATATACTATCTTGGACATCTTATATGATTGTGAGCCCCATTAATTATTTTCAAACTCAAGCAAATTAGTTGAAGTTGGACAAGGAAGACAACACAATGAGTTATACTTGGGTATATTTGTATAGAAGTTATATTGTTATGGATCCTCCAACATGTGGTGCTTGCTATTTAAAATCTTTTGCTAGACAAAATTTCTGTACTAAGTGGGAATACTGCTTGTGCGTCCAAAATCCTTGAACCAGGTCTCTTCCATGAGTGTCCACCAATCAACCTATATGCAGTATTTACCTGCCGTTCCAAGTAAATTTGCATGTGCCATACTCTAAACCTTCAAATAATAATCTATTTTGTATGCCCTAATCGCTCATGTAGCGATTAGGGGCTATCAGTATCTTCCATGCTAGGTGGGTTATTCTCCTGATGAGTGTTTATTCACTTATAATTCATGAGAAAGTGGCTGGTAATTAGGAGGCCCAGTCCTATGATCAAAATATCAAAAACAAAATTTCAAATAATTAAACAAAACTCCCCCAGGGAAGTTGTTGGTATGGATGGTACCCGTTGTTTCGGATCAGCCGTGGAGTGTGATTGTTGGTGGAGGGGGAGTAAAAACTTTGTCATTCTGTTTGGGAACCGCCTATAATGTGTCTAGCATGGAAGATAGTGAGAACTCTCGGTCGTTACATTGACAATGAAAGCATACTTCTCAAAAATATATTCATCTTTATTTTAAAAGCTTCAAGCTCTGGCACCTCTGCAAATCCCTACTTCCCTCTTCGAAGGGCCTATCTTTTACTTTTATGCAAGAGTCAGTAGTATTCCTTCCCATTCCAACCTATTCTTTAGTTGGCAAGCATCATGTGATGGGGAAAGATCTAAGCATATATGGCCATTCAAATATATTTGATCATGAATTATTATTCTTGACAATTATCTATATGATAAATTGTTGGGAAATGTAGCATGCAATTTAAAAAAATCCTATGCTCACGCAAGATCTATCTAGGAGATGCATAGAAACGAGAGGGGGAGAGTGTGTCCATGTACCCTTGTAGACCGAAAGCGGAAGCGTTTACTTAGCGCGGTTGATGTAGTCGAACGTCTTCTCGTTCCGACCGATCAAGTACCGAATGCATGGCACCTCCGAGTTCTGCACATGTTCAGCGCGATGACGTCCCTCGAGCTCTTGATCCAGCAGAGGGTCGAGGAAGTAGATGAGTTCTGTCAGCACGACGGCGTGGTAACGGTGATGTTGATGTGATCCGCGCAGGGCTTCGCCTAAGCACCGCAAGATTATGACCAGAGGCGTAAACTGTGGAGGGGGGGTGTCGCAAACGGCTTGGAGCAATTGGTGTGTCTTCTAGGGGCGCCCCGCCCCCCATATATAAAGTAGGGAGGGATAGGAGGCCGGCCCTAGGTGCGCCCCAAGTGGGAGGAGTCCCACTTGGGCTCCTAGTAGGATTCGCCCCCCCTTCCTTTTACCGGAGGGGGAAAGGGGGAAGGAGAGGGTGTAGGAGAAGGAAAGGGAGGCGCCGCCCCCACCCCTTGTCCAATTAGGACTCCTCCCTGGTGGGGGGGGGGCGCCGCCAGCCCCTTGTGGGCTGGTTAGCCTCCCTCCTATGGCCCATATGGCCCATATCTTTCCCCTGAGGTTCCGGTAACCCCTCTGGTACTCCGGTATGTACCCAATACATTCCGGAACACTTCCGGTGTCCGAATACCACTTCCGATATGTCAATCTTTACCTATCGACCATTTCCAGAGCCTCGTCATGTCCGTGATCTCATCCGGGACTCCGGACAACCTTCAGTCACCAAAACACATAACTCATATAATACATATCGTCATTGAATGTTAAGCGTGCGGACCCTACGGGTTCGAGAACTATGTAGACATGACCGAGACACCTCTCCGGTCAATAACCAATAGCAGAACCTGGATGCTCATATTTGTTCCCACATATTCTACAAAGATCTTTATTGGTCGAACCGCTATGTCAACATACGTTATTCCCTTTGTCATCGGTATGTTACTTGCCCGAGATTCGATCGTCGGTATCTTCATACCTAGTTCAATCTCGTTACCGGTAAGTCTCTTTACTTGTTCCGTAATGCATCATCCCGCAACTAACTCATTAGTCACATTGCTTGCAAGGCTTCATATGATGTGCATTACCGAGAGGGCCCAGAGATACCTCTCTAATACTCGGAGTGACAAATGCTAATCTCGATCTATGCCAACCCAAAAAACACCTTGGGAAATACCTGTAGAGCATATTTATAATCAGCCAGTTACGTTGTGACATTTGATAGCACATAAGGCATTCCTCCTGTGTCCGGGAGTTGCATAATCTCATAGTTGGAGGAATATATATTTGACATGAAGAAAGCAGTAGCAATAAAACTGAACGATCATTATGCTAAGCTAACGGATGGGTCTTGTCCATCACATCATTTTCCTAATGATGGGATCCCGTTCATCAAATGACAACACATGTCCATGGCTAGGAAACTTAACCATCTTTGATCAACGAGCTAGTCTAGTAGATGCATACTAGGAACATGGTGTTTTGTCTATGTATCCACACATGTACCAAGTTTCCGGTTAATACAATTCTAGCATGAATAATAAACATTTATTATGATAGAATGAAATATAAATAACAACTTTATTATTGCCTCTAGGGCATATTTCCTTCAGTCTCCCACTTGCACTAGAGTCAATAATCTAGTTCACATCGTCATATGATTTAACACCAATAGTTCACATCTTTATGTGATTAGTTCACATCGCCATGTGACTAACACCCAAAGGGTTTATTAGAGTCAATAATCTAGTTCACATCGCTATGTGATTAACACCCAAAGAGTACTAAGGTGTGATAATGTTTTGCTTGTGAGAGAAATTTAGTCAACGGGCTGCCACATTCAGAGGCATATGTATTTTGCAAATTTTCTATGTCTACAATGCTCTGCATGGAGCTACTCTAGCTAATTGCTCCCACTTTCTATATGTGTCCAGATTGAGACTCAGAGTCATCCGGATCGGTGTAAAAGCTTGCATCGATGTAACTCTTTACGACAAACTCTTTATCACCTCCATAACCGAGAAATATTTCCTTAGTCCTCTTAGGTAACTAAGGATAACTTTGACCGCTGTCCAGTGATCCACTCCTGGATCACTATCGTACCCCCTTGCCAAACTCATGGCAAGGTACACAATAGGTCTGGTACACAACATAGCATACTTTATAGAACCTATGGCTGAGGCATAGGGAATGACTTTCATTCTCTTTCTATTTTCTGCTGTGGTCGGGTTTTGAGTCTTACTCAACTTTACACCTAGCAATACAGGCAAGAACCCCTTCTTTGAATGTTTCATTTTGAACTGTTTCAAAATCTTGTCAAGGTATGTACTCATTGAAAAATCTTACCAAGCGTCTTGATCTATCCTTATAGATCTTGATGCCTAATATGTAAGCAGTTTCACTGAGGTCTTTCTTTGAAAAACTCCTTTCAAACACTCCTTTATGCGTTCCAGAAAATTCTACATCATTTTCGATCAACAATATGTCATTCACATATACTTATCAGAAAGGTTGTAGTGCTCCCACTCACTTTCTTATAATTACAGGCTTCAGTGCAAGTCTGTATAAAACTATATGCTTTGATAAATTCATCAAAGCGTATATTCCAACTCTGGGATGCTTGCAACAATCCATAGATGGATCACTGGAGCGTGCACATTTTGTTAGCACCTTTAGGATTGACAAAACCTTCTGGTTGCATCATATTACAACTTTACTTTAATAAATCCATTAAGGAATGTAGTTTTGATATCCATTTGCCAGATTTCATAAAATGCGGCAATTGCTAATATGATACGGACAGACTTAAGCATCGATACGAGTGACAAAAACTCATCGTAGTCAACACCTTAAACTTGTCGAAAAAACTTTTTGCGACAATTCGAGTTATGTAGATAGTAACATTACCATCAGCGTCCATCTTCCTCTTGAAGATCCATTTATTCTCAATGCTTGCCGATCATCGGGCAAGTCCACCAAAGTCCACACTTTGTTCTTATATATGGATCCTATATTAGATTTCATGGCCTCAAGCCATTTTTCGGAAGCTGGGCTCATCATTGCTTCCTCATAGTTCGTGTAGTAACTTGATATGAAGTTTCATGATCATTATCATTAGCTTCCTCGCTAGTTGGTGTAGGCATCACGGGAACAGTTTTATGTGGTGAGCTACTTTCCAATTTGAGAGAAGGTACAATTACCTCATCGAGCTTTGATACGTCTCCAACGTATCTATAATTTTTGATTGTTCCATGCTATTATATTACCCGTTTTGGATGTTTATGGGCTTTACTTTACACTTTTATATCATTTTTGGGACTAACCTACTAGCCGGAGGCCCAACCCGAATTGTTGTTTTTTTGCCTATTTAAGTGTTTCGAAGAAAAGGAATATCAAACGGAGTCCAAACGGAATGAAACCTTCGGGAGCGATCTTTTTGGAACAAACGCAATCCAGGAGACTTGGAGTGGACGTCAAGCAGCAAACGAGGCGGGCACGAGGGTGCCCGGTGTGCCCTAAGGGGGTGGGCGCGCCCCTACCCTCGTGGGCCCCTCGTGGCTCAACCGACATACTTCTTCCTCCTATATATATCTATGTACCCTGAAAACATCCAGGAGCACCACGAAAACCTAATTCCACCGCCGCAACCTTCTGTATCCGCGAGATCCCATCTTGGAGCCTTCGCGGCACTCCGCCTGAGGGGGAATCGACCACGGAGGGCCTCTACATCATCTCCAAGGCCTCTCCAATGAGTTGTGAGTAGTTTACCACAGACCTTCGGGTCCATAGTTATTAGCTAGATGGCTTCTTCTCTCTCTTTGAATCTCAATACAAAGTTCTCCTCGATCTTCTTGGAGATCTATTCAATGTAACTCTTTTTGCGGTGTGTTTGTCGAGATCCGATGAATTGTGGGTTTATGATCAAGTTTATCTATGAGAAATATTTGAATCTCCTCTGAATTCTTTTATGTATGATTGGTTATCTTTTCAAGTCTCTTCGAATTATCAGTTTGGTTTGGCCTACTAGATTGATCTTTCTTGCAATGGGAGAAGTGCTTAGCTTTGGGTTCAATCTTGCGGTGTCCTTTCCCAGTGACAGCAGGGGCATCAAGGCACGTATTGTATTGTTGCCATCGAGGATAAAAAGATGGGGTTTATATCATATTGCATGAGTTTATCCCTCTACATCATGTCATCTTTCTTAATGCGTTACTCTGTTCTTCATGAACTTAATACTCTAGATGCAGGCAGGAGTCGGTCGATGTGTGGAGTAATAGTAGTAGATGCAGAATTGCTTCAATCTACTTGTCATGGACATTATGCCTATATACATGATCATGCCTAGATATTCTCATAACTATGCACTTTTTTATCAATTGCTCGACAATAATTTGTTCACCCACCGTAATACTTATGTTATCTTGAGAGAAGCCACTAGTGAAACCTATGGCCCCCGTGTCTATCTTTTATCATATAAGTTTCCCATCTACTTTTATTTGCATCTTTTACTTTCCAATCTATATCATAAAAATACCAAAAATATTTATCTTATCTTATTATCTCTACCAGATCTCACTTTTGCAAGTTACCATGAAGGGATTGACAACCCCTTTATCGCGTTGGTTGCGAGGTTCTTGTTTGTTTGTGTAGGTGCGTGGGACTTTTGAGGAGCCTCCTAGTGGATTGATACCTTGGTTCTCAAAAACTGAGGGAAATACTTACGCTACTTTGCTGCATCACCCTTTCCTCTTCAAGGGGAAACCAATGCAGTGCTCAAGAGGTAGCAAGAAGGATAAGGCTGAAGCATTTTCACATAAGTATCGCAACCCCAACCTTTAAGAAATGACAGCTTAGGTTTCTTACCAAACCACAATTCATGCGGTGACGTCTCAATGGATTTAGACGGTGCCCTATTTAAAGTGAATGCAGCTGTCTCTAATGCATAACCCCAAAACGATAGTGGTAAATCGGTAAGAGATATCATAGATCGTACCATATCTAATAAAGTACGGTTACGACGTTCGGACACACCATTACGCTATGGTGTTCCAGGTGGCGTGAGTTGTGATACTATTCCACATTGATTTAAATGAAGGCCAAACTCATAACTCAAATATTTGCCTCCGCGATTAGATCGTAGAAACTTTATTTTCTTGTTACGATGATTCTCCACTTCACTCTGAAATTCTTTGAACTTTTCAAATGTTTCAGACTTGTTTTTCATTAAGTAGATATACCCATATCTGCTCAAATCATCTGTGAAGGTCAGAAAATAATGATACCCGCCACAAGTCTCAACACTCATTGGACCGCATACATCGGTATGTATTATTTCCAATAAGTCAGTAGCTCGCTCCATTGTTCCGGAGAACGGAGTTTTAGTCATCTTGCCCATAAGGCATGGTTCGCAGGTATCAAATGATTCATAATCAAGTGATTCCAAAAGTCCATCCACATGAAGTTTCTTCATTCCCTTTACACCAATATGACCTAAACGATAGTACCACAAGTATGTTGCACTATCATTATCAACTTTGCATCTTTTGGCATCCATATTATGAATATGTGTATCACTACGATCAAGATTCAATAAACCATTTACATTGGGTGTATGACCATAGAAGGTTTTATTCATGTAAACAGAACAACAACTATTCTCTGACTTAAATGAATAACCGTATTTCAATAAACATGATCAAATCATATTCATGCTCAATGCAAACACCAAATAACATTTATTTAGGTTCAACACTAATCTCAAAAGTATAGGGAGTGTACGATGATGATCATATCAATCTTGGAACCACTTCCAACACACATTGTCACTTCATCCTTAACTAGTCTCTGTTCATTCTGCAACTCCCGTTTCGAGTTAGTAATCTTAGCATCTGAATGGGTATCAGATACCCAGGGGGTTGCTACAAACACTAGTAAAGTAAACATCAATAATATGTATATCAAATATACCTTTGTTCACTTTGCCATCTTTCTTATCCACTAAGTATTCGGGGTAGTTCCGCTTCTAGTGACCATTCCCTTTGCAGTAGAAACACTCAGTTTCAGGCTTAGGTCCAGCTTTGGGCTTCCTCACGGGAGCGGCAACTTGCTTGCCATTCTTCTTGAAGTTCCCTTTCTTTCCCTTGCCCTTTTCTTGAAACTAGTGGTCTTATTAATCATCAACACTTGATGCTCTTTCTTGATTTCTACCTTCGCTGATTTCAGCATCGCGAAGAGTTCGGGAATCATTTCCATCATCCCTTGCATATTATAGTTCATCACAAAGTTCTAGTACTTGGTGATAGTGGGTAGAGAATTTTGTCAATCACTATCTTATCTGGAAGATTAACTCCCACTTGATTCAAGCGATTGTAGTACCCAGACATTCTGAGCACATGCTCGCTAGTTGAGCTATTCTCCTCCATCTTGTAGGCAAAGTACTTGTCAAAGATCTCATATGCTCCGTGGTGTTCAAAACGTCTTTGAAGCCCCGATTCCAAGCCGTAAAGCATGGTGCACTAAACTATCAAGTAGTCATCATATCGATCTTGCCAAACATTCATAACATCTGCATCTGCTCCTGCAATCGGTTTGTCACCTAGCGGTGCATCAAGGACATAATTCTTCTGTGCAGCAAGGATAATCCTCAGATCATGGACCCAGTCTGCATCATTGCTACTAACATCTTTGAACTTATTTTTCTCTAGGAACATATCAAAAAAATAAACGGGGAGCTACATCCCAAGCTATTGATCTACAACATAATTTGCAAATACTATCAGGACTAAGTTCATGATAAATTAAAGTTCAATTAATCAAATTAATTAAGAACTCCCACTTAGATAGACATCCCTCGAGTCATCTAAGTGATCACGTGATCCAAATCAACTAAACCATGTCCGATCATCACGTGAGATGGAGTAGTCTTCAATGGTGAACATCTCTATGTTGATCATATCTACTATATGATTCACGCACCTTTTGGTCTCCAGTGTTCCGAGGCCATGTCTGTACATGCTAGGCTCGTCAAGTTTAACCTGAGTATTCCGCATGTGCAAAACTGTCTTGCACCCATTGCATGTGAACGTAGAGCCTATCACACCCGATCATCATGTGGTGTCTCAGCACGAAGAACTTCCGCAACAGTGCATACTCAAGGAGAACACTTATACATTAAAATCTAGTTAAGGGATCATCTTATAATGCTACCGCCGTACTAAGCAAAATAAGATGCATATAAAAGATAAACATCACATGCAATCAAAATATGTGACATGATATGGCCATCATCATCTTGTGCTTTTGATCTCCATCTCCAAAGCACCGTCATAATCTCCATCGTCACCGGCTTGACACCTTGATCTCCATCATAGCGTCGTGGTCGTCTCGCCAACTATTGCTTCTACAACTATCGCTAACACATAGTGATAAAGTAAAGCAATTACATGGAATTTGCATTTCATACAATAAAGCGACAACCATAAGTCTCCTGCCAGTTGTCGATAACTTTTACCAAACATGATCATCTCATACAATAACGTATATCACATCATGTCTTGACCATATCACATCACAACATGCCCTGCCAAAACAAGTTAAACATCCTCTACATTGTTGTTGCAAGTTTTACGTGGCTGCTACAGGCTTCTAGAAAGAACCGTTCTTACCTACGACACAAAACCACAACGGTGATTTATCAAGTTAGTTGTTTTAACCTTCACATGGACCGGCCATGGTCAAATTTGATTCAACTAAAGTTGGAGAAACAGACACCCGCCAGCCACCTTTATGCAAAACTAGTTGCATGTCTGTCGGTGGAACCGGTCTCATGAACGTGGTCATGTAAGGTTGGTCCGGGCCGCTTCATCCAACAATATCGTCAAATCAAAATAATACATTGGTGGTAAGTAGTATGACGATCACCGCCGACAACTCTTTGTGTTCTACTCGTGCATATCATCTACGCATGGACCTCGCTTGGATGCCACTGTTGGGAAACATAGCATGCAATTTCAAAAAAAAATCTACGCTCACGCAAGATCTATATACGAGATGCATAGCAACGAGAGGGGGAGAGTGTGTCCATGTACCCTCGTAGATCGAGAGTGGAAGCGTTTAGTTAACGCGGTTGATGTAGTCGAACGTCTTCTCATTCTGACCGATCAAGTACCGAATGCACGGCACCTCTGAGTTCTGCACACGTTCAGCGTGATGATGTCCCGCGAGCTCTTGATCCAGCAGAGGGTCAAAGAAGTAGACGAGTTCCATCAGCACGATGACATGGTGACGGTGATGGTGATGTGATCCGCGTAGGGCTTCGCCTAAGTACCACGAGATTATGACCGGAGGCGTAAACTGTGGAGGGGGGCGCCACACATGGCTTGGAGCAATTGGTGTGTCTTCTAGGGGCGCCCCGCCCCCCATATATAAAGGAGGGAGGGAGAGGAGGCCGGGCCTAGGCGCGCCCCAAGTGGGAGGAGTCCCACTTGGGCTCCTAGTAGGATTCGGCGCCCCCTTCCTTTTACCAAAGGGGGAAAGGGGGAAGGAGAGGGTGTAGGAGAAGGAAAGGGGGGGGGCGCCGCCCCCACCCCTTGTCCAATTAGGACTCCTCCCTGGTGGGGGGAGGGGGCGCCAGCCCCTTGTGGGCTGGTTAGCCTCCCTCCTATGGCCCATATGGCCCATATCTTTCCCATGAGGTTCCGGTAACCCCTTTGGTACTCCGGTATGTACCCAATACATTCCGGAACACTTCCGGTGTCCGGATACCACTTCCAATATATCAATCTTTACCTATCGACCATCTCCAGACCCTCGTCATGTCCGTGATCTCATCCGGGACTCCAGACAACCTTCGGTCACCAAAACACATAACTCATATAATACATATTGTCATTGAACATTAAGCGTGCGGACCCTACGGGTTCGAGAACTATGTAGACATGACCGAGACACCTCTCCGGTCAATAACCAATAGCAGAACCTGGATGCTCATATTTGTTCCCACGTATTCTACGGAGATCTTTATCGGTCAAACCGCTATGTCAACATACGTTATTCCCTTTGTCATCGGTATGTTACTTGCTTGAGATTCGATCGTCAATATCTTCATACCTAATTCAATCTCGTTATCGGTAAGTCTCTTTACTCATTCCGTAATGCATCATATCGCAACTAACTCATTAGTGACGTTGCTTGCAAGGCTTCATATGATGTGCATTACCGAGAGGGCCTAGAGATACCTCAATGATACTCGGAGTGACAAATCCTAATCTCGATCTATGCCAACCCAACAAACACCTTCGGAAATACCTGTAGAGCATCTTTATAATCACCCAGTTAAGTTGTGACATTTGATAGCACATAAGGCATTCCTGTGGTGTCCGGGAGTTGCATAATCTCATAGTTGGAGGAATATGTATTTGACATGAAGAAAGCAGTAGCAATAAAACTGAACGATCATTATGCTAAGCTAACGGATGGGTCTTGTCCATCACATCATTCTCCTAATGATGTGATCCTGTTCATCAAATGACAACACATGTCCATGGCTAGGAAACTTAACCATCTTTGATCAACGGGCTATTCTAGTAGAGGCATACTAGGGACATGGTGTTTTGTCTATGTATGCACACATGTGTCAAGTTTTTGGTTAATACAATTCTAGCATGAGTAATAAACATGTATCATGATATAAAGAAATATAAATAACAACTTTCTTATTGCCTCTCGGGCATATTTCCTTCATAAATAAGTTGGGAGGCGAAACATTAAGCCCCTATCTTTCTCTGTGTTTGATGGATGCTATTTGGTCTAAAAGTATGCTTTGAGTGGTAGCAATCATGGAAGACTATATGATAGTTGAGGATGTGGAATTTGCTAAATCAAAGCTCTTACATAGACCCTTCCTGAAAATAAGATGAATTGCAATTGTTTGATGACTGAGAACATAGTTTGTTGGTTTTCGAGAAAGTTTATGGTCTATGTTTTAACATGTGAATAGCTTGTTACTTGATCATGAGAAGTTCTATGAGATGAGATACTATTATGATATATAATGATGCAATAAAAAGTGATTGAAATATCATTGATCAAACTTGTGCACTTGCTAGCATTCACACTTCATAAATTAGTTCTTTTATCATTTACCTACTTGAGGACGAGCAGGGATTAAGCTTGGGGATGATGATACGTCACCAACGTATCTATAATTTATGAAGTATTCATGCCATGTTTACAACAGATTTATATGATTTTGGTATGATTTGATTAGAATTAACCCATACTAACGCTGTTTTTAGCAGAACTACTGTGGTGTCATTTTTTGTGCAGAAATAAAAGTTCTCGGAATGAGCTTAAAATTTAGGGTGATTTTTTATGGACCAAAATAGAATCCCGAAGCACAAGAGTCGGACTAGAAGCTTCATGAGGAAGCAGCAAGGGTGGAGGGTGCGCCCCCCTGTTGGGGTGGGCATAAAAACTGATGAACCGAATACCGAACCAAAGCCGAAACCGAAGAAACTGATTTTTCGGTTTTCTCACTGATACAACCAAGTTCGGTTTTCACTTCTACTAACCGAAAAGAGTTGACTCGGTTCGGTTTTATACCTGGTCACCAAACAAAAAACCGAGGCACCTGGGGAGTCACGAGGCTCGTCATGTGTCTCGTCAACTGCTGGCGGCTGTGCAGTTGTCCCGCCACAGAGTGAACGAAAGGCCCAAGACCTACTTGCGGTCGGTGGTCACGTTACATATAGTAGCTTTATTTAAGGGAGCCACGTAGTAGTAGCTCACGTAGTGATAGGCATGGGCGGATGGGCCGGCCACGTCATTGCAAAGTCCAAACCCAACATGGCGTGCTTTTGTGGGCTAGTGAAGTGTGCAATGGCAGGAGACGGTGGTTTAGTCCCACGCTCGACTGGCCATGCAGAAGCGGACAGAGCGCTCAGTGATATAAGAGATTGCTGAGTAGACAAGTTCTTGTAGCCATCACTAGGCAAATCATCATTTCGGTATAAACTGAATACCGGACCGAATTTATCTGTTAACCAAAATTTTGGTTAGTTGATATTTGGTTTGTATTTTGGTTTTTACTTTTGCTAACCGAATTCACAAAAAAACCGAACAGCAAAAACCGAAATTTCGGTTTCTACCGAACGCACAGGCCTACCCCCCTGTCTTGCCGCTGCCTCGTGGACCCCCCCCCCGATGTGAAACCGACGCCAAAAATTCTTATAAATCCCGAAAACCCCAGAAGGAAACCTAGATCGGGAGTTCCGCCGCCACAAGCCTCTATAGCCACGAAAAACCAATCGGGAACCTGTTTCGACACCCTGCCGGAGGGGGAAACCATCACGTGTGGCCACCTTCATCATCCCGACGGTCTCCATGACGAGGAGGGAGTAGTTCACCCTCGGGGCTGAGGGTATGTACCAGTAGCTATGTGTTTGATCTCTCTCTCTCTCTCTCTCTGGTGTTCTTGATTTGGCATGGTCTTGATGTACCGCGAGCTTTGTTATTATAGTTGGATCATATGGTGTTTCTCCCCCTCTACCTTCTTGTGATGAATTGAGTCTTGCTCTTTGAGGTTCCATTATATTGGATTGAGTATTGGATTTGAGAACACTTGATGTACGTCTTGCGGTGGGATATCTGTGGTGACAATGGGATGTTCTATTGATTCACTTGATGTATGTTTTGGCACTCAACTCGCAGATTACCGAGGTGACATTGGGGTAATCTATGCATAGGGGTTGATGCACGTTTTCGTCCTACGTTCTCTGATAAAAACTTTGGAGTGATTCGTTGTTGCATATTGAGGGATTGTTATATGATCCAATTATGTTATCATTGTTGAGAGAACTTGCACTAGTGAAACTATGAACCCTAGGCCTTGTTTCCAAGCATTGCAGTACCGTTTTTGCTCACTTTTAGTACTAGTTACCTTGCTGTTTTTATATTTTCAGATTACAAAAACCTATATCTACTATCCATATTACACTTGTATCACCATCTCTTCACCGAACTAGTGCACCTATACAATTTACCATTGTATTGGGTGTGTTGGGGACACAAGAGACTCTTCGTTATTTGGTTGCAGGGTTGAGAGAGACCATCTTCATCCTATGCCTCACACGGATTGATAAACCTTAGGTCATCCTCTTGAGGGAAATTTGCTATTGTCCTACAAAACTCTGGGCATGAAGGCTGAGGGAGTCCTGGATTAGGGGGTGTACGGATAGCCGAACTATCATCATCGGCCGGACTCCAAGGCTATGAAGATACAAGATTGAAGACTTCGTCCCGTGTCCGGATGGGACTTTCCTTGGCGTGGAAGGCAAACTTGGCGATACGGATATGTAGATCTCCTACCATTGTAACCGACTCTGTGTAACCCTAGCCCTCTCTGGTGTCTATATAAACCGGATGGTTTTAGTCTGTAGGACAGAACAACAATCATACCATAGGCTAGCTTCTAGGGTTTAGCCTCCTTGATCTCGTGGTAGATCTACTCTTGTAATACCCACATCATCAATATTAATCAAGCAGGATGTAGGGTTTTACCTCCATCAAGAGGGCCCGAACCTGGGTAAAACATCGTGTCCCTTGTCTCTTGTTACCATCTGCCTAGACGCATAGTTCGGGACCCCCTACCCGAGATCCGCCGGTTTTGACACCGACATTGGTGCTTTCATTGAGAGTTCCTCTTTGTCGTCACCGATAGGCTCGATGGCTCCTCCGATCATCAACAACGACGCGGTCCAGGGTGAGACTTTTCTCCCTGGACAGATCTTCGTATCTAGCAGCTTTGCACTGCGGGCCAATTCATTTGGCCATCTGGAGCAGATCGAAAGCTACGCCCCTGGCCGTCAGGTCAGATCTGGAAGTCTGAACTTCACGGCTGACATCCACGAAGACTTGATCTTCGATGGATTCGAGCCACAGCCGAGCGCGCCGCACTGTCACGATGGGCATGATCTAGCTCTGCTGCCGGACAGTGCCCTGGAGGCCGTACACGAGTCCACTCCGACCCTCGATTCGGAGCCGGCTATGCAGATCGAGGACGGGTGGTTAGACACCGCCTCGGGGGCTGCAACCTCTACGGTGATAGAGCTGAGTACTGACCTTGTCCCTTGTGAAGCTCGTGACTCCGAGGTGCCGGACTCCTTGCCGGACTCCAAGCCTCCTACGCCCCCTTCAATCGAATCCGATTGGGCGCCGATCATGGAGTTCACCGCTGCAGACATCTTTCAACACTCACCTTTCGGCGACATCCTGAGTTCACTAAATGTATCTCTCGTTATCAGGAGAGCCCTGGCCGGACTGCGGTCAGGACGGTTGGGATGCGGACGGCGAATAAATTCAAGGCCCACCCACCACCCACTTAGTAGCCACTATCGACGATTTAACCGACATGCTAGACTTCGACTCCGAAGACATCAACGGTATGGACGACGATGCCGGAGACGACCAAGAACCAGCGCCTACTGGGCACTGGAAAGCCACCTCAACTCACGACGTATACATGGTGGATACACCAAAAGGAAGCGATAACGAGGAACAACAGGACACGGCGAATGATAATTCCCCCGAAAAACAACAAAAACGGCGACGCAAGCGCCGCCCGAAGTCCCGCCTCGATAACAACGGCACCCATACTGACCCAGCCGTAGAGCAGGGCGAACCAGTGGATGAGCAACCCATTCCCGGCGAAAACAATAGTCCAGACGATCTCACGCCGGACACATCACCGGAGCATAAGAACCTTCACAGAAGGCTCGTCACCACTGCAAGAAGTTTGAAGAAGCAAAAGCGGAAGCTCAAAACGGCGGAAGACGTACTCAGAATGAGATGGAGCAAAGTACTCAAGACCGCAGATAAATATGGCGATAGTCACCAAGCAAAGAGCTACCCGAAGCGCAAGCTGTTGCCCGAATTTGACGAGGAGGCCGTAGAGCCCCCACAGTCAAAAAAGAAAGAGGCCGCATGGCCGGATAGACGACCAGATAACAGGCTAAGAGCAGCAAGCGGCGCCGCACACAATCCGGCACACGATCCACATAAGGATCCTCGCAAAAAGGATGGCCCGGCTAGGTCCATCTATGGGCCAAAAAAGAAGGCTCCAGGAAGCAACACAACCCGCTGAGTGTTCGAAGATAACGACACACCTAAATACAGGTGCGCCGCACACCCACTATGTTTCACCGATGAGGTACTGGATCATGAATTTCCAGCGGGATTCAAGCCCGTAAACATAGAGGCATATGACGGAACAACAGACCCCGGAGTCTGGATTGAGGATTATATCCTACACATACATACGGCTAGAGGAGACGATCTCCATGCCATAAAATACCTACCCCTCAAGCTCAAAGGGCCAGCTCGGCATTGGCTCAAAAGCCTCCCAGAAAATACCATCGGAAGTTGGGAAGAGCTTGAGGATGCGTTTCGAGCAAATTTTCAGGGAACTTATGTCCGCCCTCCGGATGCAGACGATTTAAGTCACATAACTCAACAGCCCGGGGAGTCAGCACGCAAATTCTGGAACAGGTTCCTCACCAAAAAGAACCAAATAGTCGACTGTCCGGACGCCGAAGCCTTAGCAGCCTTTAAACATAACGTCCGAGACGAATGGCTCGCCAGACACCTCAGCCAGGAAAAACCTAGAACAATGGCCGAACTAACAAGCCTCATGACCCGCTTTTGCGTGGGGGAAGATAGCTGGCTAGCAAGATGCAGCACCAGCGACCCGAGTACATCCGAAGTTAGGGATGGAAATGGGAAATCACGACGCAGAAAAGATCAGCGCCGGAATAAGGAAAACGGCCCAAATAGCATGGCGGTCAACGCCGGATTCAAAAGCTCTCGGCCGAATAACAAAACACTGCCCCTTAAGGACAACAGTGACGAGCTATCGAACCTAAACAAAATCTTGGATAGGATATGTCAAATCCATAGTACCCCCGGGAAGCCTGCAAACCATACCACAGAGATTGTTGGGTCTTCAAGCAGTCTGACCGACTTAACGCCGAACACAAGGGGCTCGACACACCAAGAGAAGACGATAACGAATCCCACAAGCAGCAGGCCGGAAAACAGAAGACTTTCCCACTAGAAGTCAAAACAGTGAACTCACTTCATGTGATAAATAGTGCGGCAACTACTAAAACACGCGCCGCACGATCCACCAAAGCGGAGCCCCGAAATTGGATGTCAAACCCAATTACTTTCGACCATCAGGATTACTCCAGAAGTATTCCAAACGCAGGAGGGACTGCTTTGATATTGGATCCCATAATCGACGGACTACAATTCACACAAGTCCTAATGGATGGTAGAAGCGATATAAACCTGCTATACCAGGACACCATCCGCAGAATGGGGATAGACCCTACCAAAATTCGTCATAGCAACACTTCCTTCAAAGGAGTGACGCCAGGCCTTTATGCCAATTGTACAGGCTCTGTACTATTAAAGGTTGTGTTCGGTTCATCCGACAACTTCCGTCGCGAAAAGCTAATCTTCCATATCGCCCCATTCAAAAGTAGCCATCAAGCGCTACTGGGACGCGAAGCTTTCGCCCGCTTTAATGCAATACCGCATTACGCGTCTCTTACACTCAAAATGCCCGGTCCATGCGGCATAATCTCATTAAAGGATAACTCCGAGTGTTCCTCGACCACGGAAAACGTGAGACTGCCTTGACAGCCACACACTAATCCAACCTTGCTGATCAATGCCCCTAAAAACAGGTCATTTAGACCTCGGACACGGTTAGGCGAGTCCGGCTTAAATAAACAAGGGGCTTCCCAGCCGCATACCTCTTTACAAGGGGCTGCACGTATAAACAATGAGAGCCAATAAAGCTCAATTTTATTCATCTTCCAAATCATACTTTGTTTTCAATACATTTTTTGCATGATATTTTTTCCAAACTAAGTTCTTCTCTTTTACAGATGAACCACGTGCTACACCCATCCAGGATACAGCACAACGGAGACACAGGCGCAGATGTGCAGCAGGGACCCATTGCAAGGACTCTTTTCAGATTAAGACCCTGCGTAAACCTTTCTTACTGTCTCTTGTTGATACTCATCCCCCGGTTTCCTACCATAACCGAGGAGGAGGCTGGCATTTTGGCATCGGCCGCGTCAGAAGTTCTCGCCTGTACCTGGACACTAGGGGCTTAGGGCATTGTTCTGCCCATTATCATAAAGTCCGAATACCTTAGGGAGTGTTCGGCGTCTCGAGTTAGGCCTTATATGCATCAGCTCCGAATCATGTCTTTGGTCAAATGTTGGGTTTGCCCGGCTCCTGTGTTTTGCTGCCTTACATTCCGCTCCATCAGCTAACGTGGCACCAGGAGAACTACTGTGATTGTGCCCCGGTTCAGCCGGGCGAGCACCTCAGTAGAGAAAGCCGAAAACTGGCTATCATGATATAGCGAGAGACTGGTCAACCACTTGATCGACTACTGGAATGTTTAGAATTCCTCCGCTTTGACGAAGGACCGCTTCCCGGCCAGGCACACACGCACCCCGAGTTCGGAGAGCGCGGTGCCTCTAGGGGCTATATAGTAGCCCAACCATCGAGCTCCTATGGCTAAGTGAAAGTGATAAAGCATTATAGTCTGGTTGCCTAGTTTGCTATGCTATCACCTCCTTCAAAGGACCAAGACGTTGGATTAAGTGTGAAAATGCATTTTTTTTGCAAACACCCCCGCACCATGTGCGTGGGGGCTGAAGCCAAAGACTGCCATCTTTCAGGTTATAAATACATATACATTAACGGCCGCACAAGAGATATTTCAATACTTGAACGCACAAGTATAAAAAGCCGTTACATTATAAATATGATCTCACAAATCATACATGTCATTTGAACATGACATTTTTTGAGCACTGCGACTCTATTAAACGAGCGCCCGGCAGGACTTCCTCAAAACAGTGCTCGGCGGGTAATCGGCTCTCGTCCGAACCCTAGGACGCAACATCGGTGGCATTCATCCCCGCCCAGTATGTCTTAACACGGGCAAGAGCCATCCGTGCACCCTCTATGCATGTTGACCGCTTCATCGCCTTGATATGCGGCACCGCCCCAAGGAATTGCTGCAATAAGTCAAAATAACTCTTCGGCTTGGGCCTTTCCGGCCACAGATGAGCCACCACATTCGTCATGGCAAGTCCGGACAATCTATTCAGCTCAGCCCACTCAGCCAACCGATCGGTCAACGGAGGTGGACGCTCCGGAGTATGGAATTGAGACCAAAAAAGATCTTCCATTTCATGATCCTTCTGACTTCGGAAGTGCACAACTGCGTCCGCCGCACTCGCCGCCAAATCCAGATAAGGATCCTCCGCACTCCACAGATGGCCCAACTGAGCATACTTCGGATCCATGAACTTCCTACGCAACAGAAAGGGCTTTCCAGCCGCAATGTCTCCGGCCTGACGCAGTTCCTCCTTTATAGCCCGCATTGCAGAACGGGCATCCTTGGATTTGGCGGTGGCCTTCTTCAGGCCCTCCTGCTCCGCTTGGCGTTCTCTTTCAAGAACCTCATAGCGGTCGATAGCATCTTTTAATTTCATGGCCATTACGGCCATTTCCTCCCTACTTCGGCAGTGAGCAGCCTTTTCGGCTTTTAGCTCCTCCGCTGCCTTCGAGGCAGCCGCATCACTTTTTCTAGCTTGATCCTTGGCTCGAGCAAGCTCTGCCCGAAGGTCTTCCACAGCAGCGGCACCATCTTCATCAAGCATACATGTTGTAAGGAGTGGGCATCAGCTCCCTTACCAGGTGACCGCGGAGAAACCACCTACCTTGTGACTCTTCAAGTCATTTATTGACTAATGCGATGTCCGCATCCGCAACGTCGAGTTGCCGCTTCAGCTCGACAACTCTATCAGTCCGGCTGGCCACCGAACGTCCCGCCACCTGCATAGGAAAGGCGACATTTTGTAACTGAGATTATGATCCTCAGCACGCTGTCGCTTCTGACAACATACCGAGTCTCAGGGGCTACTATCTATACAGGGCGCACTCTATGTGCAAAACTGTCAAAAGGTACGTCATTTTTTGCGTACCTCAAACCCTGTCAGTAAACTTCCGACGACCTCATGCAACCCGCTCTCGGCGGATGAGATCCTTTCAATCACCGTAGTCATTAATGCACGGTGATCTTCTGAGAGAGACGCCCTCTCGAGCAAACTCTGCAGCTCCACCGGCCGTACTCCAGTGGGTGCCGAACTCCCCGGCCCCGCCGGACTTGGGGAGACCCTCCGTGACGACACCTCAGGGTCGTCCGCCCCGCCTGACGGGGCGGCAAATGGAGGCGTTTCGCTCTCCATCATCTCCGTACGAAGGTCCCCCGAGGATGAGCTCTGCTGAGAAGGGCTGAGATCCGAACTACAAGGTAAAAACTTCGGTTATCCTTAGAAATAAAATAGGGATGTCCCTTATTACAAAACTTCCCTTTTTTCTACTTACGGCTCGCTGGAGGGCTGATTCCTTTGGGGAGATTGTGCGGCCGGGACTCCTCCCGACCCAGGACCTTCCGGTGCAGATTTCTTTCCCCGCTTCAAGGCTTTGGCCTCTGGGTTTTCGGAAGCGGTCCTCTTCTCCCCCTGGAGGGAGGGATTCTTGATTCCCCCCTTACTGAGAGCCTCCTTAATAGAGGTGGTAGTTTCCCTGTTCCCCCCTTCGCCCTCCTCCGAATGCGCTACCTCCAACATTTTGATTAACACGGGATCCGGCGTGGTCTCAGGGAGGGGGGCCGGACACCGTATCAGTTTTGCTTGCGCTATCCACTCCTGTTCAAGGGATAGCCGGTTAAAAGGTAAATCCATGATAAATAAATGGATGATATGTCCGGACACAGGGCTACTTACTTGAGTATCCAGGCGATTGCAACTTAGGCCAGCGTCCTCGGTCAAGTCCGGACACACTTCTTGTGATCCGAAGAACAGTTTGTACATCTCCATGGGTTTTGTACCCATGAAGTGTTGGAGAGCTCGTGGTCCCTCTGGATTGAATTCCCACAGGCGGAGGGGGCGACGTTTGCAGGGCAGAAGACGCCGAATCAGCATAACCTGCGTCACTACGACCAGATTGATATCCCTCTCTTGGAGGTCTCGAATCCGGCCCTGCAATAGGGGTACGTCCTTGGACGGCCCCCAGTCGAACCTTTGTTGACCCACAACGTCAGCCATTGTGGAGGGCCCGAGCGAAAGGCGGGCGACGGCCTCTGCCTGCTGCCCCTGGGAGCGGTGATATAGAACCACTCCTGTTGCCACAAGCCGAGCTCCTCCTGAAAAGAGCCCTCGGGCCATGGAGCATCGGCCCTCTTGCTTATAACCGCCCCGCCGCACTCTGCCTGACGCCCCTCAATCATCTTTGGCTCCACATTGAAGGTTCTGAGCCACAAACCAAAGTGAGGGGTAGTGCGGAGGAAGGCTTCGCAGACGACAATAAATGATGAGATGTGGAGGATAGACTCCGGAGCCAAGTCGTGGAATTCCAGCCCATAGTAAAATAGGAGCCCCCTCACGAAGGGATCCATCGGGAAGCCTAAACCCCGACGGAGGTGAGGCATGAACACGACACTCTCGCCAGGCTCAGGAGTAGGAATGACTTGCCCTTGGGCAGGCAACCTATGCGAAATCTCGTCGATTAAGTACCTGGTGTCTCTCAGCTTTACCACGTCCTCTTCCGTGACGGAGGAGGGCATCCACCGGCCCTGTAGGTCGGAGCTGGACATTGTTGAAGGCCCGAAGTGCCCGAATCTAGAGCCCTGGGTGTTGGAACTCGGGGCGAGGGGCGGATTCGATTGAGGATTGAAGAAAAGGAACGAGCCTTGGTCTCATTATAAATAGGGAGAATACCAAGAGCCGTCCCCGTGACCGTTTGGAACTCACCTTCGATGGAGGGGGTGTGGCAACGGGCGCGCTTGGGTTACCCACGTCCGTATTGATGAGAATCCCGGGATAAGGGGAACACGATCTCTGCTTCGACAAGACGTGCCAAGGAAACCGCTTCGCTAAACGCGCTGAGGTGGTATAATAAAAACAATTCAAGTAAATGCTTGGTTGTGGTGTGATGTCACGCCACGAAATACGTCAGCAGATTGAACTTGCGTAAATATTATTCTCTCTACGGTGGAATGTGGAATTTATTTTGCAGAGCCGGACACTATCCCGGTGTTCACAATCTTCTATAAATTATTCGGAGGAGGAACCCGCCTTGCAATGCCGAAGACAATATGCGCGCCAGACTCGTCTTCATTGAAGCCTGGTTCAGGGGCTACTGAGGGAGTCCTGGACTAGGGGGTGTCCGGATAGCCGAACTATCATCATCGGCCGGACTCCAAGACTATGAAGATACAAGATTGAAGACTTCATCCCGTGTCCGGATGGGACTTTCCTTGGCGTGGAAGGAAAGCTTGGCGATATGGATATGTAGATATCCTACCATTGTAACCGACTCTATGTAACCCTAGCCCTCTCCGGTGTCTATATAAACCGGATGGTTTTAGTCCGTAGGACAGAACAACAATCATACCATAGGCTAGCTTCTAGGGTTTAGCCTCCTTGATCTCGTGGTAGATCTACTCTTGTAATACCCACATCATCAATATTAATCAAGCAGGACGTAGGGTTTTATCTCCATCAAGAGGGCCCGAACCTGGGTAAAACATCGTGTCCCTTGTCTCCTGTTACCATCCGCCTAGACGCACAGTTCGGGACCCCCTACCCGAGATCCGCCGGTTTTGACACCGACAGAGGCCCAACACGAGTCTACAAGAAGAAGCTTGCATAGTAGACGTCACTTGACCAAATAAAATCTTTCCTTTTCCAAATTTTAGTTGTGGGCAGATTTTAGCAATTGTGACAAGTTAAGCAATCAGCCTGCACATGCAATTCTAAGAGTATCACATCGAAAAGTAAAATATTGCATATGAAGGTAAAGGGAAGGGTTTGGAGAAGGCAAACACAATTGAGACACGAAGATTTTTGGCGTGGTTCCGATAGGTGGTGCTGTCGTACGTCCACGTTGATGGAGACTTCAAGCCACGAAGGGTAATGGTTGAGCAAGTCCACGGAGGGCTCCACCCACGAAGGGTCCACAAAGAAGCAACCTTGTCTATCCCACCATGGCCATCTCCCATGTAGGACTTACCTCACTCGGATAGATCTATTGGGAAACATAGTAGAAAACAAAAAAAGTCGCCCTACGATTACCCAAGAACAATATGAAGATGCATAATGGGTTGTGATCAACGATCATTACTGACTCTAGGAGTGCAGCAGAAGTAGACAAGTCGGTGTAGATCGTACTTAAAGTTCCTCGAACGTTGATGACGATCCCGCGAACCACCCATGAACGATCCCTCGAACGGAAGACCGAAAGCACGACCTCTCTACTTGGTTGCAAGTGTATGGTCTTCACGATCCAGCAACGCTTCACCGTCCAGAGCTAATCATCGTCGGAGAATTAGAGGGAGGAGATTAGAACCACAAGGGGCTTCTAATATGAGGATTAGAGATGGCTAGGGCTTGCTCTAATTAGTCAAGTAGGACCAACTAGAACGTGCACTAGATCAACTAGAGGAGGCTCCGAAACTTGTGTATCCATAGGGTGGAAATCCTCTAGTATATATAGGATAGAGGAGAGGGAGAGGGCAGTCATCAAAGGGGAAGGATCCCCCTTGGTGCGCCAGCCGGGGAGGGGAGAGTCCTACTCCCTCACCAAGTAGGCCCCCCCACTAGGAAAGGGAGGGGCGCCACTTCCACTTGGACCCTAGTGGCCAAAGTTGCCTTCCACCTCTTGGCCTTTTTAGGCTCGTTGATATTTTAATTAAATATAAAATGTTCTAAACAATTTCATACCATTATATATATAATTTAACATCCCCGAAAACATTTTCCACCTATATATAATTAATCGGTAATACCTGGTATTAACCGATATTCACCAAAACTCTTCCGGTGACCCCAAAACGCTTCCGGAACCTCTCAGAACTATTCTGGATAATAATGAAAGAATTCCGCAAATATATTCTCATCACTCCATCCCACTAACACTCAGAAGATCGTGATTACCTTAAGATTTTGACCCCGTAGGTTCGGTAAACCATAGACATGAACGAAACCCCATCGTTCAATGACTGATAGCGGAACCGTGGACATCCATATCGGTCCCTATGATTACATGAATGATATTCAAGTGAACCTTTGGTTATCATGTGATGTTCCTATAGTTTTAGTACTATCGTTTACATTTAACGATATCCTAAGATCTAGAAAACCTGATCACCAACAACACTTGAGCCGGTCTTAGAGGCGAGACCGGGAACCTATTGTTTACCATTTATCATTCCACATGTGCATATGAGTTTTCCATTGAATTGCATATCCCAGGATCATAGCAGTTATAGCCTGGAATATAAACTCTTAACTAAGAATAATGGAAATATAATATTACAATATTATTGCCTCTAGGGCATATTTCCAACAGTCTTCCACTTCCACTATAGTCAATAATCTAGTTAGCACTTTTAACCTTTACATGAATGGCAATCCAGTGTCGGTCCAAGCTCTGCTTGTGGTATAGACTTCATCCTATCGAATCTGACAACTTCAGACCTGCGTGTATCATTTGCATTTCTATGCATCTATAATGCTTTCACAAGAATTCATAATTTGTGTGCAACCGGCTTCGTATATATATATTGAATCACTGGTAGAACCTTTTATTCCTTATACTGAGTTATGGAACCACTATTAAGTATAGTGTTTCAATGATACAATCATCTAGAAACCATACCAAGATCATGAATGAACTTTTGATTCATTACCCTTCATGTTTGCTTCTAAAGCAATAATATACTTAGCCTTCTGTTATAGAATTCATCATAGTAATTTTTGGACCAATTCCAACTTACTGTGCCACCATAAATCACTTTTAACTTGAAATAGACAAATCACTTGGAGCATAGATGAAGATTTTATCGATGTACTAATTACAACGAGTCTTCATTGATGTAACTCCTTACAAGAAACTCTTCATTTTCTCCGTGTGTGAGAAACATGTCGTTAATCCATAACGACATTTTTCATTGTTATCCTATGATCAACAATTTGACCATACTAGTAACTTTTACTTACAACTAACTTGGAGTATTGGAAATATCTGGTTGTTTACATACCATGGAATACAAGTGTGGAAAAATCATATTTCACTCATCGGTATTTCAGGATACCTACTCCTTCCATGTGACATTGACAAGAAACTCTTCTTGAAATTTTACATACTAAACGGATTTAGTATTCTATCAATATGTATTTTGCTAAGTGCGATTAGACATTATTATCTCCATAGATCATTATGTCTAATGCCAAGGCTATTCATTGCCTAAGTATTTTACTAAAAAATTACTTTCAATAAAGTCTTAATATGTGTCAAGAAATTTACATAACTTCTAATCAATAATATGTTATGTACATATAATGTTTAGAAATATTATCATGCTCCAACTTACTTTCTTGTAAATACAAGCATCTTCGCTTTACTCGATGAAATCAATTTATTTGACCATTTCATCAATAGGAAGATTCCAACTCCAATATGCTTGCTTTAGATCATTATAGGATCTCTTGAAGTTTGCATACTTCCTAGCATCCTCTGGATCGACAAAATTACCTTGGATCATATCAAACATACAACCTTGGTTCTATTTCCATCTCATGGAATCATGTTGACATCCATCTGTTTTATCTCATAATTGAAATACTTAATAGTTGCTAGTTTAACCTGAACTGACTTTAAGTATTGCTATGATGAGATAATCTCGTCATAGTCAATTCTTTTTATCTTGTCATAAACTATTTGTAACAAGTCAAGCATTTATAAAACATTTTTATCTTTGTCAGTTTATAGATCCATTACTATTCTTTAGACTCTAAGTCTTTTGAAGGGTTCATCAATTTCTAAGCTTGAATTATGTGAATGGATGCTATCTCAGTTTATGTTGGCATATAGCCAATTTCCGGAGTCAGGGCCCATCAATGCTTATCTGTGATTTATAGGTTCATTGTTTGCCCAACAATATTTCGTCTGCATGCCACAAAGGCCTGCACGAATTTTCCCGACCTATATAGTTCAGCTGCAAGTTCGACCGTAGTCTCTAGATCTCATGTAGAGGTTTTTGTATTAGTCTAAGTAAAAAATTCAAGAATTACTTCCAGTGTTTCTTTTCTTTGAGTTGATTACGAGGATTCTGCAATATTGTCGAGTTGCACTGTCCTCCCACTCACTCTTTTGTAGAAAACATTTTCGTCAAAACTTCTGCACTCTATGGAAACACTTTGCCTCGACGTAGTGATAAATGAATACCCAATTTTTGGGTTAACCTTACAAACTAGCACTTATTTCAATAAACTTTGATGGTGCTCCCTTTTGAATGTGAATGCCATAGTCTCTAAAGCATCACTTTGAAAGTATATTGGCGAAATAATTAATGTCATGTTTGATCTCACCATGTCATACAAAGTTTGATTGCATCTACTTAAAACAATCTACTCTCAGTAGTGTTTCTAGGAGGTGCAAGCTATAAAATTCTTTTATAGCTCATCAGACATTCGCTAAATTTGTAACTCAAATATTATTTTCTACAATCCAATTGTGGAAACATAATTTTCTTGTTACAATAACTTCTACTTCATTCTAAAAACCTTTTTGAAACACTTCAAAAGATCTAGATTTATGTATCAATTAGTAAATATAAATATCTACTTGGGCCATCCTTGAAGATAGAGAAATCCACTGCTTGCAACAACACTTATTGGACTACACACATCGATATGCATATTGCCAATTATTTTGTTGCTTGTTCTCTATGGCCTGTGAAAGGTATTTTAGTTTACTTCACTAGTTGGACGAAACTTGCAAGTGTCATGTCATTCTCAATCAGATGACTTCAAAATTCATAACTATGAAGTTTCTCCATGCTAGTTTCTTCAATGTGACTAAATGCAGTGCCACGCAGATGTGGTATTCTTTCAGTCCTGCGACATTTAGCATTAGTGTTATGAATGTTATATCAATATTCATAACATACATCTTATTCACAATAAGAGTATGCCCTTTTGTTCATAACATCGAACAACTATTTTTTTTGTCATGGACAACCTCCTTCATAACATCGAACAACTATTGTTCTATCATGAATAACCTCCTTGCAACTTCTATGCAATGGGCTAGAGTGTACAAAAACTCTGAAATGAATTATGATAATAAATATAGAGGAAATACACTGATAGAAATACTGTAACCTTTTACAATCCATCAAAATATTTTAACCTCATTATTTATTGGTCATTTAGGCCGTTCAAAGTTTCTTGCAATGATTTGCAATAACATGCAATCGAGTCGATATCCTTGTGATTAACCTTTCAACCACAATATCGGAGAATCGGTGATCAACAAATTCATCATTTTTCCCAAGGACTATACTTTACTTGACCAACCACCTCTGCATCTCATAACTTGTATGACATTCATACCCGAGCTGGACATTCCAGTCTTCTTTTCTTTCTGTCTTTTACTTATTATAGTTTTACTTTAATATTTCTCTTACTCTCAGAAGAAACACCAACTTTAAGAGTGGCGTGAGCCTCAAACTTCCCTAGGCGTGTAAGTCTCATACATCCTTGGGTTTTATTCTTTCTTTGACACGTGACTAGCTTTCTTTCGAATCTTACGCATTTCAGTCTTAAACATAGTTGAACACTTCACAAGAATTTGCAAACAAAACACTTCTTTAGATATCACATATTTTTTAGCCTTTGTTTGTTTTTTAAAAGAACTTTAAGTTCCAAGAATATCACATAACTATCCCAAACATTTTGAAGTTCGGGTTTCTTGGAAGCAAGCAGACCGTAATACAGTTCTAGCTTTTGGGTTGAAGGACGTGAGTCTTGTCATCCATAGCATCAGCAAGAGAGTATTGTAAACATGCAGCAGGACAAAATCCTTCTTGGCACTTTTAGAGGATGATCGTCTCAAATATAAAGTTTCAACCAGATATATAACAGTCAATCAATTTCAGCAACAAAGGTGGAACTGTGAGCAATAATTCTACAACTATAATGCAAACTACACATAGACTTCGTTCATAATTAATTTGTACTAGTTATTAAACTTAATTAATACATAATTGTGCTCCAACTCAAATCAATATCTCTAATAATTGATAGTGAGCGATTCAAGATCCAAGCCTAGTTCTCAACCATTGATGTGGACATCACTAATGACAAGAATTTTGACCGGTGGGCAAACTTTTGCCAATCATATCTCCCTATGACTCTTGTTCATCTTTCGATGTTTTGTGCTCCGAGCTTAGAGCGATTCTGCTAGAACTTCAAGACAACCAGGTGTTATTTGCAAGCATGGTCTGACCATAGCCGTCTTACACTTTGTGTCCCGTTTGTGCTCATGTGGACATGATCCACTCGGGAACGCTGCATGTTATAGATGGTTGCAACACTGGGAAGAGCACCTTTTAACTTGATATTTACTGTAGATATCACCCTAATAATTGACTACTATGCAATCAAAGGGTGCAAACAATAAAGGGTTAAACATATCAGGCAATTCATAAAAGCGTGACATAGTATAGCCCTGGGTGCCGGGAGTACTCTATGATCGTCTTCAATCTTCAGTTGAAGCAACGTGACGACAAATATTTCATTGACGTGGCAACCGTTTCAAAAAAACCTCACTGTGGTGGCAATCTCAGAAAACTTTGTCGTGGCGACCATTTCAAAAACGTTGTCGTGACACCAAAATTTGAAATTCCGCTGTGGCATGAAATTATAGCTCCTCGTCCCACGCCTTGGTACACCTTCTCCTCGTCGGGGTCCTCCATGTACGTCTTGCCACCATCACCTTTAACTTATCTCTATGATATTTATGTTAAGGTGGCAATCTCGTGGCTCGGGCCATCATGCCGTGAAACGCCGGGCACTTAACATTACAACATATAACCATCTCATACATAAACTCATTATCATGACGAAGGCTATACCACATCATATGCAAACCCTGTAAAACCAACCTAGACGTCCTCTAATCGGTTTAGAAAGTTTAATTACGTGGGTTCTAGGGTTTCTGGATAAACCTAGCTACCTACGTGCACATCATAAAGTGATAATCCTTGTTGCTAGATTAACTTTCGGGGTGTGTGAAACAAGAGACTTAATTAAAAATATTGTCCCCCACACTAAACTTCATCTAATATGTGTGACCCCCTAGAAGATCATCCATCTTCATCGCCCTCTTGTGTACGTGATGGTTCACTATTCTTGACTATGGTGAAGCCCAAGGAACTATTAGCAGATCGTCGATAGCCAGAGCCGAGCGATTGTCAGAACCTTGTAGAAAGCAACACCATGCCGTCAATGAACTGAACCGATGCAACACTCGAGGGAAGCATAGCAAGAACATCACTCTCACATCCACATGTGATATAGATCGTGACCTACATCTACTCATAGAACCGCTCTGATACCACTATTGGGAAACGTAGTAGAAAACATTTTTTTCGCCCTACGATTACCCAGGAACAATATGAAGATGCATAATGGGTTCTGATTAATGATCATTACCGACTCCGGGAGTGCAGGGGAAGTAGATGAGTCTGTGTAGATCATACTTGAAGTCCCTCGAACATCAATGACGATCCTGCGAACCGCCCATGAACGATCCCTCAAACGGAAGACCGAAAGCACGACCTCTCTACTTGGTTGCAAGCGTATGGTCTTCATGATCTGGCAGCGCTTCACTGTCCAGAGCTAATCATCATCGGGTAATTAGAGGGAGGAGATTAGTGTTGGAAATATGACCTAGAGGCAATAATAAAAGTATTATTATATTTCATTGTTCATGATAATTGTCTTTTATTCATGCTATAACTGTATTATCCGGAAATCGTAATACACGTGTGAATACTTAGACCACACAATGTCCCTGGTAAGCCTCTAGTTGACCAGCTCATTGTGATCAACAGATAGTCATGGTTTCCTGACTATGGACATTGGATGTCGTTGATAACGGGATCACATCATTAGGAGAATGATGTGCTGGACAAGACCCAATCCTAAGCATAGCATAAAAGATCGTGTAGTTCGTTTTGCTAGAGCTTTGCAAGTGTCAAGTATCTCTTCCTTCGACCATGAGATCGTGTAACTCCCGGATACCGTAAGAGTGCCTTGGGTGTACCAAACATCACAACGTAACTGGGTGACTATAAAGGTGCATTACAGGTATCTCCGAAAGTAGCTGTTGGGTTGACACGGATCGAGACTGGGATTTGTCACTCCGTATGACGGAGAGGTATCTCTGGGCCCACTCGGTAATGTATCATCATATTGAGCTCAATGTGACCAAGGTGTTGGACACGGGATCATGCATTACGGTACGAGTAAAGTGACTTGCCGGTAACGAGACTGAACAAGGTATTGGGATACCGACGATCGAGTCTCGGGCAAGTAACGTACCGATTGACAAAGGGAATTGCATACAGGGTTTGATCGAATCCTCGACATAGTGGTTCATCCGATGACAACATCGAGGAGCATGTGGGAGCCATCATGGGTATCCAAATCCCGCTGATGGTTATTGACTGAGAGAGTCTCGGTCATGTCTGCATGTCTCCCGAACCCGTAGGGTCTACACACTTAAGGATCAGTTACGCTAGGGTTATAGGGATATGTATATGCAGCAACCCGAATGTTGTTCGGAGT
Source organism: Triticum dicoccoides (assembly GCF_002162155.2). Lineage (NCBI taxonomy): Eukaryota > Viridiplantae > Streptophyta > Magnoliopsida > Poales > Poaceae > Triticum > Triticum dicoccoides. The sequence goes on along the minus strand of NC_041391.1, from coordinate 298,894,989 downwards.
CCCGGATGAGATCCCGGACGTCACGAGGAGTTCCGGAATGGTCCGGAGGTAAAGATTTATATATGGGAAGTCCTGTTTCGGGCATCGGGACAAGTTTCGGGGTTATCGGTATTGTACCGGGACCACCGGAAGGGTCCCGGGGGTCCACCGGGTGGGTCCACCTGTCCCGGGGGGCCACATGGGCTGTAGGGGGGTGCGCCTTGGCCTAATGGGCCAAGGGCACCAGCCCCACATAGGCCCATGCGCCTAGGGTTTAAGGGGGCAAGAGTCCTAGGAGGGTAAGGCACCTCCTAGGTGCCTTGGGGGAGGGAAAACCCCCCTTGGCCGCCGCACCCCCTAGGAGATTGGATCTCCTAGGGCCGGCAACCCCCCCTTGGCACCCCTATATATAGTGGGGGAGAGGAGGGACTTCATACCTGAACGCCCTGGCCTTTGGTTGCCTCCTTCTCCCTCCCCAACACCTCCTCCACCTCCATAGTGCTTAGCGAAGCTCTGCCGGAGTACTGCAGCTCCATCAACACCACGCCGTCGTGCTGCTGCTGGTGCCATCTCCCTCAACCTCTCCTCCCTTCCTTGCTGGATCAAGAAGGAGGAGACGTGGCTGTTCCGTACGTGTGTTGAACGCGGAGGTGCCGTCCGTTTGGCGCTGGTCATCGGTGATTTGGATCACGTCGAGTATGACTACATCATCACCTTGCAAGCTTCCGCACGCGATCTACAAGTGGTATGTAGATGCAAACTCTCTCCCTAGACTCGTTGCTTAGATGAACTCATGGATTGATCTTGGTGAAACCGTAGGAAAAATTTTAATTTTCTGCAACGTTCCCCAACAGTGGCATCATGAGCCAGGTTTATGCGTAGTTCTCTTTGCACGAGTAGAACACAACTTTGTTGTGGGCGTGGATTTTGTCATCTTACTTGCCTCTACTAGTCTTTTCTTGCTCAACGGTATTGTGGGATGAAGCGGCCCGGACCAACCTTACACGTACTCTTACGTGAGACCGGTTCCACCGACTGACATGCACAAGTTGCATAAGGTGGCTGGCGGGTGTCTGTCTCTCCCACCTTAGTTGGAGCGGAATCGATGAACAGGGCCCTTATGAAGGGTAAATAGAAGTTGACAAAATCATGTTGTGGTGATTCGTAGGTAAGAAAACGTTCTTGCTAGAACCCAATTGCAGCCACGTAAAAGATGCAACAACAATTAGAGGACGTCTAACTTGTTTTTGCAGCGATTGATCATGTGATGTGATATGGCCAGAAGTTGTGATGAATGATGAATTGTGATGTATGAGATCATGTTCTTTGTAATAGGATTCACGACTTGCATGTCGATGAGTATGACAACCGGCAGGAGCCATAGGAGTTGTCATTTTTTTTTGTATGACCTGCGTGTCATTGAATAACGCCATGTAAACTACTTTACTTTATTGCTAAACGTTAGTCATAGAAGTAGAAGTAGTCGTTGGCGTGACAACTTCATGAAGACACGATGATGGAGATCATGGTGTCAAGCCGGTGACAAGATGATCATGGAGCCCCGAAGATGAAGATCAATGGAGCTATATGATATTGGCCATATCATGTCACAACTATATAATTGCATGTGATGTTTATTATGTATTATGCATCTTGTTTACTTAGGACGACGGTAGTAAATAAGATGATCCCTTATAAAATTTCAAGAAGTGTTCTCCCCTAACTGTGCACCGTTGCTACAGTTCGTCGTTTCTAAGCACCACGTGATGATCGGGTGTGATGGATTCTTACGTTCACATACAACGGGTGTAAGACAGTTTTACACAGCGAAAACACTTAGGGTTAACTTGACGAGCCTAGCATGTGCAGACATGGCCTCGGAACACGGAGACCGAAAGGTCGAACACGAATCGTATGGAAGATACGATCAACATGAAAATGTTCACCGACGATGACTAGTCCGTCTCACGTGATGATCGGACATGGGCTAGTCGACTCGGATCATGTAACACTTAGATGACTAAAGGGATGTCTAATCTAAGTGGGAGTTCATAATTTGATTAGAACTTTATTATCATGAACTTAGTCTAAAACCTTTGCAAATATGTCTTGTAGATCAATGGCCAACGCTAATGTCAACATGAACTTCAACGCGTTCCTAGAGAAAACCAAGCTGAAAGATGATGGCAGCAACTATACGGACTGGGTACGGAACCTGAGGATCATCCTCATAGCTGCCAGGAAACAATATGTCCTAGAAGGACCGCTAGGTGATGCTCCCGTCCCAGAGAACCAAGACATTATGAATGCTTGGCAAACTCGCGCTGATGATTACTCCCTCGTTCAGTGCGGCATGCTTTACAGCTTAGAACCGGGGCTCCAAAAGCGTTTTGAGCATCACGGAGCATATGAGATGTTCGAAGAGCTGAAACTAGTTTTCCAAGCTCATGCCCGGGTCGAGAGATATGATGTCTCCGACAAGTTCTACAGTTGTAAGATGGAGGAAAACAGTTCTGTCAGTGAGCACATCCTGAAGATGTCTGGGTTGCACAACCGTATGACCCAGCTGAACATTAACCTCCCAGATGAGGCAGTCATTGACAGAATCCTCCAGTCGCTCCCACCAAGCTACAAGAGCTTTGTGATGAACTACAACATGCAGGGAATGGAAAAGACCATTCCTGAAGTGTTCTCGATGCTGAAGTCAGCAGAGGCTGAAATCAAGAAAGAACATCAAGTGTTGATGGTCAATAAGACCACTAAGTTCAAGAAGGGCAAGGGTAAGAAGAACTTCAAGAAGGACGGCAAAGATGTTGCCGCGCCTGGTAAGCCAGTTACCGGGAAGAAGTCAAAGAATGGACCCAAGCCTGAGACTGAGTGCTTTTATTGCAAGGGGAAGGGTCACTGGAAGCAGAACTGCCCCAAATACTTAGCGGATAAGAAGGCCAGCAACACCAAAGGTATATTTGATATACATGTGATTGATGTGTACCTTACCAGTACTCGTAGTAACTCCTGGGTATTTGATACCGGTGCCGTTGCTCATATTTGTAACTCACAGCAGGAGCTGCGGAATAAACGGAGACTGGCGAAGGACGAGGTGACGATGCGCGTCGGGAATGGTTCCAGAGTCGATGTGATCGCCATCGGCACGCTGCCTCTACATTTACCTACGGGATTAGTTTTGAACCTTAATAATTGTTATTTAGTGCCAAGTTTGAGCATGAACATTGTATCTGGATCTCGTTTAATACGAGATGGCTACTCATTTAAGTCTGAGAATAATGGTTGTTCGATTTATATGAGAGATATGTTTTATGGTCATGCTCCGATGGTCAATGGTTTATTCTTAATGAATCTCGAGCGTAATATTACACATGTTCATAGTGTATATGCCAAAAGATTTAAAGTTGATAACGATAGTCCCACATACTTGTGGCACTGCCGCCTTGGTCACATTGGTGTCAAGCGCATGAAGAAGCTCCATGCCGATGGACTTTTAGAGTCTCTTGATTATGAATCGTTTGACACGTGCGAACCATGCCTCTTAGGTAAAATGACCAAGACTCCGTTCTCCGGAACAATGGAGCGAGCAACCAACTTGTTGGAAATCATACATACCGATGTGTGCGGTCCAATGAGCGTTGAGGCTCGCGGAGGATATCGTTATGTTCTTACTCTCACAGATGACTTGAGTAGATATGGGTATGTCTACTTAATGAAACACAAGTCTGAGACCTTTGAAAAGTTCAAGGAATTTCAGAATGAGGTGGAGAATCAACGTGACCGAAAGATAAAATTCTTACGATCAGATCGTGGAGGAGAATACTTAAGTCACGAATTTGGTACACACTTAAAGAAATGTGGAATCGTTTCACAGCTCACGCCGCCTGGAACACCTCAGCGAAACGGTGTGTCCGAACGTCGTAATCGCACTCTATTGGATATGGTGCGGTCTATGATGTCTCTTACCGATTTACCGCTATCATTTTGGGGATACGCTCTAGAGACAGCTACATTCACTTTAAATAGGGCACCGTCTAAGTCCGTTGAGACGACACCGTATGAATTATGGTTTGGAAAGAAACCTAAGCTGTCGTTTCTAAAAGTTTGGGGATGCGAAGCTTATGTCAAGAAACTTCAACCTGAAAAGCTCGAACCCAAGTCGGAAAAATGCGTATTCATAGGATACCCTAAGGAAACTATAGGGTATACCTTCTACTTAAGATCCGAAGGCAAGATCTTTGTTGCCAAGAACGGATGCTTTCTGGAAAAAGAGTTTCTCTCGAAAGAAGTAAGTGGGAGGAAAGTAGAACTCGATGAAGTACTACCTCTTGAGCGGGATAGTGACGCAGCACAGGAAACCATTGCTGTGATGCCCACACCAACTGAAGAGGAAAACCATGATAATGATCAAAGTACTTCGGATCAAGTTACTGCTGAACTTCGTAGGTCCACAAGGACACGTTCCGCACCAGAGTGGTACGGCAACCCTGTCCTGGAAATCATGTTGTTAGACAACAATGAACCTTCGAACTATGAAGAAGCAATGGCGGGCCCGGATTCCAACAAATGGCTTGAAGCCATGAAATCCGAGATAGAATCCATGTATGAAAACAAAGTATGGACTTTGACAGACTTGCCCGATGATCGGCAAGCGATAGAAAACAAATGGATCTTTAAGAAGAAGATGGACGCGGATGGTAATGTTACCATCTATAAAGCTCGACTTGTCGCTAAGGGTTATCGACAGGTTCAAGGGATTGACTACGACGAGACATTCTCTCCCGTAGCGAAGCTAAAGTCCGTCCGAATCATGTTAGCAATTGCCGCATACTATGATTATGAGATATGGCAGATGGACGTCAAAACAGCATTCCTTAACGGACATCTTAAGGAAGAACTGTATATGATGCAGCCGGAAGGTTTTGTCGATCCTCGGAACGCTAACAAAGTATGCAAGCTCCAGCGATCCATTTATGGACTGGTGCAAGCATCTCGGAGTTGGAACATTCGCTTTGATGAGATGATCAAAGCGTTTGGGTTTATGCAGACTTATGGAGAAGCCTGCGTTTACAAGAAAGTGAGTGGGAGCTCTGTAGCATTTCTCATATTATATGTAGATGACATACTCCTGATGGGAAATAATATAGAATTTCTGGACAGCATTAAGGCCTACTTGAATAAGTGTTCTTCAATGAAGGACCTTGGAGAAGCTGTTTATATATTAGGCATCAAGATCTATAGAGATAGATCGAGACGCCTCATAGGTCTTTCACAAAGCACATACCTTGATAAGATTTTGAAGAGATTCAGAATGGATCAGTCCAAGAAGGGGTTCTTGCCTATGTTACAAGGTATGAGACTGAGCTCAGCTCAGTCACCGACCACGGCAAAAGATAAAGAAGAGATGAGTGTCATCCCCTATGCTTCAGCCATAGGATCTATTATGTATGCCATGCTGTGTACCAGACCCGATGTAAACCTTGCCGTAAGTTTGGTAGCAAGATACCAAAGTAATCCCGGCAAGGAACACTGGATAGCGGTCAAGAATATCCTGAAGTACCTGAAAAGGACAAAGGACATGTTTCTCGTTTATGGAGGAGACGAAGAGCTCGTCGTAAAGGGTTACGTCGACGCTAGCTTCGACTCAGATCTGGATGACTCTAAGTCACAAACCGGATACGTGTATATGTTGAATGGTGGAGCAGTAAGCTGGTGCAGCTGCAAGCAGAGCGTCGTGGCGGGATCTACGTGTGAAGCGGAGTACATGGCAGCCTCGGAGGCAGCACATGAAGCGATTTGGGTGAAGGAGTTCATCACCGACCTAGGAGTCATACCCAATGCGTCGGGGCCGATCAAACTCTTCTGTGACAACACTGGAGCTATTGCCCTCGCAAAGGAGCCCAGGTTTCACAAGAAGACCAGGCACATCAAGCTTCATTTCAACTCCATCCGTGAAAATGTTCAAGATGGAGACATAGAGATTTGCAAAGTGCACACGGATCTGAATGTCGCAGATCCGCTGACTAAACCTCTCTCGCGTGCAAAACATGATCAACACCAGAACTCTATGGGTGTTCGATTCATCACAATGTAACTAGATTAGTGACTCTAGTGCAAGTGGGAGACTGTTGGAAATATGCCCTAGAGGCAATAATAAAAGTATTATTATATTTCATTGTTCATGATAATTGTCTTTTATTCATGCTATAACTGTATTATCCGGAAATCGTAATACACGTGTGAATACTTAGACCACACAATGTCCCTGGTAAGCCTCTAGTTGACCAGCTTGTTGTGATCAACAGATAGTCATGGTTTCCTGACTATGGACATTGGATGTCGTTGATAACGGGATCACGTCATTAGGAGAATGATGTGATGGACAAGACCCAATCCTAAGCATAGCATAAAAGATCGTGTAGTTCATTTTGCTAGAGCTTTGCAAGTGTCAAGTATCTCTTCCTTCGACCATGAGATCGTGTAACTCCCGGATACCGTAAGAGTGCCTTGGGTGTACCAAATGTCACAACGTAACTGGGTGACTATAAAGGTGCATTACAGGTATCTCCGAAAGTAGCTGTTGGGTTGACACGGATCGAGACTGGGATTTGTCACTCCGTATGACGGAGAGGTATCTCTGGGCCCACTCGGTAATGCATCATCATATTGAGCTCAATGTGACCAAGGTGTTGGACACGGGATCATGCATTACGGTACGAGTAAAGTGACTTGCCGGTAACGAGACTGAACAAGGTATTGGGATACCGACGATCGAGTCTCGGGCAAGTAACGTACCGATTGACAAAGGGAATTGCATACAGGGTTTGATCGAATCCTCGACATAGTGGTTCATCCGATGACAACATCGAGGAGCATGTGGGAGCCATCATGGGTATCCAGATCCCGCTGATGGTTATTGACTGAGAGAGTCTCGGTCATGTCTGCATGTCTCCCGAACCCGTAGGGTCTACACACTTAAGGTTCAGTTACGCTAGGGTTATAGGGATATGTATATGCAGCAACCCGAATGTTGTTCGGAGTCCCGGATGAGATCCCGGACGTCACGAGGAGTTCCGGAATGGTCCGGAGGTAAAGATTTATATATGGGAAGTCCTGTTTCGGGCATCGGGACAAGTTTCGGGGTTATCGGTATTGTACCGGGACCACCGGAAGGGTCCCGGGGGTCCACCGGGTGGGTCCACCTGTCCCGGGGGGCCACATGGGCTGTAGGGGGGTGCGCCTTGGCCTAATGGGCCAAGGGCACCAGCCCCACATAGGCCCATGCGCCTAGGGTTTAAGGGGGCAAGAGTCCTAGGAGGGTAAGGCACCTCCTAGGTGCCTTGGGGGAGGGAAAACCCCCCTTGGCCGCCGCACCCCCTAGGAGATTGGATCTCCTAGGGCCGGCCACCCCCCCTTGGCACCCCTATATATAGTGGGGGAGAGGAGGGACTTCATACCTGAACGCCCTGGCCTTTGGTTGCCTCCTTCTCCCTCCCCAACACCTCCTCCACCTCCATAGTGCTTAGCGAAGCTCTGCCGGAGTACTGCAGCTCCATCAACACCACGCCGTCGTGCTGCTGCTGGTGCCATCTCCCTCAACCTCTCCTCCCTTCCTTGCTGGATCAAGAAGGAGGAGACGTGGCTGTTCCGTACGTGTGTTGAACGCGGAGGTGCCGTCCGTTTGGCGCTGGTCATCGGTGATTTGGATCACGTCGAGTACGACTACATCATCACCTTGCAAGCTTCCGCACGCGATCTACAAGTGGTATGTAGATGCAAACTCTCTCCCTAGACTCGTTGCTTAGATGAACTCATGGATGGATCTTGGTGAAACCGTAAGAAAAATTTTAATTTTCTGCAACGTTCCCCAACAATTAGAACCACATGGGGCTTCTAATTGTGAGGATTAGAGGTGGATAGGGCTCGCTCTAATTATGAGGATTAGAGGTGACCCCGAAATGATTCCGGAACCTCTCAAAACTATTCTGGATATTAATGAAACAATTCCACAAATATATTCTCATCACTTCCGTCCCACTAACACTCAGTAGATCATGATTACCTTAAGCTTGTGACAACCCCATAGGTTTAGTAAACCATAGACATTAACGAAACCCCTTCGTTCAATGACCGATAGCGGAATCGTGGACATCCATATCGGTCCCTATGATTACATGAATGATATTCAAGTGAACCTTTGGTTGTCATGTGATGTTTATTTTGCTTCGTGATACTTTAGAAAACCCGGTGTGCATCGGTATCCTCCAGAGTCATCACCATGCTCACTATACCGTTGCTCCCGTTACTGGTTTTGTTCTTCTTTCTCGCTGACGTGTTCCGGCATTCCCATGACATAGACACCTGTGTCTGGCCAGACGATGATGGATGGCATTATACTGAGAGGGCCCTAATAATATCTCTCCATCGTTGGAGGAGCAAATCCCACTCTCGAGCTGTTTGGTCACTTGTCAAACTTTCGGGTGTGCCTAAAAGTTGGCATTATGATCACCTTGTTGCAGATGACGTTTGAGAAACACCAAAGCCCACCGTCTAGTAGGAAGTTATCGAGACACTCTCATGGTCCGAGGAACTAAAAACACATGCTAACACTCTATGTTATAACAAGTGATTTCAGACGATATAATCACATAGTATAACAAACAAGTATTGGGTCGATTCAATGTAGTTTTAGGACTATCATTTACACTTAACGATATCCGAAGATCCAGAAAACGTGATCACCAACAACACTTGACCGGTCTTAGAGGCGAGACCGGGAACCTATTGTTTACCATTTATCATTCCACATGTACATATGAGTTTTCCACTGAATCGCATATTCAAGGATCATAGTAGTTATAACATGGAATATAAATTGTTAACTATGAATAATGGAAATATAATAATACAATATTATTGCCTCTAGGGCATATTTCCAACAAGATCTTCACGAAGTAGGTGATATTCTTGCCCTTACAAACTTCTTAGTTCAACTCCACATCATGACGGAGGCTCCCAAGCAAGACCCACCAATCTAGGAGACACCACTCTCCAAAAGGTAATAGACGATGTGTTGATGATGAACTCCTTGCTATTATGCTTCAAATGATAGTCTCCCCAACACTCAGCTCTCTCTCGTAGATTTGGCTATGGTAGAAGAAGGATTTGAGTGGAAAGCAACTTGGGGAAGGCTAGAAATCAAGGTTCAAATGGTAGGAATGGAATCTCTTGATCTCAACACATGAGTAGGTGGTTCTCTCTCAGAAAATGAATGGTGGAAGTGTAGGCACATTCTGATGGCTCTCCTCAACGAGAAGAAGGGGGTGGAGGGGTATATATAGCCTCCACACAAAATCCAACCGTTACACACTTTTGACCCATCTCGGTGGCACTGATGAGAAAACTCGGTGGCAATGATCTATACAAAAATATGAACATTAGGAATCTTAGTGGGACCGATGGGAACAACTCAATGGGACCGACGTGCTCGGGCTTAGGGCGAACTTCATCTTGGTGGCACCTATTGCATCATCTCGGTGGGACCAAAGTGAATGCAATGAGCAATAGAGAATTAGTCAAGCCAACTCGGTGGGACCGATTGCAACAGCTCGGTGAGGCTAAAGTGAATGCAACAAGTCAAAGAGCACTGGCAAGGCCATATCGGTGATACCGAGATCCATATCAGTGTGACCGAACTATTAGGGTTTTTGGCAGTGGCTACATCAAGATTAACTCGGTGGCTCCGGATGGAAATATCGCTGGAGTCGATTTGGAGTTTAGGTTTTGGACCTATTTGGATAGAGAAAGTGACTGAGGGTTTTGGAGCAATATCACTAAGCACTTTGAGCAAGTAGACCATTAAGCAACATTTCATCCCATTTTAGTAGTATTGGCTTTCCTATGGACTCATTGTGATCTTGGATCACTTAAACAAAAATGTAGAGTCTTGAGCTTTTGCCAATCCTTGTACTTAACATTTTTAGGGGTCCACATCTCTATGTCATGCCATGCCATACATTGAACACCCTGAAATATTTATCTTGAATGGATATTAGTTCAATGAGATATATGTTGTTATGAATTACCAAAACCACCCGGGGATTAATTGCACTCTCAATCTCCCCCTTTTTGCTAATTGATGGCAACATATAGAGCAAAGCTTCTACAAATGATTAAATGAATGAAGTACATCGTCTCTTTGAGAAGTATGTGATAAGCAAGAGCTCCCCCTAAATTTGTAGATTATTAAAAATTTGCGTTCGAATGCAAATGCACTATCGATTAGGATCATGGGTCACTCTTCCATGTCACATACATCTTGGTGGAGCGCACAAAATGATATGAGTGAAATAACATGCACGTATCACCAAAGACATAAGTGAATGATCAATCACACATTAAGCATAGTATGATCAATCACACACCAACAGTGATAGGAAAAAGCATTAATCACACATTAAGCATAGTATGATCAATCACACACCAAAAACGTAGTATCTCACAAGCATAACAAACAAGTATCATGAATCAAATGAACATAGTAGCAAGAACTCGAGAAAAACCAAAGAGAAAAAGCAAGACTCTCTCTCTCTCTCGAAGCCTAATGATATATATAATTTCTCCCTCTTTGGCAACAAGTGCCAAAAAGCTCAAAAAGGTATAGAGCTATGCGTCTCTATAGGCACGATCCCCCGGAGCTCCCGAAGGTGACTTCTGGCTGGTGGCTCCAGTGTGTGCAGATGGCGTTGAGAGAAGTGTGTCCGCAAATGCTTCTGACAATGTCTGCTAGACTGGTGGAGTAGAAACTGGAGGTGGTACTATGGTAGTAGTGGGAGGTGCAAAGAGAGTGGTCCTTGTACCTGCAACTGGCATGACTGAAGATCTGGGTGCCCTGGGTACCGTTTGAAATCTCTGAGTAGTAGGTCTCTCATCTCCACTGTCCTCTGCAGGTACTCTGGTTGCCTCGACATCATCTTTCAGTTTCTGCACAATTGTCTGAACCTCTGTGATCTTCACATCAAGATCATGAACCTTTGTCTCAACAATCCGCTCTAGACTCTCCTGGTTCTTGGAGATGTTTGCCAGACTCCTCTTAATCCTCAGGGTGGCCTCTAGCAGATATGTCATATGGTCATTCTTTGACTTGAGGTTGCCTATTGGAGCATTGGGTGCTGTGGCTTCATGAGCGGCTCTTGTTGCTCTTGCTACCTGGATCTTCTCTTAAGCCTCAACAGATGTGGGGTGTGAAGGATCCATCACCACCACATTATCTTCAAACTCTGGCTGAAGAGGGAGATGCTCATGGTCAAGTAGATAGGTGCTCGTTCCAACTTTGGAGTTGATGAGCATCTGAATATGTGGAGCATATCCACAAGATCTCTTTTGATCAGCAGCTGTCCTCTTGATTGTTGATACGTCTCCACGTATCTATAATTTTTGATTATTTCATGCTAATATTCTACAACTTTCATATACTTTTGGTAACTTTTATACTATTTTTGGGACTAACATAGTGATCTAGTACCCAATGTCAGTTCTGTTTGTTGCATGTTTTTTGTTTTGCAGAATATCCACACCAAACGAAGTCCAAACGCGATAAAAATTTACGGAGATTTTTTGGAAGATATGTGATTTTTGGGAATTGGAATCAATGTGAGACGATTCCTGAGGGGCCCACAAGCCCTGGAGGCGCGCCCCCCTCCCCAGGGCAAGGAGGCTTGTGGCCACCCCTTACGGCGGTTGGTGCCCTTCTTTCGCTGTAAGAAAGCTAATATTCGGATAAAAATCGTGTTAATATTTCATCCCAATCAGAGTTATGGATCTCCGGGGATTTAAGAAACGGTGAAAGGCCAGAATCGGGGAACGTAGAAACAAAAGGAAACAGAGAGAGATCCAATCTCGGAGGGGCTCCCGTCCCACCGCTGCCATGGAGGCCATGGACCAGAGGGAAAACCCTCCTCCCATCTAGGGGGGGTCAAGGAAGAAGAAGAAGGAGGGGGCTCTCTCCCCCTCTCTCCCGGTAGCGCCGGAATGCCGCCTGGGCAATCATCTTGTGACGACGATCTACTCCAACAACTCCGTCATCTTCACCAACACCTCCATCACCTTCCCCCATCTATCTACAGCGGTCCACTCTCCCGCAACCCGTTGTACCCTCTACTTGAACATGGTGCTTTATGCTTCATATTATTATCCAATGATGTGTTGTCATCATATGATGTCTAAGTAGATTTTTGTTGTCCTATCGGTGATTGGTGAATTGCTATGATTGGTTTAATTTGCTTGTGGTTATGTTGCTGTCCTTGGGTGCCCATCATATGAGCGCGCGTGTGGATCACACCATAGGGTTAGTTGTATGTTGATAGGACTATGTATTAGAGGGCAAGGGTGACGACAGCTTCAGCCTAGCATAGAAATTGATGCATACGGGATTGAAGGGGGACCAATATATCTTAATGTCGTGGTTGGGTTGTACCTTAATGAACATTAGTAGTTGCGGATGCTTGCTGATAGTTCCAATCATAAGTGCATAGAATCCCAAGTAAGGGATGGCATGTTAGCAGTGGTCTCCCCCACATAAAACTCGCTATCGGTCTAGTAACATAGTCATCTGCTTAGGGGCAATTCCGCAAATCCTACCACCACTTTTCCACACTCGCTATACTTACTTGATTGTTTAATTTATCTAAACATCCCCTGGTTTTTATTTTTGTGCTCTTTATTATCTTGCAAACCTATCCTACGACACCTACAAGGTACTTTTAGTTTCATACTTGTTCTAGGTAAAGCAAACGTTAAGCATGCGTAGAGTTGTATCGGTGGTCGATAGAACTTGAGGGAATATTTGTTCTATCTTTAGCTCCTCGTTGGGTTTGATACGTCTCCAACTTATCTATAACTTTTTATTGTACCATGCTATTATATTATCTGTTTTGGATATTTTATATGCATTAATATGCTATTTTACATTATTTTTGGGACTAACTTATTAACCCAGAGCCCAGTGCCAATTTCTATTTTTTCCTTGTTTTTGAGTTTCGCAGAAAAGGAATATCAAATGGAGTCCAAACCGAATAAAACTTTACGATGATTTTTCTTGGACCAGAAGACACCTACGAGACTTGGATATGAAGTCAGAAGACCCACGAGGCGATGACAAGCCGTAGGGGCGCGCCCTAGCACTGGTGGAAAGACCTGCTATACAAACGGTTTTTAACCTCTTTCCGCGATGACGTTTGGAACCGTCGCCAAGTGAGTGTGGGCGATATGGGGGTCCTTCCTACACGACCCAAAAAACGTCGGGGATAGGCCGTCCTGGCACACATGCTGGGGCAAAATGAGCTCGTGTGTGATCTGGCAGGGCATCGAAACCCAACAGTTTTGCGTTTGTATGTACATCCCACACGGTGAATCCCAGAAACTATTTCCATTCGTATGTATATCACACACAGTTTTTTGTGTGGAAACGTTTGTGCAAGGTGGCCTAACACAAACAGTTCTCTGCCGAAAGCCGTGTGTGATTGTTAGTTGATCGAGCACGCCTACTTTCGAGAAACTGTGTGAGTTGTTTGAGTTCATCGCCCACGGTGCTGTCTGAGTAACCATTTACAATAGGAAACCCCAATAAGCAGGGTAATTAGCCTATTATTGATAATCCATGTACTAATTAAATTGACATTTGCTACCTCTTGAGCTTGCGTTGGTTTTCCCTTGAATAGGAAAGGGTGATGCAGCAAAGTAGCGTAAGTATTTCCCTCAGTTTTGAGAACCAAGGTATCAATCCAGTAGGAGACAACGCACAAGTCACCAAATACCTGCACAAACAATCAACCACTTGCACCCAATGCCATAAAGGGGTTGTCAATCCCTTCACGGTCACTTGCAAAACTGAGATCTGATAGAGATAGATAAACGGTAAAGTAAATATGTTTTGGTATTTTTGGTTTATAGATTGGAAAGTAAAGATAGAAAAATAGTAGATCGGAAACTAGCAAGATCTAAACGAGATTCAATAATATGGAAAAGATACCCGGGGGCCATAGGTTTCACTAGCGGCTTCTCTCAAGATAGCAAATATTACGGTGGGTGAACAAATTACTGCGGGGCAATTGATAGAAAATCGCATAGTTATGATGATATCTAAGGCAATGATCATGAACATAGGCATCACGTCCGTGTCAAGTAGACCGACTCCTTCCTACATCTACTACTATTACTCCACACATCGACCGCTATCCAGCATGCATCTAGAGTATTAAGTTAATAAAGGATGGAGTAACACATTAAGCATGATGACATGATGTAGAGGAATTAACTCAAGCAATATGATGAAAACCCCATCTTGTTATCCTCGATGGGAACAATACAATGCGTGCCTTGCTGCCCCTACTGTCACTGGGAAAGGACACCACAAGATTGAACCCAAAGCTAAGCACTTCTCCCATTGCAAGAAAGATCGATCTAGTAGGCCAAACTAAACCGATAATTTGAAGAGACTTGCAAAGATATCAAATCATGCATATAAGAATTCAGAGAAGAACCAAATAATATACATAGATAATCTTGATCATAAATCCATAATTCATCGGATCTCGGCAAACACACCGCAAAAGTATATTACATCGAATAGATCTCTAAGAACATCGAGGAGAACATGGTATTGAGAATCAAAGAGAGAGAAGAAGCAATCTAGCTAATAACTATGGACCCGAAGGTCTATGGTAAACTACTCATGCTTCATCGGAGAGGTAATGGTGTTGATGTACAAGCCCTCCGTGATTGAATCCCCCTCCGACAAGACGTAGGAAAAGGTCCCTAGATGGGATCTCATGGGTACAGAAGGTTGCGGCAGTGGAAAAGTGGTTTCGTGGCTCCCTTTGATGTTTTCAGGGTATAAGAGTATATATAGGCGAAGGAACTAGGTCAGGGGAGTCACGAGGGGCCCATGAGGGTGGGGGCGCCCTCCTGCCTCATGGCTTCCTTGTTGCGTCTCCGACTTCATCTCCAAGTCTCCTGGTTTGCTTTCAGTCCAAGAAAGATCATCGCGAAGGTTTCATTCCATTTGGACTCCGTTTGGTATTCCTTTTCTGCAAAACCCTAAAATAGGCAAAAAAAATAGAAATTAGCACTGGGCCCTCGGTTAATAGGTTAGTCCCAAAAATAATATAAAATAGCATATTAATGCCCATTAAACATCCAGAACAGATAATATAATAGCATGGAACAATAAAAAATTATAGATGCGTTGGAGACGTATCAAGCATCCCCAAGCTTAATTCCTGCTCGTCCTCGAGTAGTTAAATGATAAAAACAGAATTTTTGATGTGAAATGCTACCTAACATACTTATCCATGTAATTTTCTTTATTGTGGCATGAATGTTCAGATCCGAAAGATTCAAGACAAAAGTTTAATATTGACATAAAAATAATAATACTTCAAGCATACTAACAAAGTAATCATGTCTTCTCAAAATAGCATGGCCAAAGAAAGCTATCCCTACAAAATCATATAGTCTGGCTATGCTCTATCTTCATCACACAAAATATTTAAATCATGCACAACCCCGATGACAAGCCAAGCAATTGTTTCATACTTTCGATGTTCTCAAACTTTTTCAATCTTCACACAATACATGAGCATGAGCCATGGATATAGCACTATAGGTGGAATGGAATGGTGGTTGTGGAGAAGACAAAAAGGAGAAGATAGTCTCACATCAACTAGGCATATTAACGGGCTATGGAGATGCCCATCAATAGATATCAATGTAAGTCAGTAGGGATTGCCATGCAATGGATGCACTAGAGCTATAAGTATATGAAATCTCTAAAATAAACTAAGTGGGTGTGCATGCAACTTGCTTGCTCACAAAGACCTAGGGCATTTTGAGGAAGCCCATCATTGGAATATACAAGCTAAGTTCTATTATGAAAATTCCCACTAGTATATGAAAGTGACAACATAGGAGACTCTCTATCATGAAGATCATGGTGCTACTTTGAAGCACACGTGTGGAAAAAGGATAGTAACATTGGCCCTTCTCTCTTTTTCTCTCATTTTTTATTTGGGCCTTCTCCTTTTTATGGCCTCTTTTTTTTCGTTCGGTGTCTCATCCCGACTTGTGGGGGAATCATAGTCTCCATCATCCTTTCCTCAGATGGGACAATGCTCTAATAATGAAGATCATCACACTTTTATTTACTTACAACTCAATGCTTAGAACAAAATATTACTCTATGTGAATGCCTCCGGCGGAGTACCAGGATGTGCAATGAATCAAGAGTGACATGTATGAAAAATTATGAGCGGTGGCTTTGCCAAAAATATGATGTCAACTACATGATCATGCAAAGCAATATGACAATGATGGAGCATGTCATAATAAATGGAACGGTGGAAAGTTGCATGGAAATATATCTTGAAATGGCTATGGATATGCCATAATAGGTAGGTATGATGGCTGTTTTGAGAAAGGTATATGGTGGGTGTATGGTATCAGAGAAAATTGCGCGACACAAGAGAGGCTAGCAATGGTGGAAGGGTGAGAGTGCGTATAATCCATGGACTCAACATTAGTCATAAAGAACTCATATACTAATTGCAAAAATCTATTAGTTATCGAAATGAAGTACTACGTGCATGCTCCTAGGGGGATAGATTTGTAGGAAAAGACCACCGCTGGTCCCCGGCACCACTCATAAGGAAGACAATCAATTAATAAATCATGATCCAACTTCATCACATAACGGTTCACCATACGTGCATGCTACGGGAATCAGAAACTTTAACACAAGTATCTCTCAAATTCACAACTACTAAACTAGCATGAATCTAATATCACCATCTTCATATCTCAAAACAATCATAAAGAATCAAACTTCTCATAGTATTCAATGCACTTTATATGAAAGTTTTTATTATATCCAACTTGGATGCCCATCATATTAGGACTAATTTTATAACCAAAGCAAATTACCATGCTGTTCTAAAAGACTCTCAAAATAATATAAGTGAAGCATGAGAGTTCAACAATTTCTATAAAATAAAACCACCGCCGTGCTCTAAAAAGATATAAGTGAAGCACTAGAGCAATATTGTCTAGCTCAAAAGATATAAGTGAAGCACATAGAGTATTCTAACAAATCACGATTCATGCATATCTCTTCCAAAAGGTGTGTACATAAAGGATGATTGTGGTAAACTAAAGACCACAGACTCAAATCATACAAGACGCTCCAAGCAAAACACATATCATGTGGTGAATAAAAATATAGCCTCAAGTGAAGTTACCGATAGACGAAGACGAAAGAGGGGATGCCTTCTGGGGCATCCCCAAGCTTAGGCTTTTGGTTGTCCTTGAATTTTACCTTGGGGTGCCTTGGGCATCCCCAATCTTCTGCTCTTGCCACTCCTTATTTCAGAGTCCATCAAATCCTTACCCAAAACTTGAAAACTTCACAACACAAAACTCGACAGAAAATCTCATGAGCTTCGTTAGTATAAGAAAATAAATCACCACTTTAAGGTACAGTTATGAACTCATTCTTTATTTATAGTGGTGAAAAATCTACTGTATTCCAACTTCTCTATGGTTCATACCCCCCGATACTACTCATAGATTCATCAAAATAAGCAAACAACACACGAAAAACAGAATCTGTCAAAAACAGAACAGTCTGTAGTAATCTATAACTCTCGAATACTTATGTAACTCTAAAAATACTACCAAATTAGGAAAACCTTATAAATTTGTCCACAAATCGAGATCAGAAAGAAGAAGATCAAAATCACATTCAGGTGGATTTTCAAAACTAATTTACTAAGCGCAGAAGTTTCTGATTTTTAGCAGGATCAACACAACTATCACCGTAAGCTATCCTAAAGGTTTAACTTGGCACAAACACTAATTAAAACATAAAAACACATCTAACAAGAAGATATATGGATTATTTATTACTAAACAGGGGCAAAAATTCAAGAACAAAAATAAAATTGGGTTGCCTCCCAACAAGCGCTATCGTTTAAAGCCTTTTAGCTAGGCATTGATAATTTGAATGATGCTCACATAAAAGAGAAGAATTGAAGCACAAAGAGAGCATCATAAAATACGCGACAAACACATCTAAGCCTAACATACTTCCTATGCATAGGCATTTTATAAGCAAACAAATTATCAAAGCAAGCAAAAACTAGCATATGCAAGGAAGAAGAAAGAGACGATAGCAATCTCAACATGAAGAGAGGTAATTTAGTAACATGAAAATTTCTACAACCATATTTTCCTCTCTCATAATAATTACATGTAGGATCATAAGCAAATTCCACAATATAGCTATCACATAACATATTCTCAACACGATCCACATACTTGCGAAGTTGACACTCTTCTAAAATAGTGGGATTAACATTAACTAAAGGCATGACCTCTCCAAACCCACTTTTATCAAAAATTCTATAGGATTGAACATTCTCCAAATATGTGGGATCTAAAATTGACACTCTTCTAGACCCACTTTCAATAATATTGCAAACACTATTATCAATTTCATATTAATCATGGGGCTTAAATAAATTTTCAAGATCATAAGAAGAATCACCCCAATCATGATCATTGCAATAAGTAGTAGACATAGCAAAACTAGCATCCCCAAGCTTAGGAGTTTGTATATTATTAGCACAATTGACATCAATAGAATTTATATTAAAATTATTGCAATCATGCTTTTTATTCAAGGAGCTATCATGAATCTCTTCATAAATTTCTTCATCACAATTTTCAGATTCACGGATTTCAAGCAAAACCTCATAAAGATAACCTAGTGCAATAAAATCACTAGAAATTGGTT
Organism: Triticum dicoccoides; assembly: GCF_002162155.2. Classification (NCBI taxonomy): domain Eukaryota; kingdom Viridiplantae; phylum Streptophyta; class Magnoliopsida; order Poales; family Poaceae; genus Triticum; species Triticum dicoccoides. The sequence continues at coordinate 298,876,157 of NC_041391.1, read as the reverse complement.
CATCACAATTGGATCTCTTAAAAAGATTAGTAAGCGTATGAGAATCCATAAACTTTTAGCAAGCAATGATGCAAGCAAAAAGGAGGCGCATGGTAACACAAGCAAGCAAAAGATCGAACGGAAGAGGGGCGAAGAAAAGGCAAAGGTTTTCGAAAATCGTTTTAGAAGTGGGGGAGAGGAAAACAAGAGGCGAATGGAGAATAATGTAATGCAAGGGAGAATAGTTTATGATGGGTACTTGCTATGGCTTGACTTGACGTAGATCTCCCCGGCAACGGCGCCAGGAATATATCCTTCTTGCTACCTCTTGAGCTTGCATTGGTTTTCCCTTGAAGAGGAAAGGGTGATGAAGCAAAGTAGCGCAAGTATTTCCCTCGGTTTTGAGAACCAAGGTATCAATCCAGTAGGAGACAATGCAAAAGTCACAGAATTCCTGCACAAACAATCAACCACTTGCACCCAACGCAATAAAGGGGTTGTCAATCCCTTCACGGTCACTTGCAAAAGTGAGATCTGATAGTCATAGATAAACGGTAAAGTAAATATTTTTGGTTTATAGATTGGAAAGTAAATATTGCAAAATAGTAGCGGAAACTAGCAAGATGTAAACAAGATTCAGTATTATGGAAACCGAGACCCGGGGGCCATAGGTTTCACTAGTGGCTTCTCTCAAGATAGCAAATATTATGGTGGGTGAACAAATTACTGCCGAGCAATTGATAGAAAAGCGCATAGTTATGACGATATCTAAGGCAATGATCATGAACATAGGCATCACGTCCGTGTCAAGTAGACCGACTCCTGCCTGCATCTACTACTATTACTCCACACATCGACCTCTATCCAACATGCATCTAGAGTATTGAGTTCATAAAGAACGGACTAACGCATTAAGCAAGATGACATGATGTAGAGGAATTAACTCAAGCAATATGATGAAAACCCCATCTTGTTATCCTCGATGGCAACAATACAATACGTGCCTTGCTGCCCCTACTGTCACTGGGAAAGGACACTGCAAGATTGAACCCAAAGCTAAGCACTTCTCCCATTGCAATAAAGATCAAACTAGTAGGCCAAACTAAACCGATAATTCAAAGAGACTTGCAAAGATATCAAATCATGCATATAAGAATTCAGGGAAGAACCAAATAATATTCATAGATAATCTTGATCATAAATCTATAATTCATCGGATCTCGGCAAACACACCACAAAAGAATATTACATCGAATTTATCTCCAAGAACATCGAGGAGAACATGGTATTGAGAATCAAAGAGAGAGAAGAAGCCATCTAGCTAATAACTATGGACCCGAAGGTCTGTGATAAACTACTCACGCTTCATCGTAGAGGTAATGGTGTTGATGTAAAAGCCCTCCGTGATCGAATCCCCCTCTAGCAGGACGCCGGAAAAGGTCCCTAGATGGGATCTCACGATTACATAAGGTTGCGGCGGTGGAAAAGTGGTTTTGTGGCTCCCTCTGATGTTTTCAGGGTATAAGAGTATATATAGGCGAAGGAACTAGGTCAGGAGAGCCGGAGGGTGGGGGGCACGCCCTACCCCTTGGGCGCGCCCTCCTGCCTCGTGGCTTCCTCGTTGCATCTCCGACTTCGTATCCAAGTCTTCTGGTTTGCTTTCGGTCCAAGAAAGATCATCGTGAAGGTTTCATTCTGTTTGGACTCCGTTTGGTATTCCTTTTCTTCAAAACTCTAAAATAGGCAAAAAAAAAGAAGCTGACACTAGGCCCTCGGTTAATAGGTTAGTCCCAAAAATAATATAAAATAGCATATTAATGCCCATTAAACATCCAAAACAGATAATATAATAGCATGGAACAATAAAAAATTATAGATACGTTGAAGACGTATCAATATTTCTTATAAACACACCAAATATTTCATATTCGTATAACAACAACCAGGATTTCATAATCGAATTACATCAGATAGTTTCGAAACTCAGTTACGCCATTACACAACAGCACCAAGTTTCACATGCAATGTCAAAAACCTTTGGAAAGTAGTATCATACATGATAAATAGACAGATGAATCTCATCTGGGAAACTACAGAAGTGGAAGGCAAATATTGAGCCTTCAGTGATGTTGAATGTCCTTGCAACTTTACGCTAGTGGTTATGGATAATTGCCCGCCCAACCTTCGTCCTCTTCAGCAAGACTTCAATATTGTAACATGGGTGTTGAATGAATACCTTCCTCGCCTCTTGACCATGCAGGTGGTTTGAGAGGTAATCATTGGTGAATTGCTTTGAAAAGTACTGAAAACAAAGATATGCATAAATCACTGCTATAAAATTTGAAATGGCGCAAGGGGTAAAAACAAGGTAAAAGAATTAGTACCATCCTATAGTTGACTGATGTCTTCTTCATTGTGCAAACAAAGATCTTGCTGTTATTCGTCGCAAGTTTCTTCATCCTAACAATCTTTCTGAGTTTCTTGACTTGACTGATATTCATGGACATCTCATTTCCCCATATGCAAAATGGGTCAAACAGTGGGTCTACGCCTCTGACAGCAGGACCTACATGTGCAAGACCAAACTGTAAGAAACCTAAATATTAGAATGATTCCTAAAATTGCACAATAATGTGCTATTAGCCAAAGGACCATGATTGAACAAACCTCGGTGGTAAACCGCAATGTCTCCCATTGTTTCCCTGCAACACACATAAGGAAGATCTTGATTAGGTTAACTGAGAGTTGCCATACTATCAGTAGAATATGTATTCAGTACAGCAAAATTCGATTTATTTCATATGCATAACAATACAAAATTGTACCCACAACAAATGAAAATCAAATTACAGAACTGAAACAAACAGTTAAATGGACAACAGACCAAATGAACCAAAATAGTTAAATGAGCACGACATTGCATAATAGAAACATGTACTAGAAGATAAGACAGTTAACAAAACAAAGAATGCTTGAGAACACTACCACGAAATGTAGCAATTGTTGGACCAAACTGTTAACTAAACATTACATTTTAGAGGACCAAAGTGTTAACTGAACATTACATTTCATAGGACCAAACTGTAAACTGAACATCAGATTGCATATTAACATTACAGAGGACAAAATCACTAGAAGGCACTGGCGGTGGCCTCGAGAAAACAACACAAACTGCATTTTAAAGTAGACAACCGCGTGGCGGTGTCGACGGTGGCCTCGAAGATGAGGTGCTCCTCCAAGATCTGGCGATCGGCACACATGGCAGCCATAGCGACCTCGTGCGGGCGTGCGGCCGCGATTTGCTTCTCCGCTGCCAGATGCTACTGTGCTCCATGTTATACTGCGTGCAAAATGGCTGTGGGCGGTGCTTAATTGGAGGACAGGGACATTGATTTCGGCGGAAGGTGTCGCATCGTTGGTCGGGGCATGTGGGACGGGAAAGGAGGAGGATGGTGTGGGTGGGGTGTGGATTACCTGACCATATCGATGAGGTTGCACAACAAGAAGAAGGGTCGGCGGTGAGGAGGCCGCGCAGTAAGAAGAAGGGTCACTGGCGAGGAGGCGGCGCTGCAATAAGAAGGGTCGCCGGCGAGGAGGCGGTGTTGCAAGAAGAAGGGTAGGCAATGAGGAGGCAACACTGCAAGAAGAAGGGTCGCCGGTGAGGAGGCGGTGTTGTAAGAAGAAGGGTAGGCGATGAGGAGGCAACACTGCAAGAAGAAGGGTCGCCGGCGAGGAGGCTGAGCTACCAGTAAGCAGCAGTGAAGGTTTGAACTTGGAAAGCAAGGAGGAACAGTGGAAATGTTGCTTTTTGTGGGAGGGAGGGAGGGGCGAGGAGATAGATATTTCTGCGGTGGCAAAAATATTTCGCTCGGCGCCGTGAGAATTTGGCGCGCAAGTGTGGTTCAAGCAGGGGCGATGGACTGTAGACGACGAAGCTTCCTGCGTAAGCCAGACAAGACGGTGCGCAAAGATATTTTATATCGCATCCCACACGATTCTTTCTAGTAAACTGTTTGTGGTATACCTGATTTTTTCTATATGTTTTGAAAGACAAAATGGTGTTATGGAGGGAAAGGATGGTGTTTGAATTGCTAGAACATTGATGTACAATGAACATGCAACTACATGAGTGGTGTGTTTAAATTTGGAATTATTCCGGGTTCGTTTGGCATTTTTATGGATTAATTGAGTTTCTCGGCATTTAATGTGCATAATTCAAATTTGAACAACAAGCACATGCTCCAGTGCACCAAAGTTTGTTGAAAAATCACATGTGTGTCTTTGGGTGAATTTATAGGTCCCATGCAAGAATGGGAATGAAATTCAAACATCTGGGGGTCGTGGCTCGACCAGAAATATTGAGAAACTTGGTTTTTAAATTCCTAGATATCCAAAACTCGCCTAAAAATCATGAAACTTGTCATGGGGTCATTTCATGGCACCAACATGCTATGGTAAAAAAATTGGCCGCATTTAGATAAGTTTTTGGTATAAGCTTCTTGCAATCCAGGGCTTCTCTCGAGAAGACTCGTGGTTCCCGAGGAGGGGACGTGTCACCTTTGTGTTTGAAATGATATACGCTGCCTCCCCTCCTTGTTTTTTACAGAGGCAACATAGAACTATATATGAGTGTAGTGTTAAAATTTGGAATTATTCTGGGTTCGTTTGGACTTTCTTATACATTAATTGAATTTCTGGTCATTTAATATGCATAATTCAAATTTGAACTACAAGCACATGATCCAATGCACCAAAGTTGGTTGAAAAATCACATGTGTGTCCTTGGGTGAATTTCTAGGTCCCATGCAAGAAATGGGAATGAAATTCAAACATCTGGGTGTCGTGGCTCGGCTGGAAAGATTGACAAACTTGGTTTTTTAATTCATGTAAATCCAAAATATGCCTGAAAATCATGAAACTTGGCATGGTATCATGACATGGCACCAACATGCTGTGGTAATTTTTTTGGCCGAATTGGGACAAGCTTTGGTATAAGCTTCTTGCAAACCGGAGCTTCCCTCAAGAAGGCTCGTGGTTCCGAGAGGAACGTGTCACCTTTGTGTGTGAAACGACATACATACACTGCCTTCTCCCGCCTTAATTTTTTTACACAGGCAGATTAGACCAAAAAGAACTATGGTGCTAAATTTTGGAATTATTCCAGATTCGTTTGGCCTTTTTTATACATTAATTGAACTTTTGTTCATTTAATGTGCATAATTCAAATCTGAACTAAAAGCACATGCTCCGGTGCACCAAAGTTGGTTGAAAAATCACATGTGTGTCCTCGGGTAAATTTCTAGGTCCCATGCAAGATATGAGAATGAAATTCAAACATCTGGGCGTCATGGCTCGGTCGAAAAGATTGAGAAACTTGGTTTTTAAATTCTTGTAAATCCAAAACATGCCTGAAAATCATGAAACTTGGCATGGTGTCATGACATGGCACCAACATGTTGTGGTAATTTTTCTGTCCGATTTACGAAGGCGCACACATTAACAATCAACAAAGTCATTGTGGAACAAGTGCTGTCACGTTACAAATCGGAAACACAACTATTATTGAAAATGTGGGCGTTCTACTTACCAATTACATGCCGCCACGCGTCCCCTTTTTTTATTGGTTAGGAGGTGTCGTGCGGGGTAGCTATTTGAGTACGAGAGGCGTGCAATCAGACCCCTGCGCGTGCTCATCGGGAGGAGAGCCCTTTGACCTCTATCCGACGTGCACCTCCCTCCCAATGTCTCCATTAATGGCACCCGAGCCCCTATTTCACGGCGTGGCTATGCCTCACTGGACTGATATTTAAGAGAGAGAAATGAAAATCTGAAAAGAAAGTTTTGCACAGATCTTGATGTAAGATCCGACGAACCTATATAGCATCAACTGCGACTTATAGCAAGCATGATGAATATAAGGACGATGACAATGGATAATAATTCTCTTACATATTTAGGAACATAATTAAAAAAGCCACATGCGACAACGACCGAAATGCACAAGGGCAAAATAAGAAGGAAGACAACAATCTGGCTCGTCGATCTCTAGTTTCTTGATGCGTTGCTGCAGGCTGCGGGAACTAGTCTCTGCAGCGAGAGGTGATGAGCTCTTTGTTGACCTCAATATGCTGCTTGAGAGCATCCACGGATTCCTCCACCAGCCTTTTGCGCTTCATGCGCAGGACGACATTCTCGTCCATAAGTTTCTCGACGATGACGCTGGTCCTCTTCAACAAGGCAGTGGTCTCCTCCTGCTGCTCCGCACTTCGAACGATCTTCGCCCTCAGTAGGTCGCACTCGGCCTAGAGCTTCTCATTGCTCTCCCTTAGTTGCCGGATGATGCCGGTAGCCTGTTCAAACGAGGCTTTCATGTCATCCTGCAACCTCGCCCAGCCGGAGATCTGATACATCTGGCTATGGACAATCGCATGCATGTGCCTGTAAGAGTCCTCGCCTGCCCGCGAGACATTTTCCCAGGCTGCCGCGGTGCGGGAGGACATCTCTGCTGCTTCTGTGGCGCTGCTGGACATCTCTGCTGCTTCCGCGGTGCGGCCGCACCAGTCTGGTGCATCGACGGTGCGGCGGGACCTCTGTGCTGCTGAGGCCGCGCGGCATGACATGTCGGCTGCTTTCGCGGCGAGGCGGGACATCTCTCGTGCTTCTGCTTCCATGCTCACCTCTCCCTGGTGGCAATCTCTCGACCCAGAACTCACGCTGGCCATGGCAAATGCAAGGGAATGATGATGAATGACTTGTTTATTTTTGTGGATGAGGAGTTGAGGAGGAATGTGCAGTCATCTTGGAGTAGTAGTATTTATAACCGAGTACTAATACGCTCCTAAGTGGGAAACCGTTTAGGTTTTGATCGGTATGAACAGGTTTGCAATTTGGAATGTGACGGGACGCAAGCTCAAAATTTATTGACGGTTCTATAATTTCTAAGTGCAGCACTATTCCCGGACGACGTAACGTGGGCAAGCTTTCTGGGCCGCGTACATGGTGTTTGCACCATAGGGTGCAATGCAATAGGCAATGTCAGGACACATCTTGTTCCAAGAACCATGTGCGCTCATTATTACCATCGCGCACACTTATTTTAATTAGAATGTGTGCCCGTCTAGCGCACACATGTTGATCTGTCTAACTGTTTCTGTTTGTTGTGGCTAATCGCAAACAATTCATCTGTGTGAAGTGTATGCCATCAATCGCACAAACCTTTGATCTAGCTGACCATTTCCGTTCTGTTGCCTAATGTCACATCCCCAGTTCAGGCCTTGCTTGTTTTTGCTTTAGCATCCAGGCATCATGTTAAATTTTATGAAACTTGAAATGGGGGCTGATAAACCCTAGTAGCTAATGAATTCAACTAGGGCCAAAATAAAATCTTTTTCAATAACCCAAAATGCCCTCTGGAAATGTTCATGATTCTGGTAAAGGTGAAAACCTCTGCCAAAAATGATGCGCATATTTTGAGGTCATTCTGGATTTTTGAATTAAATCATTACTTATTTGCATTTGGGCATTTAAATACTATAAAATATTTTAAATGCTCAGATAATCATAAACTAAAATGTTTACTGTTGGATATATTCTAAACAGTAGCCATGATTAGTTTCATGATTTTTGGATCTGTATAAGTATTTTCCATAAAGCCACAAAGCTGCAGAAAAATAGAAAATAGGAATTAAAAGAGAGAGAGAGAGAATCTTACCTGGCGCTCACCTCGCAGCCCACCTGGCCCAACTCCAGCGGCCCAGCCCACCAGGGTTCCCTGTCGTCTTCCTCCTCTTGCCAGAGCAGGCAGGCTGCTGCCTGTCGCCCGCGCGCTGCCCCTGGCCACCTCCTGCTTCGTTGTGTCGACGCCTCCTTCTCCCCAACCTCGCACCAGGGGACGTGGACGAGGCCGTGCCGACCTCCCCTTCTTCCCTGGCTATTTCCCCTCTCCCTCTTCGTTCTTCACCCGAACAGAGAGCCGCCGCCGTCGTTCGCTGCCACCATGCCCACCATGCTTCTCTCGCCTCCCCGCGCAGTCTACAAGCTCCGCCACCGCCCGTTACGCCGCCTCGAGCAAGCCCCGAGCGCTCGGACGCCCCAACTCGACCGCCTCGACTCGTCTTCAAGCTTCGGTCGCCGGAGATCGTTGTCGCTGTCCCGTCGCCCCAGGCCTTCCCCGAGCACGCCGACCGTCTCATTGTGATCTCCGTGAGACCCTGCTTCGTTTCCCCCTAACTCCATGTCCGATTTCGAGCTCTAGCCGCCCCCTCCACCGGAGCCGAGACGCTCCGCCGCACGGGCTCGTCGCCGGCGAAGCCCCGGTGACCTTTTGGTCCCACGCGTGCGTCCGTTGCACTCGCAACGTCCCGTAGAGCAAAACTAGCGCGACAACCGTCTCGTTTGCACACCGCAGCGCCGGTCCCGTGAACCCCCGAGCTCCGGCCACCGCCCGGCTCGACGCCGTCGTCGTTCCCGGCCACCCCAGCTCCAACCACCGTCACCGTTGGATGCGCCACACCGCCAGCTACCCGTAGCACCCACCCGCGCATCGAACCGTGGCCGGGGAAGCGTTTTCGACGCTCTCCGTCGTCTCAGCCTCGCCGGCGGCTCAACGCTGACAGGTTTGACCTGCTGACCAAGTTGACCCCAGGTGGGCCCAGTTTGACCCCGCTGGGTCCATGACGAACGGGACCCGCCTGCTAATTAAGTTAGGATTAGTACTAACTAAAATTAGTTAGTTTAATTAACTACTGACACGTAGGGCCCACAGGTCAGTTTAACCTGGACCAGCCCCGTTGACCACTGACGTCACATAGACGTCATGCTGACGCAGTAATGCCCTTTTCTGTATTTATTCTTATTCAGGAAATCCAGAAATTTGCCTAAACTTCTAAAATTCATAGAAATTAAACCGTAACTCCAAATGAAATAATTTATATATGAAAAATGATCAGAAAAATCCAATCTATCCATCTGTACCATTTTCATGCATGTTAGAACAACTTATCACTACTGTTTAGGACAAATGAAATGAATGGCATTTAAATAATCACATGTGGAGTTGGAATTTGAACCCTTGGTTCAAACCAACTTCATTTAATCTGGTTGTAGTTGCATTAGGCCAACACACTCATATTGCCATGTCATGAGCATGCATCATATTGTGCATTGCATTGATTGTGTTTCTTCTTTGTTTGTCGGTGCCTGTCCCCTCTCAGTAGACGTGTATCGACGATGCAATCGATGACACCGTTGAAGAGCTATACTATCTTCAGAAGTGCCAGGCAAGCAAAAACCCCTTGTTCATTCCGATAAATCCCACTCTCTCGCTCCTGCTCTCTTTTACTGCATTAGGACAACAACGAGATATTTGTTATTTGTTGCGGTAGTTGAACCCCTTTATCCTTTGCATGACCTGTCATTGCCACAGTAAATAGATGAAACCCACTAGCATGAGTAGGAGTTGTTTGAGCCCTGATGTGCCTACTCATCCATGTTTGTTTGTCATGCCTGCTACTGCTTAGAGTTGAGTCGGGTCTGATTCATCGGGAATGAATCAGAGGTGTGTGAACATGTCCTACTGTTGAGAGCTAAGTGTGTGAACACGATTTGGTAAAGGTAGCGGTGAGAGGCCATGTAGGAGTACATGGTGGGTTGTCTCATTGCAGTCGTCCTCAGGAACTGAGTTCTGTGTTTGTGATCCATGAACAGCTACTACCACACATTGGGATCCTTAATTGACTCTCTCGACTTATTAATCAACATGATCTCTGTCCAGGAGTTGCAACTAGTTTCTGGTGTTTGTAGGTAGTGTTAGTAGTCTACCAAGTGGCAACCGGTACAGGTGGGCTTGGGACAGACTAGGCACAGTGGCCCGATGTACCAAGTGGCACCCGGATGGTGGACTTGGGAACCCTGCACACATCGTTTGGGGACGTGAGCGACACCCCGGCCGGATCTCCTTGCGGATGGAACCCGAATAGGCGATAAACCTGGACGAGAGACTTGTGTGGTTAGTCAGGTCGTGGCCGACACCCTCGCTGAGCTTCCACTTGAAGGTTGCCGAGTACATGTCATGTAAACGGCGGTAAGTGGTGAGAGCGTGTGTGAAGAAGTACACCCCTGCAGGGTTAATATGATCTATTCGAATAGCCGTGTCCGCGGTAAAGGACTTCTGGGTTGCCTGTACAGTTCATAGACAAGTGAAAGTGGATACTCTAAAATACGCAAGATAAGCGTGAGTGCTATGGATGGCGTTCTCGTAGGGAGACGTGAGCGGATCCATAATGGTGTATTGATATGGTGAATATGTGGACTCGTGTGCGCCACCTCAAAAGAGTGTCTTGCAGTCGTAGTTCCGGATAGCCACCGAGTCAAAGCTGGCTTGCTGCAGTTAAACCCCACCACCCCCTTTGTTGATAATGATGCATATGTAGTTAGATCTGATGTAAGTCTTGCTGGGTACATTTGTACTCACGTTGCTTAATTTATGTTTTTGCAGAGAGACTTCGGTCTCGCTAGTAGTACCGCGTGGACTTCGACGTTTAGCTTGTTACCTCAGCTACGATCTTGTGCCCTCGGCAGAATCTGGTAGATAGACAGGCTTCTTAGCCTTTTTCTTTTGTAGATGTCTGTACTCAGACATGTTAAGCTTCCGCTTGTGCTTTGACTTGTATGCTCTGATTGTTGGGTCATGATACCCATGTTTGTAATATCTCGCTCCTCGGAGCCTATTGAATAAATACTTGAGTCGTAGAGTCATGTTGTGATGCCATGTTGTATTTGCACATATCGAGCATATTGTGTGTATGTTATTGAAATGCTTGGTATGTGTGGGATCTGACTATCTAGTTGTTTATCCTTGGTAGCCTCTCTTACTGGGAAATGTCTCCTAGTGTTTCCACTGAGCCATGGTAGCTTGATACTGCTCCGGAACACTTAGGCTGGCCGGCATGTGTCCTTCTTAGTTCCTGTGTCTGTCCCCTCGGGGAAATGTCACGCGATGAATTCCAGAGTCCTGTTAGCCCGCTACAGCCCGGTTCACGGGAGTCCTGCTAGCCCAGTGCTACAGCCTGGATTCACTCGCTGATGACCGACACGTTCGTTGTTGGGTCATGTATGCCTGTCCCTGTAAGTTAGTGCCACTTTGGGTTCACGACTAGCCATGTCAGCCCGGGTTCTTTGTCATATGTATGCTAGCGGCACTATCATATACGTGAGCCAAAAAGCGCAAACGGTCCCGGGCCAGGTAAGGTGGCACCCGTGGAAATACCGTGCGTGAGGCCGCAAAGTGATATGATGTGTTACATGCTAGATCGGTGTGACTTAGGATCGGGGTCCTGACAGTTTTGGTATCAGAGCTTGACTGCCTGTAGGATTATCAAGCCAAACTGGTCGAAGTTGAGTCTAGAAATGCTTTAGTTATATAAGGGAATTGATTGTGGGATGGAACGTAAGGCTCTTTTTACTCCTTATACCTTATGCCTTCTGATCCGAGTCATCTTATCTTTCCTACGGGGTTAAGAAATTAGGATTTCTCCTCTTTCTATCAAGATCACGTGTTACTAATCCGTACACCAATAGGATTGTTGGATTTAAGTCTCAATTCAGTTCCTACTATTTCCGTATGTTAATTGTTGATCTCCAAACCTTGAGTTTGTGCCTCTGAGTGGCTATGCCACTATTTTTGTAGCATGTCTCCAATCTTTCGAGCATTTACAGCCGTTATGCTGTCCGAGTCATCCCAGGTTTCTAAATAGTCTGATGCATTTGCAAATCCCTTCTTCCCGTTCCCGATGTTCTTTGGGCCAGGTTAACCACACTAATTAGTGAGTTGAGGTGCTCTATTGCCTCGACATTTATGTTGGAGTTATTATTATGACCCTAGGTGTCTTAGGGGATCATCTAGTAATCTAGCCATGTTCGTGTTCCCAGTGTGATGATTCTGGCCATCATTCTCGAAAGCATCCCGTGATGCCACTTAGTAGTAGGTATTCTATTCCTGGGTTTTGAACCCGAGATTCACCCTACTTGCTTCATGTTGATAGTTTTTGCTCGTTCCTTTAGGTTATTAGCAACCTTTGCAATAGTCCTTGAAGTTCGTGGTATTTCCTTCTTCCAAATACTATGAACCACTTTATGGCAGAAGTTTGTTGGATCAAAAGATCACAACAGGAGTGCCCTCGATGAGTTCTCCATTCTATATTGCGACTCTGCCAGATCTACCTTCTCCGTATGGGTTATCCGGAAGAAACCTGCTGAACTTGGTTCGACATACTAATCTATGCATCCACAACTCAGAAAGTTATACGTTCCTTGAGCTGTCCCTCCTTAGTTATATTTTGACCCCCGTCTATCGATTGATAGTCAAGAGTATGAGTGCATTCGTTCATCGATGCCTATTACTCTTGTGGTCCGTCAAGCCATTCTATTCCGGAATGACTAGGAGAAACAAACTCCAGTACCTCATCCACATCCAGGATTGGGTCAAAGTAGTTGTACTCCGCAGATCAAAATGCTAATCCAGCTTTTATTCTGTTCTACCTTGGAGTATCACCATCTTTATATTAAGGTTATCGTGGGAATTGCACATCATCCGATGAACTCTTGATACAGTGATACTTCTCGCCATCGATATTCATTCCTTGGTTCCCGTGTTATTATAACCGGAACGCCGACAAGTGAATCGTGATGTGTGAAATTTATACTCCTAGCAACTCGGTTGCTTGGTAGTTAATGGACAATACTCTCATTCCTAGCGTGTTGGTTATGGAATCGTCATCCTAAGATTGATCGTGCTACCTAGTCCATATTTCTGGTGCACCCTTCGATCAATGAGTTAGGATTGTGCCAATCCCTCGCTCCTTCGATCATACTGTCTTGCCCTGAAAAGCAAGATTGTTCTCGAGCTTAATAACATATCGATGGTTCATGATTTTCTGAATATCTTCACGGAAGTATTACCAGGTTGTCACCTGATCGCTATGTTGAGCTCGTGATCAAGTTGGGTTTTCTGTAAACCACCCTTTCTCCAAGAATCTGTGTTGGATACCCCTGAGCTAGTTAGTCACACCAAACAACAACTTGGAGAGTTGGAAGATAAAAGCTTGTCCGACTTAGTTCATTTTAAGGGATATCTTGTATGTGTGTTGAAGAAAGATGATATGCTCATCGATTGACCCCCGTGATCAGTTTATGGACCTATCATCTTACCCAATCTTTGATTTGAGTATGGGCTATCGTCAAATCAAATCAGAACCAACGTTGTTCGTAATGTTGTCTTACTCTTGGTTGATCCCTCGAGCATACACCATTACATCCTTTGGTCTGACCAATACTATCACTTGTTCACATAATTATGGAACTCCATCTTCATGGGAACCTGGATGAATTGTTGTTGAGCCCCTTTGCAACATTTTATCTTCTCCATTATTTTGTTGAGCATTAAGCTAGTGTTGGAAACTTTTGAAAGCATTTCTTCATGCTAGCCCATGAAGCATATGTTTGGATGTAAGAAGTGACTTCCTCCAGTTCATGTGCATTTGATGCAAGTCGCCGCCGTGAATTCGAGAAAGTTAATGTTGCCTCCTCCGGAATCATCCCAAGTCATTCATGCACGTGCAAAGTATTATGTGGTCTGTTAGACTGATCATCTTCGTTCCATATGAACTCTGTAGCACACTAAGCCACTGATTGATTTGTTCAAGGAAAAGAAGTCTAGCGCGCGTAAAGACTTCGAAATCCTTGATGATGGTTCCCCACCTGAACTCGGTAGTGTTTCATTATAAGACTACTATGTGGTCATGCTTGTCTTGGACAACGTGTTCACATGTATGTAGCAGAACCAGCTCATGTTTTGGAGCTTGCTATCGTAGTTCATTCCCTAAGAATCTCGCAACATCATCTCGTTGATTTGTGTTGCAAACTTTCATTTTTCTTTCTAGACTTGATGAGTATGGAATATTCTGACACCAACCAGATCTGAATCTCAGGCAGATATGATGGTTGGAACATTTCCCAAGAACTATAATACTGGTCTCACCATAACCGGTAAAATGGATGTCGTGGCCAACACACCCAGCCAGAAGACCTATTATTGTAGTATCTTGTTTAAGGAAGTTGGCCACCTCCCCATAAGGATTTCGTAGGATCTACTCCCTAGTTGTTCCTTATGGATTTTTGTGTTCCCGAAGTCTGACTTTTACTTGATGTTCTAGATATCAAACCATCTCAATGAATGGGATACGCTAGCACATCAAGGAGAACATTAGAAGCGGAGTGCTAAATGTCTGTCGGTCGATCATCCAGATTTTGTTTCCTTGGCCTTACTAAGGTGAAATCTGAGAAGTGTTATCTTCTTTCGCATCAGCATTCTCCATCACCATTCGTCATGGTAGTATGTTGTGTTGCCAGGATCCTTGGCATGGATATTGGTAAAACCATGATGAAGATGGAAATGCTCAAGTTCTTGAGAGTACGCGTAAGCGCTAGGTGTTATCATCGGCACTAACTGGATTTGCTCTCAGTTTCCTCGATTAAGCTATAACTTTTCAAACAGTGGACTCACTCTCTACTGTTGAGCTTCTTCCCAGTTACTAAAATCATCCCTTGTGTTGTTTTCAACAAGGTAATCCACATCATCCATTCTAGTCCAAGTATGCCATTCTACCGAACTCCTTCAAATGATCGATTGTGATTTGCCTTAAGCTGGTATAAAGAGCTCTTATGATCCCCGAATCAAAGGTAATTCTTTTTGCCACTTAAGGGAATATATCTACGAGTCACCATCCCTAAGGTGTCTCGATATGGTATCATGGCAACTCAACTCCTTGCTACATTGACAACCGTTCACCACTCTCTTAGGTGTGGAATTGTTGTCTACCTAGTGAACCCTCATCATCTGTTCCACTCCATCCCTCTAGATGTGTGCTTCGTGTCTCAGTCCGAGAGATGGTTCTATGTCTCATTCCGTGAGTTAATCCTGAGTTGTTCGATCTTCGAGAAGATCGATCCTTCTAGAGTCTCTTTCTTCTCTTCTTGTCATGTCAGCTGGAGTTCTCAGAACAAGACGTCAAGACAAAGATGGTGATCGAATCAACACTTTTATGAAGTGCACCCTGGATCGTGAAGATTGTGTTAGTTTGCGTTTCCCCTTCGTCTTACCCTACGCTTGAATCTCGGGTCGCGATTCTTGTTTAGTGGGGGCGAGTTGTCACATCCCCAGTTCAGGCCTTGCTTGTTTTTGCTTTAGCATCCAGGCATCATGTTAAATTTTATGAAACTTGAAATGGGGGCTGATAAACCCTAGTAGCTAATGAATTCAACTAGGGTCAAAATAAAATCTTTTTCAATAACCCAAAATGCCCTCTGGAAATGTTCATGATTCTGGTAAAGGTGAAAACCTCTGCCAAAAATGATGCACATATTTTTAGGTCATTCTGGATTTTTGAATTAAATCATTACTTATTTGCATTTGTGCATTTAAATACTATAAAATATTTTAAATTCTCAGATAATCATAAACTAAAATGTTTACTGTTGGATATATTCTAAACAGTAGCCATGATTAGTTTCATGATTTTTGGATCTGTATAAGTATTTTCCATAAAGCCACAAAGCTGCAGAAAAATAGAAAATAGGAATTAAAAGAGAGAGAGAGAATCTTACCTGGCGCTCACCTCGCAGCCCACCTGGCCCAACTCCAGCGGCCCAGCCCACCAGGGTTCCCTGTCGTCTTCCTCCTCTTGCCAGAGCAGGCAGGCTGCTGCCTGTCGCCCGCGCGCTGCCCCTGGCCACCTCCTGCTTCGTCGTGTCGACGCCTCCTTCTCCCCAACCTCGCACCAGGGGACGTGGACGAGGCCGTGCCGACCTCCCCTTCTTCCCTGGCTATTTCCCCTCTCCCTCTTCGTTCTTCACCCGAACAGAGAGCCGCCGCCGTCGTTCGCTGCCACCACGCCACCATGCTTCTCTCGCCTCCCCGCGCAGTCTACAAGCTCCGCCACCGCCCGTTACGCCGCCTCGAGCAAGCCCCGAGCGCTCGGACGCCCCAACTCGACCGCCTCGACTCGTCTTCAAGCTTCGGTCGCCAGAGATCGCCGTCGCTGTCCCGTCGCCCCAAGCCTTCCCCGAGCACGCCGACCGTCTCATCGTGATCTCCGTGAGCCCCTGCTTCGTTTCCCCTAACTCCATGTCCGACTTCGAGCTCTAGCCGCCCCCTCCACCGGAGCCGAGACGCTCCGCCGCACGGGCTCGTCGCCGGCGAAGCCCCGGTGACCTTTTAGTCCCACACGTGCGTCCGTTGCACTCGCAACGTCCCGTAGAGCAAAACTAGCGCGACAACCGTCTCGTTTGCACACCACAGCGCCGGTCCCGCGAACCCCCGAGCTCCGGCCGCCGCCCGGCTTGACGCCGTCGTCGTTCCCGGCCACCCCAGCTCCAACCACCGTCACCGTTGGATGCGCCACACCGCCAGCTACCCGTAGCACCCACCCGCGCACCGAACCGTGGCCGGGGAAGCGTTTCCGACGCTCTCCGTCGTCTCAGCCTCGCCGGCGGCTCAACGCCGACAGGTTTGACCTGCTGACCAAGTTGACCCCAGGTGGGCCCAGTTTGACCCCGCTGGGTCCATGACGAATGGGACCCGCCTGCTAATTAAGTTAGGATTAGTACTAACTAAAATTAGTTAGTTTAATTAACTACTGACACATAGGGCCCACAGGTCAGTTTAACCTGGACCAGCCCCGTTGACCAATGACGTCACACAAACGTCATGCTGACGCAGTAATGCCCTTTTCTGTATTTATTCTTATTCAGGAAATCTAGAAATTTGCCTAAACTTCTAAAATTCATAGAAATTAAACCGTAACTCCAAATGAAATAATTTATATATGAAAAATGATCAGAAAAATCCAATCTATCCATCTGTACCATTTTCACGCATGTTAGAACAACTTATCACTACTGTTTAGGACAAATGAAATGAATGGCATTTAAATAATCACATGTGGAGTTGGAATTTGAACCCTTGGTTCAAACCAACTTCATTTAATCTGGTTGTAGTTGCATTAGGCCAACACACTCATATTGCCATGTCATGAGCATGCATCATATTGTGCATTGCATTGATTGTGTTTCTTCTTTGTTTGTCGGTGCCTGTCCCCTCTCAGTAGACGTGTACCGACGATGCGATCGATGACACCGATGAAGAGCTATACTATCTTCAGAAGTGCCAAGCAAGCAAAACCCCCTTGTTCATTCCGATAAATCCCACTCTCTCGCTCCTGCTCTCTTTTACTGCATTAGGACAACAACGAAATATTTGTTATTTGCTGCGGTAGCTGAACCCCTTTATCATTTGCATGACCTGTCATTGCCACAGTAAATAGATGAAACCCACTAGCATGAGTAGGAGTTGTTTGAGCCCTGATGTGCCTACTCATCCATGTTTGTTTGTCATGCCTGCGACTGCTTAGAGTTGAGTCAGGTCTAATTCATCGGGAATGAATCAGAGGTGTGTGAACATGTCCTACTATTGAGAGCTAAGTGTGTGAACACGATTTGGTAAAGGTAGCGGTGAGAGGCCATGTAGGAGTACATGGTGGGTTGTCTCATTGCAGCCGTCCTCAGGAACTGAGTTCTGTGTTTGTGATCCATGAACAGCTACTACCACACATTGGGATCCTTAATTGACTCTCTCGACTTATTAATCAACATGATCTCTGTCCAGGAGTTGCAACTAGTTTCTGGTGTTTGTAGGTAGTGTTAGTAGTCTACCAAGTGGCACCCGGTACAGGTGGGCTTGGGACAGACTAGGCACAGTGGCCCGGTGTACCAAGTGGCACCCGGATGGTGGACTTGGGAACCCTGCACACATCATTTGGGGACGTGAGCGACACCCTGGCCGGATCCGGATGGAACCCGAATAGGCGATAAACCTGGACGAGAGACTTGTGTGGTTAGTCAGGTCGTGGCCGACACCCTCGCTGGGCTTCCGCTTGAAGGTTGCCGAGTACATGTCGTGTAAACGGTGGTAAGTGGTGAGAGCGTGTGTGAAGAAGCACACCCCTGCAGGGTTAATATGATCTATTCGAATAGCCGTGTCCGCGATAAAGGACTTCTGGGTTGCCTGTACAGTTCATAGACAAGTGAAAGTGGATACTCTAAAATACGCAAGATAAGCGTGAGTGCTATGGATGGCATTCTCATAGGGAGACGTGAGCGGATCCATAGTGGTGTATTGATATGGTGAATATGTGGACTCGTGTGCGCCACCTCAAAAGAGTGTCTTGCAGTCGTAGTTCAGGATAGCCACCGAGTCAAAGCTGGCTTGCTGTAGTTAAACCCTACCACCCCCTTTGTTGATAATGATGCATATGTAGTTAGATCTGATGTAAGTCTTGCTGGGTACATTTGTACTCACGTTGCTTAATTTATGTTTTTGCAGAGAGACTTCAGTCTCGCTAGTAGTACCGCGTGGACTTCGACGTTTAGCTTGTTACCTCAGCTACGATCTTGTGCCCTCGGCAGGATCTGGTAGATAGACAGGCTTCTCAGCCTTTTTCTTTTGTAGATGTCTGTACTCAGACATGTTAAGCTTCCGCTTGTGCTTTGACTTGTATGCTCTGATTGTTGGGTCATGAGACCCATGTTTGTAATATCTCACTTCTCGGAGCCTATTGAATAAATACTTGAGTCGTAGAGTCATGTTGTGATGCCACGTTGTATTTGCACATATCGAGCATATTGTGTGTATGTTATTGAAATGCTTGGTATGTGTGGGATCTGACTATCTAGTTGTTTATCCTTGGTAGCCTCTCTTACTGGGAAATGTCTCCTAGTGTTTCCACTGAGCCATGGTAGCTTGCTACTGCTCCGGAACACTTAGGCTGATCGGCATGTGTCCTTCTTCGTTCCTGTGTCTGTCCCCTCGGGGAAATGTCACGCAATGAATTCCGGAGTCCTGTTAGCCCGCTACAGCCCGGTTCACCGGAGTCCTGCTAGCCCAGTGCTACAGCCTGGATTCACTCGCTGATGACCGACACGTTCGTTGTTGGGTCATGTATGCCTGTCCCTGTAAGTTAGTGCCACTTTGGGTTCACGTCTAGCCATGTCAGCCCGGGTTCTTTGTCATATGGATGCTAGAGGCACTATCATATACGTGAGCCAAAAAGCGCAAACGGTCCCGGGCCAGGTAAGGTGGCACCCGTGGGAATACCGTGCGTGAGGCCGCAAAGTGATATGATGTGTTACATGCTAGATCGGTGTGACTTAGGATCGGGGTCCTGACACCTAATCAAAAACAGTCAATCCTTCTGAAACATATGTCGTATATCACACACGCCTTCATCTGACTGCCCGTTTCCATTTTTCTTCCTCATCGCAAACAGTTCATTGAGCTGAACCGTATGCCCTGCATCGCACACACAACTAAAATCTGAACCATGTTTGATGCATCCATCATCGCCAACATTTTGCACCTTTTTTAGCGGTTTTTTACACCACCGTTTGCGATTATTGCATTGCACACAGTTTCGTCGAAGGATCTCTGATCGTAGTGTCGCGTTAGTAGCATCCTGCAGCAGTGTAGGGGGGCGCCCCTGGCTTGTGGGCCCCTTGAGAGTCCACCGACCTCCCTCTCAGCTCTGTAAATTCACAAATATTACATTATCAACATAACGAGCCACGAAAATACTTTTCCCTCGCCGCAACCTTTTGTTCCGGTGAGATCCCATCCTGGGGCCTTTTCTGGCGATCTGCCGAAGGGGGATTCGATCACGGAGGGCATCTACATCAACCCTATTGCCCTTCCAATGAAGCGTGAGTAGTTTACCTCAGACATATGGGTCCATAGCTAGTAGCTAGATGGCTTATTCTCTCTCTATTATTCTCAATACCATGTTCTCCTCGATGTTCTTGGAGATCTAATCGATGTAGTATTCTTTTGTGGTGTGTTTGTCGAGATCTGATGAATTTTGGTTTTATGATCAGATTATCTATGAATATTATTTGAATCTCCTTTGAATTCTTATATGCATGCTTTGATATCTTTGTATTTCTCTTCGAAATATCGGTCTGGTTTGGCCAACTAGATTGGTATTTCTTGCAATGGGAGAGGTGCTTAGTTTTCGGTTCAATCTTGCAGTGTCCTCACCCAGTGACATAGTAGGGGTAGCGAGGCATGTATTGTATTGTTACCATCAAGGATAAAAAGATAGGGTTTTTCATCATATTGCTTGAGTTTATCCCTCTACGTCATGTCATCTTACTTAAGGCGTTACTCCATTCTTTATGAACTTAATACTCTAGATGCATACTGGATAGCGGTCTATGTGTGGAGTAATAGTAGTAGATGCATAATTGTTTCGATCTACTTGCGGACGTTATGCCTATATGCATAATCATTGCCTTGGATATCGTCATAACTTTGCGCTTTTCTATCAGTTGCTCGACAGTAATTTGTTCACCCATCGTATTATTTGCCTTCAAGAGAGAAGCCTCTAGTGAAACCTATGGACCCCGGGTCTATTCTCCATCATATATTTTCAGATCTATAAACCAAAAAACCCCAAAATACCTTGCTGCAATTTATTTACTTTTATTTTGTTTTATGTTGTAGCAATCTTTTATACCTATCTCTATCAGATCTCACCATTGCGATTGACCGTGAAGGGATTGACAACCCTTTTATGGCGTTGGATGCAAGTGTTTGATTGTTTGTGTAGGTGCATAGATTGGAGACTCGCTTGTACCTCCTACTGGGATTGATACCTTGGTTCTCTAACTGAGGGAAATACTTATCTCTACTTTGCTGCATCATCCTTTCCTCTTTAAGGGAAAAACCAACACAAGCTCAAGAAGTAGCAGGAAGAATTTCTGGCACCATTGCTGAGGAGGTCTACATCAAGCCTGCCAAGTACCCACCATAAACTCTCGTCTCTTGCATTACATTATTCGCAATTTACCTCTCGTTTTCCTCTCCCCCACTTCTAAAACGATTTTTAGAAAAATACAAAAAGATTTGCCTTTTTATTCACCCTTCTTTTGTTCGTCTTTTCGTTAGCTTTTTGTTTCCTGGATTTCCCGTATGGCTCAACCAAAGAGGTTTGATCCTTATTTTAGGAAATTGCAAGAGATTGAAAATAGGCCCTCCCATGTTCGTCCTTCCTCTACCACTGCCAGATCCACCCGAGGGATCATCATAGTTCACGAGAAGCCAGTCCCCCCACTCACAATCCTCTGCCTTGTGCATGCCATCCCCGCACTCAGTAACCAGATGTCTAATTACGCCACAAAAATCACAGAAATCAGGCAGCTTTCATTTTCAACAGGGTACCTTTTACTTTCCTTCAACGTTAGCGGAACAAACTGGACAATGGGGGTATCTAGCATTATGTGAACTCGAGCTCTCAAATATTTTCCTGGATTGATATGCCCCTCGTTGACCACAACTTTGATAGGAGGGATTCCACCTTTCTAGCTATTTTCTCAGCAATCTCCGTTTTCTTCATGAGGCCATCCGGTATGCCAATGATGCATGCCCAAACCGTGATACGATCTAATTTCTATTCCTCTACATTCATCAGTCCATCATATTCTTCCAACACCACGGTGGCGTTTTGGAACAGCCATGGGCCACCGTTCATGACACGATTCCAATAGCCCAAACACAGGAATTGGGCGAGGAAGATGTTTGGTTTCTTATCCTTAAAGATCACTCCCTGCGCCAGTGACCAAGGGTTCCTCATCGCCTTGTACAAAGCGACATGACTGAAGGGTTTGGATGTATGAACCCTAAAAATTGCGATCCAACGTGATTCTTCTACTAATTCTTCAATCTCTCCTGACAGATCCAGATCCTCCTCCTCCTCCTCCTCCTCATGGAGGTTCATCCCTGAAAATCTATCTTCCAAGTTTGCCTCTGATCCGCGCGTATCATGCCCACTTCCATTTCCTGACGCGTCGCCCGCCGGCGCCTTTCCATTACCTCTGCCCGCCATGCAATCAGTCAAGAGCAACCAAGATCTATCTGGGATCACGCTCAGATCGACTCGATCAATCCGTACATGAGATTTTGGTGTAGATGTGGTATATGTGGAACCCTAGCGGCGCGTGACACAGGGATGTTGGAACCCTAGTTTCCTAGGGGGAAAAAAGCTCGTCTGCATGCATGGACGTAGTACGTAGGCGGCGGCGGAAGAACCAGCTAGGTATCTCTGCTACTACCTCCATCTTGGTGATTAATTCATTCGCGTAGTTCTAGGTCATCGATTTGAGGAATTAAATATATGTTATATGTCATAAAAAGTATATCACTATATTTCTACACGGATGTAGTTTCTAAATATATATTTTTTGTCACATATAATACATATTTAGATAGTTAAATCGTCGACCTAGAACTACACGAATGATTTATTCACCAAGACGAAGGTAGTACCTAAAAGAAATGTAAGGTTCCGTCTTCCCTCTTACGTCAAGTTTTCGTCCCTCTCTCCACGATGTGGTTCCTCCTTCCGTTTTTTCACCTCGCACGGTCAGCGGTCAAAAAAATCTCACCCCACAAAATCGGGACTCAATCCCCTCGCCTCCTACCAGATTTGATTCTCTTTTTTTATCTCGCCCGTTCCATGGGTGTACATGAGAGAGAGAAGAGAGATTTCGTGGGAGGAATTTAGGGAAAGAGATCTTTTCATGGGAGGAAGTTTTTAAAGGTGTTTTCATGGAAGGAATTAATTGAGAGAGAGATTTAAGGGCGAAGCAAAGTAGAATTCGGGGTGGAGGACGCTGCTTGCCTTCTCCGACCTGATTTTAAAGTGGAGATGTTTCCACGACAAGAATTACAGGAGAGACAAAGTAGGATTCACCGTATAGAGAAGGGCTGTAGATTGAAGAGGAGGCGGTGCAAAACCCTTTCCAGTGTCAGACCTCCGGGGGAAGTCGTCGTCCGGGATGGCGACGGCAGCAGTGCAGATGGCGGTCGGTGCGCTCAAGAACATCTCCATTTAAGGAATCATCTGCGTCATGGTCAACTTGCTGCAGTGAAGCACCGTGCTCGGCTCTAGGGAGAACGAGCGATTGCCAACAGAACCTCATGTTGGGCAGAGGTAACTTCTGGCCCATCGCCTCAGCATGCTCCTCTACCTCGATGCTCTGTTTGTCCGTCCTTGCGGAAGTCTATGGTCAGCGCCATCGCCGACACCCTCATGTCTCTCAGGGTCGTGTCAACAGGCGGGCAGCACGCAGCGGCAGTGGCAAGGACATGAACAGAGGTGTGTGAAGATGAATTGATGTATGCATGCGGTGAAAAAAAATCCGCTCGCGTCTGATGACTACATGACTGCTACTTGAAATGGAGTGGATGAATGATGGATCAAGCTATACCTCTGTTGCTATTTTGTATCATCAAATTAGCGGCATCGGCCTCGTCAAGCCCTGGAAAATAGCAGAAGTGTGGTAGCCAGAAACTAATACAAGAGGAAGAGGATGTAGCGAACGGAGGAATCATGAGGTGAGACATAAAATAATACTGACCATAGATGACAATGGGAGCACAGCTGGGAGTATTTTGTGGCCATGAGATATGACCATATTGCCCTGGTGACCCAATAGATTAGTTCTAATTCATACTACTAATCTGCATCAAGATCCATACAACCTTTTAAGGGAGTGTACCAAAGCATTCCTCAACTTAATTTTCAACTTCATATGATTGAGATTTAGTTTTGCTCATTTCTTGAATCGGTTTCAGAGCGTATACAATGAAATTGTGTGTACTGGTTGCATCTTCAATGGAAAAGTTAGAGATACAGAAAACTGAGTTATCTATGGACAAAAATGGTTGTGATGATAATATTTACATACCATTGTTTCTTGAATATTGTTATAACCATATGCAGGGACATTGAAATTGTGTGTACTGGTTCCCACATTGATGTCTGGCTGTGTGTGCTTAGAATCTCGTGAGGGCTGTCGTGTGTCTCTCCTTCTCATCTCTCTCTGTAAATCTGACATTCAGGGGCTTGGCCTCTGTTACGTAATATATTCAGGTGGTGGAGGGGCTCCCCCTCCCCCCTTGAAAATTCACAAAAAAAATTCTCACTCTTTTTGTATATTTAGACATACATGATATCCCCTCTGCTTTTTATTCTTGCGATCGACCCGCTCCACCATCTGCTTGCTGCTGCGTCGGACCTTGGGGTTTTGGCACCACTGCCGGGCCGAGGCCCAAGCTTGCGGGTTAGTTTGTACATTGATGATGCGGTCATCTTTGCAAATCCATCAACGCAGGAGGTGGGTAAGCTGCTGGATCTGCTGGACAGTTTTGGACAAGCCACTGGGCTGAAACTAAACCAAAGAAAATCCTCCGTTGTTGCAATTCGCTGTGAGGGCCTGAATTTGCCGGAAGTGCTACAGGGTTTTGGTGGTCAAGTGGTCAATTTTTCGTTAACTTACCTGGGCCTCCCGGTCACGCCAACTCGCCTCAGGATGGTGCACTTTCAATTCCTGATTGATAGGGTGAAGGCAAGGTTGGCCGGATGGAAGGGCAAGCTGCTCAACCTTGCTGGGAGAAGGGTTCTCGTCAGAAGCATCCTATCTTCTCTCCCAACTTTCGCGATGACAACACTGAAGATACCAAAGAAAATACTGAAGCAGGTGGACAAATCCTGACGGTGTTTTCTTTGGGCGCAAGATGACGAGCTCTCTGGTGGGAAGTGCAAAGTAGCTTGGGACAAGGTTTGCTCCCCCCTCGATCAAGGAGGCCTCGGGCTACTGGACCTGCACAAATTCAACCATGCTCTAAGATTAAGATGGCAGTGAAAGTGCATTATATCGACTAGAGGGGGGGTGAATAGGCGATTTTTATGAATTCTTTACTGAGGAATTTGCTGGTGAGGAAATTCCTAAATGAATAATTACTAGCAGCGAAATCAGTACTCAAATGTAAACATAACAGAGCACAAGCATGGTCATCATAATGGAATGAAGACAAGCACAGAGTACAGAAAGCGTAAACACAGGATAACACAGAAAGAAGATGGACAGACTGAAGAAATTGAACTGAGGAAATTGAGAAAGTCTTCAGACAAAGTCTTCAAACAAATATGAACATGCACACAACAACAGAAATGAGGAAATGAAAGAGTTGAGGAAATAGAACCAAGAAGCTTGGTGAAGACAATGATCTGGTAGATCAGTTCCAACTGCTGTCTCAGTTCTACATTTGGTTGGAGCGGCTGAGTATTTAAACTCGAGGACACCCAATCCCGGACACACAGTCCTCACCGTATTCTCCTTGAGCTAAGGTCACACAGACCTCGCCCAATCACTCGTGGTAAGTCTTCAGGTGACTTCCAAACCTTCACAGACTAGGTCACTTGGCGATCCACAATTCCTCTTGGATGCTCTAGACCATGACGCCTAACCATCTGGAAGAAGCACAATCTTCAAAGGTAACAAGCGTCGGATCCATGCAGGATCAATCTCTTCAGTGATGCTGAATCACTTTAGGTTTGTAGGTGTTGGGTTTGGGTTTTTCTCACTTGATGATTGTAACATCCCAAAATTCTAAATTTTGGAATGTTATATTAAATAGATAGTTTTGATTGATTGTTTGATTGATTGACTCAAAGTGAGTGAATTTGAAACTTTTTGAAAGTTAAATGAGAGGGAATAAAAGGACTTTCCCAAACTTTCATTTTTGCTTTTATGATCTTCGGGAATTCAAATTCTTTTCATCACAAAACCCTGGAGAGAATATGACATGACTTCTTCCATTTATTTAAATGACAAGGGGTGTTGAAAATATTTGAATTTCATTTGGAAAATATTTCCAATTCTGAAACTTTATGCAACTCAATGATTTTCCCGAGCGAAGATAAAATGACTTCTTCAAATTATATGAAATATGAGTTGGGAGTTTCAAAGAATTAAATTCAAAGTTCTTTTGAATTTATTTTCAATTTGGAGTTATTTGAGTTTTATTCAAATTATTTTTCTCCAAAAATAAAATACATGGAAAATAGGGTAACATGATTCCCTACATCGGAAAATTGGAGAGAAATTAATTTGAAGTCATTTTGGTATTTTTAAAATGATTTTTATTGGATTTTATTGGACCAGAAGCACTCTTTGCTTTATTTGAATTTGTGTGTATTTTATTTCACTCTAGAATAATGTCCATGTTGTAGGAAATCGTTTTCTGAAAATTTTGATATATTATATGCCTATATAATATTTTCATTTTATTTTGTTTTATTATTTTTTTCCTCTGTTTGTTTAAAAAAAACTTCCTTCCTCCAACTGGGCCGGCCCAGCTCCAGGCCAGGCCGCGGCCCAGCCCACGTCGCCCGTCGCCCTCGTCCCCGAGCGGGACTCCGCTCGGGAGTCCGCCGCCACCACGACCGCGCCGCCGCCGACCTCGACGGTCGTGCCCGCCTCGGCCTCCCCTGCCCCCTCCCGCACGCCACCTCCCCTCCCCTCCTATAAAGGGCGCCGCCCTGGGCCCTCTCTCTCTCTGCTTGCGCCGCCGCCTCTCCCGCATCACCGCCGCCGCCACCGCTGCCGGACGCCGCAGCCGCCGCTCTCGTTGCCGTCGACCACCGCCGACTCCGCCACCGCACCCTCCGCCCAGTGCCGCCCCTCCCCACCACTTCGCCGGCCTCGACGACCGCCGGAGCAACCGCCCCGACTCGCCGGAGTCCGCCGCCTCGCCGGACCCGCCAGATCCGCCGCCTGACCTGCCGGTTTTCCCGGTCCGGTAATAAAACCTCCGGTTCACCGTCTTTTTCCTTTAGGGTTCGGTTTTTGCTTAAAACACGTTTTTATACAGTTAGTTAAGTAGCGAACATTTTCTGTTTAGTTAGTTTCGGCGAACGTTTTCGTTCGTTAGCGTTCGGTAACGAACGTTCGTTATTTAGACTTTTTCTTTTTCTGTTAGTTTTACTCAGGGACTTCTTTGTAGATGTTTATTTACAATTTAGCCCCTGGAGATCAAACGCTCACAACTTTTTACTCGTTCATCCAAATCCAACGAAACCAACGCCAGCTTCTTCGTTATGATCCCCTCTATCTAGTAAAACAACTCAAACATGTTTTTGAAAGTTTAAAATTTGAATTAGATCAGATTTGTATTCAAACTTCATTTGATCGTAACTTGAGTTTTATAACTCCGATTTGAGTGATTCTTTTTGCATTTCGAAGCTCTTGACCTAAGCTTTCTGATAAGGCCAAATTCACATAATTTTGGTACTGTTAGAAATTGTTCTATGTTGCAAGAGTTATTCGCTTGGTTTTGATGTTTTCCGAATCGTACTCTTCGTTCTTTCCGATCTTTTGAGTGATTGCTTATGTGTGGTTACTATTGCTTGCTCATGATAGATTGACCGGAGTGTGACGAGTAGAACTATCAAGAGTTTTGAGTGTGAATCATCTTCATCAACTTTGCAGGCAAGTAACACTTGATCATACCTTTTTCTACTACCCAGTTTTATTGCATTAGATCAATCCTCAAACATTGCATGATTAGGATATAATTAAATTGTGGGATGGGAAGTAGATGAGGTAGTACCTATTACCTGTTTTACTTATGAAACCTTTGGGAGTTACCTCTGCGTTTGCTTATTATGCCATGCTATGCTAGTAGACGTGGATTGGGTGAGTGATATCCATGACAGATGTGAGTTTGTAACTTAATGGTTTATCTAAGGTGGCAACTTAAATACACATCTGGGTGGATTGAGGCACCTGGGGTTTCTAGGACTTGCCTGTTTTTCTTTGGGACCGCCACCCAGGCTCAAAGGGATCATAAGATAATTCATGCTAGTAACTTCCGTGTGCAGCCACAAGCCATTATGGGCTCTGGCATAGTTGACTAAGTCATGCGAACTCTTATAGTGGTGGACTAGCAGATGTAGGGGATGTAGGTGTACCGGTCTACCCATAGTAAGGTGCTAGCGCTTCTGAAAGACTATGTCTTGGTCATCCGTTTCTCAAACACCCTGTAGTACGAGAAACCAAACGGAGGCGATCGAGTCTTGTGGGGAAAAGTGCGCAAACCTCTGTAGAGTGTACAAATTAATCATGATTAGCCATGTCCCCGGTTATGGACATCTTGAGTATCTAGTTCTTGGATTATCCTGTTGATCTCATCACGTTACTTGATATAATTTGTTTGGATTTAATGAGTACTTTTAATTGGGATTGAGGATGCTGTCAACCATTCTCAATGTTCAACAACCACCATAATAGTTAAATAAATTTATTCCTTTGAAGTAGGGAAAATTGGCTTTTTGCAAAACCTTATAACCATAGAGCTTTTCCACCAGCCATATATGCATGTAGTATAGGCTTATTCATTCCATTATTCTCTATGTGTTACATTGCCAGCATATTCCATGTGCTGACCCGTTTTCGGGCTGCAACTTTTCATGTTGTAGACTTTTCAGACGACGAGTAAGTGATACGTTAGGGTTACGATTTCCTATACTCAACTTTGTCGTTGGTGTTGATGGGAATCCACAACCTTGTTGCTTCCGCTATATTTGGATTGAGGTAATATTATTTACGTTACTTTATACATGTGATTTACCTCTGTTATAAATCCTCGAGTACTGTGTGTGTCAGCATACCGATCCACGGATGACACGTAAGCACAGAGACTTGACCCATTCGGGTCGGGTCACTACAAGATGGTATCAGAGCACATGTTGACTGTAGGATGTGACCCTAGAAACTGACAAGCCCATAGGAAAGATTTTCTCTACAACTTTCTTTTCAAAAAGATCTCTTACCTCTCTTCTCTTCTGAGCTTATTCAAATATTCCCTTTTAGTGAGACCATACCCCTTTTTCCCTTTTGACCACTCAAAGATTCGACTGATGAGACCACATCAAGAAGTACAAGATATCGGACAACCAAGACCATTTGGAATGAAGAGGATTTTACCGTGTAAATGGAAACTACAACTGTTGAAGACTCTGAAGACTAGGAGAATTTGAAGGCTTTGAAGAATTTCCAGATTTGTATGACCTAGAAAGGCTACCCTTATGGAACTTGACAGACTATGAAGCTGTCAATACCCGAGATAAAGGTGTATCAGAGAAAGACCTGAACATGGAGCACTAGAACTCAAGGTTTTGTCAAGAAAGCCCCAAGACAGGAAATATCAACTATGGAATGATATCTCATGGAAATGACAAGAGCAGAAACATGGACATTCATAATGTTATCGCCCTCTTATGCTATTGTCACTGTGCTGAGTTGAGCATGCAGATGCATGGAAGAATTGGATGGTAGAAAGCTGATGGAGCACCCATCAGCAAAGGATGAAGTTTTAACCTTAGCTGGTGTATCACCAGGATCTAGAGTATTACATCAAGGATTTTAAGATGGACTTTAGGAAGTCATATTTGATAAGGAAGCAGTTCGTGAACAACTCAGGACCCAGAAGCTGAAAGTAGCCAAGCTGGAGAAGCAAAACCTCGACATGCCGGAGATCCGTCAAGAACTGAAGGACAGTAGGGCATGGCTCATGCCAAGGATGTTGAAAACCCAGAAGTTTGGAACACAACTCCAGAAATACTAAAGGATTTCATGAGACACTTCGCGTCAACAGAGATGATTTGGTGAAAGAACTTGAGAAGGACAAGCATGACCAGAAGAAGCCATCGGAGACATGACCAAGACTTGAAGAGTTTGACGACATTGACCTTTAGAAGACCAAACCCCTGTTACATACCTGCGTTAGATGCGACGTTTGTGAGCTATCATTTGTTTGATGTTTTTCCGACAGCCACAAATAAAATATGTCTTTTCAAAACTTTTGTTTGTATTGTGTGCACCTCTCTATCTCTCTTATCCCACCCCAAACCCATGGACCCGTTAGAGGAAGAATGGAGATGAGCTTGTATTGTCTGGACCGATGAGTCAATTGGGGACAGACCGATGGATTCGGAACATGGAGGATCATATGGAGAACAACCCTATAGTCAGAAATGATATGGCCCAGCATGCTCTTCGGTGCTTTGAAAGAGGTGCTGCTATTTGGTGCAGGATGTACCAAACCATCAATGGATTGCAAGGAGTAACCACCTGGAAGGAAATTTAAGTTGACTTTGTCAAAGTCTAGGTTTGTGTCCCAGAAATTGGAGCCTTATGGAAAGGATGTGAAGAAACCTTGTGCATACAAGCTTTGTGGAGAAATAGGACACAACCATAAAGAAAATAAGGACGAATACCCTCATAAGCAGAGGATTACCAAAGGAGTTAGCCGAGGATTTTCAGGGAACTTCGGTTGGAGATTGTTCCCAAAGGTTTTGTTGCAGTAATGGAAGTTCAGTCTACATTGTTGGAAGAGATCAGTGAAGCTCAGAAGGATGACAAAGAGATTGCTGACCTAAAAGAGAGAGTGAGCAAAGGAAAGGCCGAAGGTTTTCGTAAGGATGAGCATGACACCTTATGGTTCAAGGATCGTGTATATGTGCCTAATAATGCAAAGACCAAGAAGTTAATACTTCAGGAGGCTCATGACTCACCATACTCGATTCGCCCTAGAAACACCAAGAAGTATTTGGATTTTAAGGAGCATTTCTGGTGGACTGGTATGAAGAAGGATATTGCGGAGTATGTAGCCGTATGTGATGTATGTCAGAGAGTAAAGGCAGAGCATCAGAAGCCAGTCAGATTACTACAGCCTATGCTGATACCTGAATGAAAGCAGGATAAGCTTGGCATGGATTTCATTACCAGATTTCCCAGAACCCGAACGGGATATGATTCTATCTGGGTAGTAGTTTATTCGCTTGATCAAAGTGGCTCACTTTATCCCTGTGAAACCACCTATACAAGTGCGAAGTTGGCCAAGATATATTTGACAAAGATCGTATGTCTGCATGGAGTTCCGAGGACCGTTGTAGAGGAACCCAGTTTACTTCAAAGTTTTGGAATCAGTTGCGTGAAACTTTGGGTACTAGGCTAGAGTTCAGTACAGCCTTTCATCCGCAGACAGATGGATAAATCGAGAGAGTCAATTAGATTCTGGAGGACATGTTGAGAGCGTGTGCGCTAGATTATGGATCTAGTAGGGATGATAATCTACCTTACGCAGAGTTCTCATACAACAACAGTCACCAAGCCAGTTTGAAGATGGCCCCTTTTAAGGTTTTGTATGGAGAAGGAGCCAGACACCGTTGATGTGGGATGAAGTTGGAGACCGTCAGTTGTCTAGACCAAATGTGATGAAGGACAGAATGTAAAGTTGATTCGAGATAGATTGAAGGTAGCTCAGTCCTGGCAGAAGAGTTATGCAGACTCAAAAATGCAAGGAGGTAGTCTATGAAATTGGAGACAGAGCATGCCTTCATGTGTCCCCTCTGAGAGGAGTTAAAAACGATTTGGAGTTAAGGGAAATTTAGCCCCGAGATTTGTAGGACCATACCGAGTTTGGAACGTATGGGAGAAGTGGCCAACAAGTTGGAGCCACCCGAAGGACTGTCAGGAGTTCATGATGTGTTTCACATTTCCCAGTTGAAGAAGTGCCATACAGAGATGGCCAATATTCCCCTGTAAGGATGCTTGACCCTGGAAAGGATAATGATGTTCCACGAAGTGGAGTATGGACTTCATAAGTATAAGTTTTTATCTTGGTATGAGGGACATCCCACGAGGATGAAGAGATGCATTGCTATTGGATATAAAGAAGGTATGATGTTGGAAATAGGGATCAATGGAAATTCCATGATGAGTCTGAGTAATCATGTCCTAGTTTGGTGCCAATAGAAGGATGGAAGATAGTACAATTGGATGGAAGTTGGAAGTTGGAATAATGATCAGTTGCCCCGATGATGAGCTCAAGGTTTACAAGTGATGAGATGGGCCATAACCCACAGGCCCCAGGACCTGCCAAGAAGCCAGCACATTCTTGCTGAAGGAAAAACCCTGGAAGAAGTTACGATTTTATCAACCGACGATCCTATAGGAGTTTACGCAAAACCTGAGAGTTGTTAAGGAATGATAGGTGTTTGTTTGGCTTGCAGAATCAATGGATTTATCTGAACTTGGTTCGTCGACAAGAGAAATTCTGCAATGCTTGAGAGGATGACCGAGTGTTAGAATGCGAGATTCGCTAAACCATATACAAGATAATGATTTGGGTGCGGGATGGATTGATCACCATACCGACTTACTCTTATTATTCGCCTTGCTATGTGGGATGGTAACTCTGAGTGACTTACCTATAGTAGAGAAACGACGATCAAAACCTTGTTTAAACCTTAGAATGGTATAAGTATTTTTCCCTTGTACAAGGCCGTTGTTGCCAAACGTAGGTCATACGGTGAGGTTCAACCCAGACCCGTTTCTTGCAGGAGAAACCATAAATTGTTGACCACCAGGAGATATTGATAGTTGTTTAGTATTGGCGCCAGACCCGTCAGCTAAGAAGACCCAGTCTCGGAATAACCGTACCAAGATGAAAGGACAAAAGAATTGCGGTAAAGGTTATGCCACCACCAAAAGAGCCCCTGAGAAGTAATTACTAGAGGATCTGAGAAGATCGACACTGCCAACAATAAGGATGGAGTATATGAGTTTTGATGGAACCGTAACCATGCTTCTAAGGGTGGTAGCACCCCAGACCTCCGGAGATGATCGATGGATTTTGAGAAGACCCCTACCCTAACCTATTTCTTGCTAGCCTCTCCGAATCTCGAGGACGAGATTCATTTTAAGGGTGGTAGGTTTGTAACATCCCAAAATTCTAAATTTCGGAATGTTATATTAAATAGATAGTTTTGATTGATTGTTTGATTGATTGACTGAAAGTGAGTGAATTTGAAACTTTTTGAAAGTTAAATGAGAGGGAATAAAAGGACTTTCCCAAACTTTCATTTTTGCTTTTATGATCTTCGGGAATTCAAATTCTTTTCATCACAAAACCCTGGAGAGAATATGACATGACTTCTTCCATTTATTTAAATGACAAGGGGTGTTGAAAATATTTGAATTTCATTTGGAAAATATTTCCAATTCTGAAACTTTATGCAACTCAATGATTTTCTCGAGCGAAGATAAAAATGACTTCTTCAAATTATATGAAATATGAGTTGGGAGTTTCAAAGAATTAAATTCAAAGTTCTTTTGAATTTATTTTCAATTTGGAGTTATTTGAGTTTTATTCAAATTATTTTTCTCCAAAAATAAAATACATGGAAAATAGGGTAACATGATTCCCTACATCAGAAAATTGGAGAGAAATTAATTTGAAGTCATTTTGGTATTTTTAAAATGATTTTTATTGGATTTTATTGGACCAGAAGCACTCTTTGCTTTATTTGAATTTGTGTGTATTTTATTTCACTCTAGAATAATGTCCATGTTGTAGGAAATCGTTTTCTGAAAATTTTTATATATTATATGCCTATATAATATTTTCATTTTATTTTGTTTTATTATTTTTTTTTCCTCTGTTTGTTAAAAAACGTCTTTCCTCCAACTGGGCCGGCCCAGCTCCAGGCCAGGCCGCGGCCCAGCCCACGTCGCCCGTCACCCTCGTCCCCGAGCGGGACTCCGCTCGGGAGTCCGCCGCCACCACGACCGCGCCGCCGCCGACCTCGACGGCCGTGCCCGCCTCGGCCTCCCCTGCCCCCTCCCGCACGCCACCTCCCCTCCCCTCCTATAAAGGGCGCTGCCCTGGGCCCTCTCTCTCTGCTCCCGCCGCCGCCTCTCCCGCATCACCGCCGCCGCCACCGCTGCCGGAAGCCGCAGCCGCCGCTCTCGTTGCCGTCGACCACCGCCGACGCCACCACCGCACCCTCGCCAAGTGCCGCCCCTCCCCACCACTTCGCCGGCCTCGACGACCGCCGGAGCCGCCGCCTCGACTCGCCGGAGTCCGCCGCCTCGTCGGACCCGCCAGATCCGCCGCCCGACCCGCCGGTTTTCCCGGTCCGGTAATAAAACCTCCGGTTCACCGACTTTTTCCTTTAGGGTTCGGTTTTTGCTTAAAACGCGTTTTTATACAGTTAGTTAAGTAGCGAACGTTTTCTGTTTAGTTAGTTTTGGCGAACGTTTTCGTTCATTAGCGTTCGGTAACGAACGTTCGTTATTTAGACTTTTTCTTTTTCTGTTAGTTTTACTCAGGGACTTATTTGTAGATGTTTATTTACAATTTAGCCCCTGGACATCAAACGCTCACAACTTTTTACTCGTTCATCCAAATCCAACGAAACCAACGCCCACTTCTTCGTTATGATCCCCCTATCCAGTAAAACAACTCAAACATGTTTTTGAAAGTTTAAAATTTGAATTAGATCAGATTTGTATTCAAACTTCGTTTGATCATAACTTGAGTTTTATAACTCCGATTTGAGTGATTCTTTTTGCATTTCGAAGCTCTTGACCTAAGCTTTCTGATAAGGCCAAATTCACATAATTTTGGTACTGTTAGAAATTGTTCTATGTTGCAAGAGTTATTCGCTTGGTTTTGATGTTTTCCAAATCGTACTCTTCGTTCGTTCCAATCTTTTGAGTGATTGCTTATGTGTGGTTACTATTGCTTGCTCACGATAGATTGACCGGAGTGTGACGAGTAGAACTATCAAGAGTTTTAAGTGTGAATCATCTTCATCAACTTTGCAGGCAAGTAACACTTGATCATACCTTTTTCTACTACCCAATTTTATTGCATTAGATCAATCCTCAAACATTGCATGATTAGGATCTAATTAAATCGTGGGATGGGAAGTAGATGAGGTAGTACCTATTACCTATTTTACTTATGAAACCTTTGGGAGTTACCTCTGCGTTTGCTTATTATGCCATGCTATGCTAGTAGACGTGGATTGGGTGAGTGATATCCATGACAGATGTGAGTTTGTAACTTAATGGTTTATCTAAGGTGGCAACTTAAATACACATCTGGGTGGATTGAGGCACCTGGGGTTTCCAGGACTTGCCTGTTTTTCTTTGGGACCGCCACCCAGGCTCAAAGGGATCATAAGATAATTCATGTTAGTAACTTCCGTGTGCAGCCACAAGCCATTATGGGCTCTGGCATAGTTGACTAAGTCATGCAAACTCTTATAGTGGTGGACTAGCAGATGTAGGGGATGTAGGTGTACCGGTCTACCCATCGTAAGGTGCTAGCGCTTCTGAAAGACTATGTCTCGGTCATCCGTTTCTCAAACACCCTGTAGTACGAGAAACCAAACGGAGGCGATCGAGTCTTGTGGGGAAAAGTGCGCAAACCTCTGCAGAGTGTACAAACTAATCATGATTAGCCGTGTCCCCGGTTATGGACATCTTGAGTATCTAGTTCTTGGATTATCCTGTTGATCTCATCACGTTACTTAATATAATTTGTTTGGGTTTAATGAGTACTTTTAATTGGGATTGAGGATGCTGTCAACCATTCTCAATGTTCAACAACCACCATGATAGTTAAATAAATTTATTCCTTTGAAGTAGGGAAAAATTGGCTTTTCGCAAAACCTTATAACCATAGAGCTTTTCCACCAGCCATATATGCATGTAGTATAGGCTTATTCATTCCATTATTCTCTATGTGTTACATTGCCAGCATATTCCATGTGCTGACCCGTTTTCGGGCTGCAACTTTTCATGTTGTAGACTTTTCAGACGACGAGTAAGTGATACGTTAGGGTTACGATTTCCTATACTCAACTTTGTCGTTGGTGTTGATGGGAATCCACAACCTTGTTGCTTCCGCTATATTTGGATTGAGGTAATAGTATTTACGTTACTTTATACATGTGATTTATCTCTGTTATAAATCCTCGAGTACTGTGTGTGTCAGCATACCGATCCAGGGATGACACGTAAGCACAGAGACTTGACCCATTCGGGTCGGGTCGCTATAATGATTTTCGCTCAAAGTCCTCGAAGGATGGGATGCTCTCAAATGACAAGTGTCAGTTTCTCTCGGAGCAGCCAACCAGCTAGTGGTTGAAGGGGGCGGCTATTTATAGCCTAGGGAGCAGCCCGACATGATAAGACATAATGCCCTTGTCTGATATGACCATTAGGTGGGTAGATATTTTGGGACAGCTGGCGCATAGCACAGCAATGGTCGGAATATTTGACTCTCAAATTACTCAGGGCTATCATGTTCCTCACTGTGTAGGCAATCCGCACTGGCAAATTCCTAACTCCTCAGTCAGAACAAATTCCTCAGAGACCAAAAGAACTTCGTCTCTGTCACTGAAGAATATGACTGAACTATATGAGATTTCCAATGGCTTCACTCGAAGGGATTGGTAGGTGTAGGATTTTGAGTTGAGCATCACATGGGAATTTTTCCTTAGTATTTCCTCGACCCCATTTAACAATACAGTGTTTCCTATGACTCAAGAAAGAGAAAATGAAACTATAAAAACAAAAGTCTTCACGCTTCATGTTCCTCGAATGAATTCCAAGTCTTCAAGGTTACACCAATTTCTTCACTTTCAAAGTCTCCAGAAATCCAAAGTCTTCAGTCGAAGAACTTCATTTTTAGGGGTTGACTTTCTTTGTAAATATCAAACTCCTCATAGACTTATAGACCTGTGTACACTCACAAACGCATCAGTCCCTTAACCTATAAGTCTTCAATACACCAAAATCACTAAGGGGCACTAGATGCACTTACAATCTCCCCCTTTTTGGTGATTGATGACAATATGTTAAGTTTTCAACGGAGATAAATATATGAAGTGTAAGTACTGATGTTGAGGAATTTGATTGCAAGATATAGAAGAACTCCCCCTGAAGATGTGCATAGTGAGGAATTTGCTTTTGAAGCAATGCACAATTAAAGAGTATAATCATGGAGATCTCCCCTATATCTTGTAATTCATACACGCATTTGACATATAATATGAAGAATTTGAAATGCATGATGAAATATGGTGACTGATGTAATTCAGCATGCGTGCATTAACATTAATGAGGAATAAGCATGCATAAGAACACAACAAAAGTATCAGGCCACCATAGAGTTTAAGATTACAACTCGATCCAGCAAAGTCATCAGAAGAACGAGAGTTGTAACTTAGCAAAAACGCCCATATAAGATAGACCCGCTTGAAGACTAACTCAAATTTCTCCCCCTTTGTCATCGAATGACCAAAAGGGTTGAAAATGAGGACTAACGCCCCTGAAGAATATCATGATGATGGAGGAGCGCCAGTGTTGTCAGGGTCTTGAGTTGTTGTAGGGCCTGTTGCAGTGTCGTCCAAGTCTTCATACTCGTCCGTGTCGCGCGATGAAGAATATGAACTAGCCACCAAGGAAGGAACCTTGACCTTCTTGAATTTCTTTGGTGGAGGAGCAGACCAGTCAAAATCTTCCTTGAAGCCCATTTGCTTCAGATCTTCTTCACCATATAGATGTGACAGAATAGCCCAGGTGCGATCAAAAACTTCATGGAGGTAGTAATGGTTTTTCTTCACTGCATTATGTGTATAAGTCATGTTGTGAAGAATAGAGCCAAACTGACGCTTAACCCATTTGTGGTTTTGATCCACCTTTTGGTGAAGACTTAGAAGCAGCTCACGGTCAGTCATCACATGAGGAGCAGTAGCTTGAGGACTTGATTTGGGGGCATTGGCAGCAGAATCATGAGTGGCAGAGTCATCATTGGTGGAATAGGATGCAACTTTGCGGAACTGACCATCCAATGGATGAATGCCTTCATCGATAATGGCTGGTGACTTGCCCTTCTCGTCAGCTGAGGAATATGTCCGCTTGAGGACTTCGATAGGGGGCTGATACGTCTCCAACGTATCTATAATTTTTGATTGTTCCATGCTATTATATTACCCCTTTTGGATGTTTATGGGCTTTATTTTACACATTTATATTATTTTTGGGACTAACCTACTAACCGGAGGCCCAGCCCATATTGTTGTTTTTTTGCCTATTTCAGTATTTCAAAGAAAAGGAATATCAAACAGAGTCCAAACGGAATGAAACCTTCGGGAGCGTGATTTCTGGAACGAACGTGATCCAGAGGACTTGGAGTGCAACCAAAAAGCTGCCGAGGCTCCCGCGAGATAGGAGGGTGCCCCCCTGTAGGGCGCGCCCCCTGTCTCGTGGGCCCCTCGGGTGGCCACCGATGTACTTCTTCCTCCTACATTTATACCTTCTGTATCCGCGAGATCTCATCTTGGAGACTTCGCCGGCACTCTGCTGGAGGGGGAATTGACCATGGAGGGCTTCTACATCAACATCCTTGCCCCTCCGATGAGTTGTAAGTAGTTTACCACAGACCTACGAGTCCATAGTTATTAGCTAGATGGCTTCCTCTCTCTTTTTGGATCTCAATACAATGTTCTCCCCCTCTCTTGTGGAGATCTATTCGATGTAAACTCTTTTTTCGGTGTGTTTGTCGAGATCCGATGAATTGTGGGTTTATGATCAAGTTTATCTATGAATAATATTTGAATCTTCTCTGAATTATTTTATGTATGATTGAGTTATCTTTGCAAGTCTCTTCGAATTATCAGTTTGGTTTGGCCTACTAGATTGATCTTTCTTGCCATGGGAGAAGTGCTTAGCTTTGGTTTCAATCTTGCGGTGTCCTTACCCAGTGAAAGAAAGGGTTGCAAGGCACGTATTGTATTGTTGCCATCGAGGATAACAAGATGGGGTTTATATCATATTGCTTGAGTTTATCCCTCTACATCATGTCATCTTGCTTAATGCGTTACTCTGTTCTTATGAACTTAATACTCTAGATGCAGGCAGGAGTCGGTCGATGTGTGGAGTAATAGTAGTAGATGCAGGCAGGAGTCGGTCTACTTGTTATGGACGTGATGCCTATATACATGATCATGCCTAGATAATCTCATAACTATGCGCTTTTCTATCAGTTGCTTGACAGTAATTTGTTCACCCACCGTAATACTTATGCTATCTTGAGAGAAGCCACTAGTGAAACCTATGGCCCCATCATATTTGCCTCCAATTTACTTTTATTTGCATCTTTACTTTTTGCATCTATATTATAAAATACCAAAAATATATTTATCTTATCATACTATCTTTATCAGATCTCACTTTTGCAAGTGGCCGTGAAGGGATTGACAACCCCTTTATTGTGTTGGTTGCGAGTTCTCAGTTTGTTTGTGTAGGTGCGTGGGACTTTTGAGGAGCCTCCTACTGGATTGATACCTTGGTTCTCAAAAACTGAGGGAAATACTTACGCTACTATTGTTTCATCACCCTCTCCTCTTCGAGGAAAACCAATGCAAGCTCAAGACGTAGCAAGAAGGATTTCTGGCGCCGTTGCCGGGGACGTCTTCGCTCAAGTCAAGACATACCAAGTACCCATCACAAACCCATCTTCCTCGCATTTACATTATTTGTCATTTGCCTCTCGTTTTCCTCTCCACCACTTCACCCTTGCCATTTTATTCGCCCTCTCTTTCCCAATCTCCTCCTCTCTTTTTCGCTTGCCTTTTTCTGTTTGCTTGTGTGTTGGATTACTTGTTGCCATGGCGCAAGATAATACCAAATTGTGTGATTTCTCAAATACCAATAATAATGATTTCCTTAGTACTCCGATTGCTCCTCTTAATGATTCTGAGTCTTGTGAAATCAATACCGCTTTGCTGAATCTTGTTATGAAAGATCAATTTGCCAGCCTTCCTAGTGAAGATGCCGCTACTCATCTAAACAACTTTGTTGATTTGTGTGATATGCAAAAGAAGAAAGATACGGATAACAATATTGTCAAATTGAAGTTATTTCTGTTTTAACTTAGAGATCGTGCTAAAGTTTGGTTTTCGTCTTTGCCTAAAAATAGTATTGATTCTTGGAACAAGTGCAAAGATGCTTTTATCTCTAAGTATTTTCCTCCCGCTAAGATCATCACTCTTAGGAACGATATTATGAATTTTAAACAACTTGATCATGAGCATGTTGCCCAATCTTGGGAAAGAATGAAATTGATGCTTCGCAATTGCCCTACTCATGGTTTGAATTTATGGATGATCTTACAAAAATTTTATGCCGGTTTGAACTTTGCTTCTAGATATCTCTTAGATTCGGCCGCGGGAGGCACGTTTATGGAAATCATGTTAGGAGATGCTACAAAACTTCTTGATAATATTATGGCTAATTATTCTCAATGGCACACCGAAAGATCTTCTAGTAAAAAGGTGCATGCTATAGAATAAATCAATGTTTTGAGTGGAAAGATGGATGAACTTATGAAATTGTTTGCTACTAAAAATACTCCTCTTGATCCCAATGATATGCCTTTGTCTTCTTTGATTGAGAATAATAATGAATCTATGGATGTGAATTTTGTTGGTAGGAATAGTTTTGGAAACAATGCTTATAGAGGAAACTTTAATGCTAGACCATTCCCTAGTAATTCCTTTAATAATTATGGAAATTCCTACAATAATTCTTATGGTAATTTTAATAATATGCCCTCTGATTTTGAGAATAGTGTGAAAGAATTTATGATTTCTCAAAAGAATTTTAATGCTTTGCTTGAAGAAAAATTGCTCAAAGTTGATGATTTGGCTAGGAACGTTGATAGACTTTCGCTTGATGTTGATTCTCTTAAACTTAGATCTTCTCCTCCTAAGCATGATATCAATGAGTCTCTCAAAGTAATGAGAATTTCCATTGATGAGTGTAAGGAAAGGACCGCTAGATTGCATGCTAAAAAACATAGCTTTATAAAAGCGTGTTCTTCTAGTTTCCATGAAAATAATGATGAGGATCTTAAATTATTGATGCGTCTCCTATTAGATCTATGTTTTGCAATATGAATTTTGATGATTATGGGACTGATGATGAATCAACTTTGCCTAGAAGGCGTCCCAAAAATTCGGAGTCTTTAGATCTTGATGCTAAATTTGGTAAAAGTGAGATTGGAGAGTCCTCAACTTCTAATAACATTGAGCCTACCATCTCGGATTTCAAGGAATTTGATTATGATAATTGTTCTTTAAAAGGTTGTATTTCCTTGTTGCAATCCGTTGTTAATTCTCCTCATGCTTATAGTCAAAATAAAGCTTTTACCAAACATATCGTTGATGCCTTGATGCAATCTTATGATGAAAAACTTAATTTGGAAGTTTCTATACCTAGTAAACTTAACGATGAGCGGGAACCTACTATAAAGATTAGAATTAAAGATTATGAGTGTTTTGCTTTGTGTGATTTGGGTGCTAGTGTTTCCACGATTCCAAAAACTTTATTTGATATTCTAGGTTTCCATGATCTTGATGATTGCTCTTTAAATTTGCACCTTGCAGATTCCACCATTAAAAAGACAATGGGAAGGATCAATGATGTTCAAATTGTTGCAAATATAAATTTGGTGCCCGTGGATTTTATTGTTCTTGATATAGATTGCAATCTTTCTTGCCCTATTATTCTTGGTAGACCTTTCCTTAGAACGATTGACGCGATTATTGATATGAAGGAAGGAATATTAGATTCCAATTTCCATTTAAGAAAGGCATGGAGCACTTTCCAAGAAAGAAAGTCAAATTACCTTATGAATCTATCATGCGGGCTACTTATGAATTTAGTGCCAAAGATGGCACTCGTTAGATCTATCTTCGCTGGGCGTTAAACGATAGCGCTAGTTGGGAGGCAACCCAATTTTCTTTATGTTTTTTTGTTTTTTCTCCTGTTTACTAATAAATCTTGCATCTACCTTCTGTTTAGATGTGTTTTTATCTTTTAGTTAGTGTTTGTGCCAAGTAGAACCTATAGGATAACCTATGATGATAGTTGATTTGATTCTGCTGAAAAACAGAAACTTTGCACGCACGAATATAATTTTGTTAAATCACAGGAACGTGCTTTTGCGTTGATTCTTTTTTGCTTCTGTTCAATAAACAAATTGTCCAAGACTTCCTATTTTGGTAGGATTTTTAGAGTTCCAGAAGTTTGCGTTAGTTACAGATTGCTACAGATTGTTCCGTTTTTGACAGATTCTGATTTTCGTGTGTTGTTTGCTTATTTTGATGCATCTATGGCTAGTAAAATAGTTTATAAACCATAGATAAGTTGGAATATAGTAGGTTTAACATCAAAATAAATAAAGAATGAGTTCATTGCAGTACCTTATGTGGTGGTTTTGTTTCTTTCACTAACGGAGCTTATAAGATTTCCTGTTGAGTTTTGTGTTGTGAAGTTTTCAAGTTTTGGGTAAAGCTTTTATGGACTATGGAATAAAGGGTGGCAAGAGCCTAAGCTTGGGGATGCCCAAGGCACCCCAAGATATTCAAGAATAGCCAAAATCCTAAGCTTGGGGATGCCCCGGGAAGGCATCCCCTCTTTCGTCTTCGTTCATTGGTAACTTTACTTGGAGCTATATTTTTATTTTCCACATGATATGTGTTTTGCTTGGAGCCTTGTGTATTATATTAGTCTTTGCTTTTTAGTTTACCACAATCATCTTTGTTGTACACACCTTTTGGGAGAAGCCTATTTGATTAGAATTTGCTAGAATACTCTATGTGCTTCACTTATATCTTTTGAGCTTGATAGTTTTTGCTCTAGTGCTTCACTTATATCTTTTAGAGCACGGTGGTGACTTATTTTTGTAGAAATTACTAGTCTCTCATGCTTCACTTATATTATTTTGAGAGTCTTTTAGAACAGCATGGTATTTGCTATGGTTATAAAATTGGTCCTAGAATGGTAGGCATCCAAGTTGGGTATAATAAAAACTATCATAGGAAGTGAATTGGATGCTATGATCTATTTGATACTTGATAATTGTTTCGAGATATGGAGGTAGTGATATTAAATTCATGCTAGTTGGGTGATTATGAATTTAAAGAATGCTTGTGTTGAAGTTAGCAAGTCTCGTAGCAGGCACGTATGGTTAAAGTTGTGTAACAAATTTGAAACATGAAGTGTACCTGGCTTGTGCATCCTTATGAGTGGCGGTCGGGGACGAGCGATGGTCTTTTCCTACCAATCTATCCCCCTAGGAGCATGCGCGTAGTACTTGATTTTTGATGACTTCTAAATTTTTTCAATAAGTATATGAGTTCTTTTTACTAATGTTGAGTCCATGGATTATACGCACTTTTACCTTTCCGCCTTTGCTAGCCTCTTCGGTACCGTGCATTGCCCTTTCTCACCTTGAGAGTTGGTGCAAACTTCGCCGGTGCATCCAAATCCCGTGATACGATACGCTCTATCACACATAAACCTCCCTATATCTTCCTCAAAACAGCCACCATATCTACCTATTATGGCATTTCCATAGCCATTCCGAGATATATTGCCATGCAACTTTCCACCGTTCTGTTCATCATCATCATGACATACTTTATTTTTGTCATATTGCCATTGCATGATCATGTAGTTGACATCGTATTTGTGGCAAAGCCACCATGCATTATTTTTCATACATGTCACTCTTGATTCATTGCACCATCCTGGTACACCGCCGGAGGCATTCATATAGAGTCATATCTTGTTCTAGTTTCGAGTTGTAATTCTTATGTTGTAATTAATAGAAGTGTGATGATCATCATTATTAGAACATTGCCCAAAAAAAGAAAAAAAGAAAAAAAAAGAAAGGCCCAAAAAAAGAAAAAAAAAGAAAAAAATAAAATAAATAAAAAGGGCAATGTTACTATCTGCTTTTCCACACTTGTGCTTCAAAGTAGCACCTTGTTCTTCATGTAGTGAGTCTCATATATTGTGCTTCAAAGTAGCACCATGTTTTTCATATAGTGAGTCTCATAAGTTGTCTTTTTCATACTAGTGGGAATTTTTCATTATAGAACTTAGCTTGTATATTCCTACAATGGGCTGCCTCAAATGCCCTAGGTCTTCGTGAGCAAGCAAGTTGGATGCACACCCACTAGTTTTCTTTGGTTGAGCATTCATTTATAGCTCTAGTGCATCCGTTGCATGGCAATCCCTACTCCTCATGTTGACATCAATTGATGGGCATCTCCATAGCCCGTTGATTATCCTCGTCGATGTGAGACTTTCTCCTTTTTTGTCTTCTCCACACAATCCCCATCATCATATTCTATTCCACCCATAGTGTTATATCCATGTCTCACGCTCATGTATTGCGTGAAGGTTGAAAAAGTTTGAGATTATTTAAGTATGAAACAATTGCTTGGCTTGTCATCGGGGGTATAGAAGTTGGGAACATCTTTGTGTGACGAAAATGAAGCATAGCCTAACTATATGATTTTGTTGGGATGAACTTTCTTTTGCCATGTTATTTTGAGAAGACATGATTACTTTGATTAGTATGCTTGAAGTGTTACTATTTCTTTTATCAATATGAACTTTTATTTTGAATCATTTGGATCTGAACATTCATGCCACAATAAAGAAAATTACATTATGAATTATGCTAGGTAGCATTCCACATCAAAAATTCTCTTTTTATCATTTACCTACTCGAGGACGAGCAGGACTTAAGCTTGGGGATGCTTGATACGTCTC
This sequence comes from Triticum dicoccoides, assembly GCF_002162155.2. Lineage (NCBI taxonomy): Eukaryota > Viridiplantae > Streptophyta > Magnoliopsida > Poales > Poaceae > Triticum > Triticum dicoccoides. The sequence continues at coordinate 298,831,739 of NC_041391.1, read as the reverse complement.
CAACGTATCTATAATTTTTGATTGTTCCATGCTATTATATTACCCCTTTTGGATGTTTATGGGCTTTATTTTACACATTTATATCATTTTTGGGACTAACCTACTAACCGGAGGCCCAGCCCGTATTGTTGTTTTCTTTGCCTATTTCAGTATTTTGAAGAAAAGGAATATCAAACGGAGTCCAAATGGAATGAAACCTTCGGGGGCGTGATTTTTGGAACGAACGTGATCTAGAGGACTTGGAGTGCAAGCCAAGAAGGTGCCGAGGCTCCCATGAGATAGGAGGGTGCCCCCCCCCTGTAGGGTGCGCCCCCTGTCTCGTGGGCCCCTCGGGCGGCCACCGACGTACTTCTTCCTCCTATATATACCTACGTACCCCGAAAACATCCAGGAGCAGGACGGAACACAATTTCCACCACCGTAACCTTCTGTATCCGCGAGATCTCATCTTGGAGCCTTCGTCGGCACTCTGCTGGAGGGGTAATCGACCATGGAGGGCTTCTACATCAGCATCCTTGCCCCTCCGATGAGTTGTGAGTAGTTTACCACAGACCTACGGGTCCATAGTTATTAGCTAGATGGCTTCCTCTCTCTTTTTGGATCTCAATACAATGTTCTCCCCCTCTCTTGTGGAGATCTATTCGATGTAAACTCTTTTTTCGGTGTGTTTGTCGAGATCTGATGAATTGTGGGTTTATGATCAAGTTTATCTATGAATAATATTTGAATATTCTCTGAATTCTTTTATGTATGATTGAGTTATCTTTGCAAGTCTCTTCGAATTATCAGTTTGGTTTGGCCTACTAGATTGATCTTTCTTGCCATGGGAGAAGTGCTTAGCTTTCGGTTCAATCTTTCGGTGTCCTTACCCAATGACAGAAAGGGTTGCAAGGCACGTATTGTATTGTTGCCATCGAGGATAACAAGATGGGGTTTATATCATATTGCTTGAGTTTATCCCTCTACATCATGTCATCTTGCTTAATGCGTTACTCTGTTCTTATGAACTTAATACTCTAGATGCAGGCAGGAGTCGGTCGATGTGTGGAGTAATAATAGTAGATGCAGGCAGGAGTCGGTCTACTTGTTATGGATGTGATGCCTATATACATGATCATGCCTAGATAATCTCATAACTATGCGCTTTTCTATCAATTGCTCGACAGTAATTTGTTCACCCACCGTAATACTTATGCTATCTTGAGAGAAGCCACTAGTGAAACCTATGGCCCCCGGGTCTATCTCTTATCATATTTGCCTCCAATTTATTTTTATTTGCATCTTTACTTTTTGCATCTATATTATAAAATACCAAAAATATATTTATCTTATCATACTATCTTTATCAGATCTCACTTTCGCAAGTGGCAGTGAAGGGATTGACAACCCCTTTATTGCGTTGGTTGCGAGTTCTCAGTTTGTTTGTGTAGGTGCGTGGGACTTTTGAGGAGCCTCCTACTGGATTGATACCTTGGTTCTCAAAAACTGAGGGAAATACTTACACTACTATTACTGGATCACCCTCTCCTCTTCGAGGAAAACCAACGCAAGCTCAAGACGTAGCAGGGGCAAGTAGCTGAGATGATTCTGAAAGTCAGCCTTGTAGTTGAGTGAAGACCTTGTTCTCGGGAATCTCATGATCCACTACGCGTAAGGCTTCAGCTCAAATGGTGAAAGTGCAACATTCGCCAGAGTCCTCATGAAGAAATCATGATAGTTTATGGGGATGCCATGCATTATGTTGAATAGCATATTCTTCATCATCCCAATAATTTCTTCATCGGATGAGTCATGGCCTTTCATAGGACTCATAGTCTTCGTCAGAATGCGATAGATGGTTCTTGGCACATAGAGCAATTCCTTCATGAGGAATTTGGTCCTTGGGGCTTGACCCGGCTTCAGAGGCTTCATAAGCACTTGCATATAGTGAGCAGTAAGTTCAGGCTCATCATACAGATAACAAGCGTCGTCAGGTGGAGGATTGATTGGCAGGGCATGAAGCAATTCAGAGGCTGGTGCCTTGTAGTGAGTGTTTTCAGTCATCCAGTCCAACACCCAAGAGTTGACGTCAGTAGCATCACCTGTGATATGCGGCGTTGCGTAGAACTGAAGAATGAGCTCTTCGTTCCAATCAACTATATCTGAGCAAAAGTTGAGCAAGCCTGCATCATGAAGCATACTGAGGACTTGAGAGAAGCAAGGCGTTGATTCCATGTCCACGTGAGGAATATGCTCGTGGTCGAAGACTTTGTCCTTGTTGAAAAGCAGTGAGGAATAGAAGTTGGCCTGGCTTGTAGTCCAGAAACGCTTCCTTCTGAGACGAGCATTGTCATATGGGTTGAATTCAGTGAAGAACACATGCTCGCCGAAGAAATCATCAGCCTTGAATTTTTGCTTCTTTGAGAAGGGATCCTTTGGCTTGGGCTGAGGGGTATCAGTCAATTTCATCACCACCTCAGGAATCACAATCTCAGGTTCCTCAGGCTGAGGAATTTCAGGCTCTTCTGCAGCTTCAGCCTGGTTCTTCAATTCATCATGGGAAATTTCTTCAGCACTAGTGGCTGGAATTTCTTCATGGACACACGGGGTTGCATGAGGTTCTTCAGATCCCATTTGCACTTCAGTAGCAGCTGGGGACTAAGGAATTGCTTGGAGTGGAGTGAACATTGGAGAGTTGGGGTGCTGACTTTCCCAAAAGTCATCATTGAGCACAGGAGTGGTACAGCCAATGTCCACATCCTCATCTTCCATTTCTTCGACACCTGCCTCTTCAACAGTGAACTGAGGCATAGGTGAGAAAACAACTGTAGTTGAAGGGATTGCATCCACTTCAATTTCTTCATCCAACTGCTTTGTCGAAGCAGCAGAAGGAGTTTCTTCATCAGATTCGCTAGGAATCACATAATGTTCACCAAAAGGAACAAGGTCCTTTGATGGCATGAAAGAGACTAGAACGGTATCAATTGGATTGTCAATTTAACTAGTCAGAGGCTTCATCTTCTTCGGAGCTGAAAAATTTGATGAAGTTGATGCCTTCCTTTTCTTCACAGCTGCACGCTCTGCAACCTTGGTCTTCTTCGCGTCTAACGCAGATGGAAGGATCGGAGTTGGTGTAGGCGCAGGAGGTGCAGAGGACTTTGGTTCATTTTCTTTAGGTGCACCACTAGTGGATGCCCTAGCGATATCTTCAGTGGCTGGAATGGAGTCATCAGCCCTGGTACTCTCATTTTCTTCAGCAGCCTGATTGTCATCAGCAGTGCTGGCATGTTCTTCAGTAGGCTGAGAAAATGCTTCAGCCTGAGGAACTTCAACGTGCACAGGAGCAACAACACTTGAAGTGAATTTCTTCGTCAGATTGACGAACCAAACCTTGGCGCCCTTCCAATCAGCATGGTAGCGATCAAATTCATCACTCAGTTGCTTGATTTCAGCTTGCAAGGCAATGAGCTGATCAAGGGTGAGAGTGAGGACATTGTCCTTGAGGTAGTGCTGTTTCTTGTATTGCGCTTTCTTCAACCTTCTTCCTTCTTCAAATTTCCACTTCTCTTCCTCAATGAAGGCAGTCAGAACATGACTTTGCCAGGAGTGAGATTCATCTCTGGCAAAGGCGTGTTAGGGTCCTTGTACCATAGGTCGATGAAGTCGAGGATCAATCTTGGATCCAACAGTAGTGGCACATTGCTACCTTTGGCTCTAGCGGCCCTGGCTTGCCTATCTCTGATGATTTCAGCAAGTCCTTCATCATCAGCCTCATCGTCATCAGAGGGAACTTGGAAGGCGACCTGCTTCTTGTGAGGACTTGGTCGAAGGCCTTGTCCAGCAGTGGCCTTTTTCTTCAGCAGAGAGGGGCCAACTGAGGAATGTGGTGCAGCTGAGGAGCTTGCAGATGCTCCCGAGGCAATTGAGATGCCTGTAGTCCTTTGGCACATGGCGATATGCACAGGTGCCGAGGATTTTGTCGGAGCAGCTAAAGACTTTGTCGGAGGAGTTGAGGACTTGGAAGGAGCAATCTGAGGAATTGTCTGTGAGGGCCTTGGAGAATCTGGCCTTGAGGGCATTGCTGAGGAGCTTGGCCGTGAGGGCATTGAGGGAGAAGCACTTGACTTATGTGCAGGCTTCTGAGGCATCGCCTTCTTTGGCTGACTAGCAGAGGCCTCAGCAGAGGTAGAAGCAGCAGCAGAGTCTGCATTGAATTTCTTCACTGCTTCCTTTGCTTGCTTGGCCAGTTTGGCCTGGCACTTTGCCCATTCATCAGCACAGTCCTCACTGCGCTTGAGGCTGGTAGGATCTGCCACTTGGCCTGGTGCCAATGGAGGTCTTGAGCATGGAGGATTGAGCGCAAATTTCTTCATATACTTGGGAGTAACATATCTGTATTCCCTCCATTCCCGTGCCCATCTCCTCTCTATCTGTTGAATGCGCACCTTGCGCTGATTCTTGTCCTCCTTGCCAAATTTGGCCTCATCAGGAGTGCAGTATCCAGCATAAATGTCCTCAGGGATTTCGAAAGCAGTATTGACCTCAGGCCTCTTTCCACCCTTCTGTGGCTTCTTTCCTTCAGTCATTTTCTTCAGCTGAGGAATATGAACAATTGAAGTTTCTGAAGAAGTGTGCAACTTTTCTTCGAGGAATGCTGCAAATGATTTAAGTTGATGAGAACCTAGTGATTCAGCAGCAAACATTTGTACCTGTGAACAGAGTATAGTTGCAAGGAATTTGGAGAGGTCATATGCGTTCTCATAAGGTTTTTCAAAAAGAATAGGTTTGAGGAATTTGACCAGATGAGTCTTGAGGAATTTCACTAAGCGTTCTTTGTCTTAGGTTCCAGAGTTGTATAGATTGAAAATCCACACAATTGAGAAATCTTGAAGAAAATCAGTGCTTAGAGAGACGGATCAAGAGCAGATGACATGTGAGGTGTTCATGTGTGTGAAGATTTGAAGAATAAACACCTTTGAAGATTTTCAAGTAAACTTGAGAATCAAAGCAAGCATTAAAAGTAACTTTTAATTACCCGAAGTGAAGAACACGACAAACTGGGAAGTGTAGATGTGAAGTTCGTCAGGTCAGATCTTCCATGCCCTAACTCGGCAGAGGAAGACGGCTACGGCGGTGGCAGAGTGAAGAAATCCGCAACCGGCGGGAGTACGACGGTGATGAGGTCGAGGCAGTGAAGCTCTTCCTTACCGGCAATGATGAAGTAGCGGCGGCGCTAGGGTTTTGGGGAGCTCGAGCAGGAGAGAGCGCGAGCGAGGTGAAAGTGAAGTGAGGAAGAGACAGGGGTATTTATAGAGAGAGTGAAAAATGTTGGGGAACGTTGCAGAAAATTAAAATTTTAGCTACGGTTTCACCAAGATCCATCTATGAGTTCATCTAGCAACGAGTCATGGGAGAGTGATTGCATCTACATACCACTTGTAGATCACGTGCGGAAGCGTTCAATGGAACGGGGATGATGGAGTCGTACTCGCCGTGATTCAGATCACCGATGACCTAGTGCTGAACGGACAGCACCTCCGCGTTCAACACACGTACGGAGCGGATGACGTCTCCTCCTTCTTCATCCAGCAAGGGGAAGGAGAGGTTGATGATGATCCAGCAGCACGACGGCGTGATGGTGGATGCAGCAGAACTCCGGCAGGGCTTCGCTAAGCAACTACGGGAGGAGGAGGAGGTGTTGCAGGGAGGAGGGAGGCGCCAGGGCTTATCGGTGCGGCTGCCCCTCCCTCCCCTCCCTTTATATAGGGGCAAGGGAGAGGGGGGGCGCAGCCTTGCCCCTTCCTCCAAGGAAGGGGTGCGGCCAAGAGGGGGGAGGAGTCCATCCTCCCCAAGGCACCTCGGAGGTGCCTTCCCCCTTTAGGACTCTCCCCTCCCCAAGTCTCCTTGGCGCATGGGCCTCTTGGGGCTGGTGCCCTTGGCCCACATAGGCCAAGGTGCACCCCCTACAGCCCATGTGCCCCCCCCGGGGGTAGGTGGACCCTCCCGGTGGACCCCCGGACCCCTTTCGGCACTCCCGGTACAATACCGATAAAGTGCGAAACTTTTCCGGCGACCAAAATAAGACTTCCTATATATAAATCTTTACCTCCGGACCATTCCGGAACTCCTCGTGACGTCCGGGATCTCATCCGGGACTCCGAACAACATTCGGTATACTGCATACTCATATTCATACAACCCTAGCGTCACCGAACCTTAAGTGTGTAGACCCTACAGGTTCGGGAGACACGTATACATGACCGAGACGGCTCTCGGGCAATAACCAACAGCGGGATGTGGATACCCATGTTGGCTCCCACATTCTCCTCGATGATCTCATCGGATGAACCACGAAGTCGAGGATTCAAACAACCCCGTATACAATTCCCTTTGTCAGACGGTATGTTACTTGCCCGAGACTCGATCGTCGGTATCCCAATACCTCGTTCAGTCTCGTTACCGACAAGTCACTTTACTCGTACCGTAATGCATGATCCCGTGACCAGACACTTGGTCACTTTGAGCTCATTATGATGATGCACTACCGAGTGGGCCCAGTGATACCTCTCCGTAAACCGGAGTGACAAATCCTAGTCTCGATCCGTGTCAACCCAACAGACACTTTCGGAGATACCTGTAGTGCACCTTTATAGTCACCCAATTACCTTGTGACGTTTGGTACACCCAAAGCACTCCTACGGTATCCGGGAGTTACACGATCTCATGGTCTAAGGAAGAGATACTTGACATTGGAAAAGCTCTAGCAAAACGAACTACACGATCTTGTGCTATGCTTAGGATTGGGTCTTGTCCATCACATCATTCTCCTAATGATGTGATCCCGTTGTCATTGACATCTAATGTCCATAGTCAGGAAACCATGACTATCTGTCGACCAACGAGCTAGTCAACTAGAGGCTCACTAGGGACATGTTATGGTCTATGTATTCACACGTGTATTACGATTTCCGGATAATACAGTTATAGCATGAATAAAATACAATCATCATGAACAAGGAAATATAATAATAACACTTTTATTATTGCCTCTAGGGCATATTTCCAACAGTCTCCCACTTGCACTAGAGTCAATAATCTAGTTACATTGTGATGAATCGAACACCCATAGAGTTCTGGTGTTGATCATGTTTTGCTCGCGAGAGTGGTTTAGTCAACGGATCTGCGACATTCAGATCCGTATGTACTTTGCAAATATCTATGTCTCCATCTTGAACATTTTCACAGATGGAGTTGAAACGACGCTTGATGTGCCTGGTCTTCTTGTGAAACCTGGGCTCCTTGGCAAGGGCAATAGCTCCAGTGTTGTCACAGAAGAGTTTGATCGGCCCCGACGCATTGGGTATGACTCCTAGGTCGGTGATGAACTCCTTCACCCAAATTGCTTCATGCGCTGCCTCCGAGGCTGCCATGTACTCCGCTTCACATGTAGATCCCGCCACGACGCTCTGCTTGCAGCTGCACCAGCTTACTGCTCCACCATTCAACATATACACGTATCCGGTTTGTGACTTAGAGTCATCCAGATCTGTATCAAAGCTAGCGTCGACGTAACCCTTTACGACGAGCTCTTCGTCACCTCCATAAATGAGAAACATGTTCTTTGTCCTTTTCAGGTACTTCAGGATATTCTTGACCGCTGTCCAGTGTTCCTTGCCGGGATTACTTTGGTACCTTCCTACCAAACTTACGGCAAGGTTTACATCAGGTCTGGTACACAGCATGGCATACATAATAGATCCTATGGCTGAAGCATAGGGGATGACACTCATCTCTTCTTTATCTTTTGCCGTGGTCGGGCATTGAGCCGAGCTCAATATCACACCTTGCAGTACCGGCAAGAACCCTTTCTTGGACTGATCCATTTTGAACTTCTTCAAAATCTTATCAAGGTATGTGCTTTGTGAAAGACCTATGAGGCGTCTCGATCTATTTCTATAGATCTTGATGCCTAATATATAAGCAGCTTCTCCAAGGTCCTTCATTGAAAAACACTTATTCAAGTAGGCCTTAATGCTGTCCAAGAATTCTATATCATTTCCCATCAAAAGTATGTCATCTACATATAATATGAGAAATGCTACAGAGCTCCCACTCACTTTCTTGTAAACGCAGGCTTGTCCATAAGTCTGCATAAACCCAAACGCTTTGATCATCTCATCAAAGCGAATGTTCCAACTCCGAGATGCTTGCACCAGCCCATAAATGGATCGCTGGAGCTTGCACACTTTGTTAGCGTTCTTAGGATCGACAAAACCTTCCGGCTGCATCATATACAACTCTTCCTTAAGATAACCATTAAGGAATGCCGTTTTGACGTCCATCTGCCATATCTCATAATCATAGTATGCGGCAATTGCTAACATGATTCGGACAGACTTAAGCTTCGCTATGGGAGAGAAAGTCTCATCGTAGTCAATCCCTTGAACTTGCCGATAACCCTTAGCGACAAGTCGAGCTTTATAGATGGTGACATTACCATCCGCGTCCGTCTTCTTCTTAAAGATCCATTTGTTTTCTATCGCTCGCCGATCATCGGGCAAGTCAGTCAAAGTCCATACTTTGTTTTCATACATGGATTCTATCTCGGATTTCATGGCTTCAAGCCATTTGTTGGAATCTGGGCCCGCCATTGCTTCTTCATAGTTCGAAGGTTCACCGTTGTCTAACAACATGATTTCCAGGACAGGGTTGCCGTACCACTCTGGTGCGGAACGTGTCCTTGTGGACCTACGAAGTTCAGTAGCAACTTGATCCGAAGTACCTTGATCATCGTCATTATTTTCCTCTTCAGTTGGTGTAGGCATCACAGGAACATCTTCCTGAGCTGCACTACTATCCCGCTCAAGAGGTAGTACTTCATCGAGTTCTACTTTCCTCCCACTTACTTCTTTCGAGAGAAACTCTTTTTCCAGAAAGGATCCGTTCTTGGCAACAAAGATCTTGCCTTCGGATCTTAAGTAGAAGGTATACCCAATGGTTTCCTTAGGGTATCCTATGAAGACGCATTTTTCTGACTTGGGTTCGAGCTTTTCAGGTTGAAGTTTCTTGACATAAGCATTGCATCCCCAAACTTTTAGAAATGATAGCTTAGGTTTCTTCCCAAACCATAATTCATACGGTGTCGTCTCAACGGATTTAGACGGTGCCCTGTTTAAAGTGAATGTAGCTGTCTCTAGAGCGTATCCCCAAAATGATAGTGGTAAATCGGTAAGAGACATCATAGACCGTACCATATCCAATAGAGTGCGATTACGACGTTCGGACACACCGTTACGCTGAGGTGTTCCAGGCGGCGTGAGTTGTGAAACGATTCCACATTTCCTTAAGTGTGTACCAAATTCGTGACTTAAGTATTCTCCTCCACGATCTGATCGTAGGAATTTTATCTTTCGGTCACGTTGATTCTCTACCTCATTCTGAAATTCCTTGAACTTTTCAAAGGTCTCAGACTTGTGTTTCATTAAGTAGACATACCCATATCTACTCAAGTCATCAGTGAGAGTGAGAACATAATGATATCCTCTGCGAGCCTCAACGCTCATCGGACCGCACACATCGGTATGTATGATTTCCAACAAGTTGGTTGCTCGCTCCATTGTTCCGGAGAATGGAGTCTTGGTCATCTTGCCCATGAGGCATGGTTCGCATGTGTCAAATGATTCATAATCGAGAGACTCCAAAAGTCCATAAGCATGGAGCTTCTTCATGCGCTTGACACCAATGTGACCAAGGCGGCAGTGCCACAAGTATGTGGGACTATCGTTATCAACTTTACATCTTTTGGTATTCATGCTATGAATATGTGTAACATTACGCTCGAGATTCATTAAGAATAAACCATTGACCATAGGGGCATGACCATAAAACATATCTCTCATATAAATAGAACAACCATTATTCTCGGATTTAAATGAGTAGCCATCTCGTATCAAACGAGATCCAGATACAATGTTCATGCCCAAACTTGGCACCAAATAACAATTATTAAGGTTTACAACTAATCCCGTAGGTAAATGTAGAGGTAGCGTGCCGACGGCGATCACATCGACCTTGGAACCATTCCCGACGCGCATCGTCACCTCGTCCTTCGCCAGTCTCCGCTTATTCCGCAGCTCCTGCTGTGAGTTACAAATATGAGCAACGGCACCGGTATCAAATACCCAGGAGTTACTACGAGTACTGGTAAGGTACACATCAATTACATGTATATCAAATATACCTTTAGTGTTGCCGGCCTTCTTATCCGCTAAGTATTTTGGGCAGTTCCGCTTCCAGTGACCCTTCCCCTTGCAATAAAAGCACTCAGTCTCGGGCTTGGGTCCATTCTTTGACTTCTTCCCGGCAACTGACTTACCGGGCGCGGCAACACCTTTGCCGTCCTTCTTGAAGTTCTTCTTACCCTTGCCCTTCTTGAACTTAGTGGTCTTATTGACCATAAACACTTGATGTTCTTTCTTGATTTCAACCTCTGCCGACTTCAGCATTGAAAATACTTCAAGAATGGTCTTAACCATCCCCTACATATTATAGTTCATCACAAAGCTCTTGTAGCTAGGTGGGAGTGACTGAAGGATTCTGTCAATGACCGCCTCATCTGGGAGGTTAATGTCCAGCTGGGACAGGCGGTTGTGCAACCCAAACATTTTGAGTATGTGCTCACTGACAGAACTGTTTTCCTCCATCTTAAAACTATAGAACTTGTCGGAGACTTCATATCTCTTGACCCGGGCATGAGCTTGGAAAACTAGTTTCAGCTCCTCGAACATCTCATATGCTCCGTGTTGCTCAAAACGCTTTTGGAGCCCCGGTTCTAAGCTGTAAAGCATGCCGCACTGAACGAGGGAGTAATCATCAGCACGTGTCTACCAAACGTTCAAATCGTCTTGCAGTGCTGGGAGAGCAGGTGGGTCACCTAACGGTGCTATAAGGACATATGCTTTCTTGGCTGCTATGAGGATGATCCTCAGGTTCCGGACCCAGTCCGTATAGTTGCTGCCATCATCTTTCAGCTTGGTTTTCTCTAGGAACGCGTTGAAGTTCATGTTGACATGAGTGTTGGCCATTTGATCTACAAGACATATTTTGCGAAGGTTTTAGACTAAGTTCATGATAATTAAGTTCATCTAATCAAATTATTTAATGAACTCCCACTCAGATTTGACATCCCTCTAGTCATCTAAGTGTTACACGATCCGAGTCGACTAGGCCGTGTCCGATCATCACGTGAGACGAACTAGTCATCGTCGGTGAACATTCTCATGTTGATCATATCTTCCATACGACTCGTGTTCGACCTTTCGGTCTCCGTGTTCCGAGGCCATGTCTATACATGCTAGGCTTGTCAAGTTAACCCTAAGTGTTTTGCATGTGTAAAACTGTCTTACACCCGTTGTATGTGAACGTAAGGATCTATCACACCCGATCATCACGTGGTGCTTCGAAACGACGAACTTTAGCAACGGTGCACAGTTAGGGGAGAACACTTCTTGAAATTTTTGTAAGGGATCATCTTATTTACTACCGTCGTTCTAAGTAAACAAGATGTATAAACATAATAAACATCACATGCAATTATATAGAGTAGTGACATGATATGGCCAATATCATATAGCTCCTTTGATCTTTATCTTCGGGGCTCCATGATCATCTTGTCACCGGCATGACACCATGATCTCCATCATCATGATCTCCATCATCGTGTCTTCATGAAGTTGTCACACCAACGACTACTTCTACTTCTATGACTAACGCGTTTAGCAATAAAGTAAAGTAGTTTACATGGCGTTCTTCAATGACACGCAGGTCATACAAAAAATAAAGACAACTCCTATGGCTCCTGCCGGTTGTCATACTCATCGACATGCAAGTCGTGATTCCTATTACAAGAACATGATCTCATACATCACAATATATCATCCATCATTCATCACAACTTCTGGCCATATCACATCACATGACAATTGCTGCAAAAACAAGTTAGACGTCCTCTAATTGTTGTTGCATCTTTTACGTGGCTGCAATTGGGTTCTAGCAAGAACGTGTTTCTTACCTACGAATAACCACAAGTGATTTTGTCAACTTCTATTTACCCTTCATAAGGACCCTTTTCATCGAATCCGCTCCAACTAAAGTGGGAGAGACAGACACCCGCCAGCCACCTTATGCAACTAGTGCATGTTAGTCGGTGGAACCGGTCTCACGTAAGCATACGTGTAAGGTTGGTCCGGGCCGCTTCATCCCACAATACTGCTGAAGCAAGATAAGACTAGTAGCGGCAAGCAAGTTGACAAGATCTATGCCCACAACAAAATTGTGTTCTACTCGTGCAATAGAGAACTACGCATAGACCTAGCTCATGATGCCACTGTTGGGGAACGTTGCAGAAAATTAAAAATTTTCCTACGGTTTCACCAAGATCCATCTATGATTTCATCTAGCAACGAGTCATGGGAGAGTGATTGCATCTACATACCACTTGTAGATCATGTGCGGAAGCGTTCAATGGAACGGGGATGATGGAGTCGTACTCGCCGTGATTCAGATCATCGATGACCTAGTGCTGAACGGACAGCACCTCCGCGTTCAACACACGTACGGAGCGGATGACGTCTCCTCCTTCTTGATACAGCAAGGGGAAGGAGAGGTTGATGATGATCCAGCAGCACGACGGTGTGATGGTGGATGCAGCAGAACTCCGGCAGGGCTTCGCTAAGCAACTACGGGAGGAGGAGGAGGTGTTGCAGGGAGGAGGGAGGCGCCAGGGCTTATCGGTGCGGCTGCCCCTCCCTCCCCTCCCTTTATATAGGGGCAAGGGAGAGGGGGGCGCAGCCTTTCCCCTTCCTCCAAGGAAGGGGTGCGGCCAAGAGGGGGGAGGAGTCCATCCTCCCCAAGGCACCTCGGAGGTGCCTTCCCCCTTTAGGACTCTCCCCTCCCCAAGTCTCCTTGGCGCATGGGCCTCTTGGGGCTGGTGCCCTTGGCGCACATAGGCCAAGGCGCACCCCCTACAGCCCATGTGGCCCCCCCGGGGCATGTGGACCCTCCCGGTGGACCCCCGGACCCCTTTCGGCACTCCCGGTACAATACCGATAAAGTGCGAAACTTTTCCGGCGACCAAAATAAGAGTTCCTATATATAAATCTTTACCTCCGGACCATTCCGCAACTCCTCGTGATGTCCGGGATCTCATCCGGGACTCCGAACAACATTCGGTATACTGCATACTCATATTCATACAACCCTAGCGTCACCGAACCTTAAGTGTGTAGACCCTACGGGTTCGGGAGACACGTAGACATGACCGAGACGGCTCTCGGGCAATAACCAACAGCGGGATCTGGATACCCATGTTGGCTCCCACATGCTCCTCGATGATCTCATCGGATGAACCACGATGTCGAGGATTCGAACAACCCCGTATACAATTCCCTTTGTCAGACGGTATGTTACTTGCCCGAGACTCGACCGTCGGTATCCCAATACCTTGTTCAGTCTCGTTACCGACAAGTCACTTTACTCGTACCGTAATGCATGATCCCGTGACCAGACACTTGGTCACTTTGAGCTCATTATGATGATGCACTACCGAGTGGGCCCAGTGATACCTCTCCGTAAACCGAAGTGACAAATCCCAGTCTCGATCCGTGTCAACCCAACAGACACTTTCGGAGATACCTGTAGTGCACCTTTATAGTCACCCAGTTACGTTGTGACGTTTGGTACACCCAAAGCACTCCTACGGTATCCGGGAGTTACACGATCTCATGGTCTAAGGAAGAGATACTTGACATTGGAAAAGCTCTAGCAAAACGAACTACACGATCTTGTGCTATGCTTAGGATTGGGTCTTGTCCATCACATCATTCTCCTAATGATGTGATCCCGTTGTCATTGACATCTAATGTCCATAGTCAGGAAACCATGACTATCTGTCGACCAACGAGCTAGTCAACTAGAGGCTCACTAGGGACATGTTATGGTCTATGTATTCACACGTGTATTATGATTTCCGGATAATACAATTATAGCATGAATAAAATACAATCATCATGAACAAGGAAATATAATAATAACACTTTTATTATTGCCTCTAGGGCATATTTCCAACAAAAAATTGTTCACCCGAGGAAATCGAGCGAACATGCCCCTGGCCCCTTCTCATTCAATTAACATGTGTCACCCACGTACTGAGAGGTGGCGATCGTGTAGGATCGTGGGTGAATAGATAAGTATTGTTGTGAGAAGCGGAATGGTTTGAGCGGCAAAGCTAAAAATTCAGATAAGATAAGTTTAAAAGTTTCGTTCGCAATTTCTTCAGCTGTCAAAGACACAATGAAGATTTTGAACGAGTTTAAAATGGAACGCATATGAGGAATTTGTGAATAGACTGGGTTGAGTTTAGCATAGAGGGGGAAGGGTCCGATCACATTCACTTAGCAGAAGAAATCAACTTGAAGAATTAGCAATAAGTGAATGTTGTAGAGGACATAAAACTCATATATATATATATATATATTCAAATGAAGAACAACACCGGAAAGAGTGAAGACAATGCAAACTTGAAGAATTTGAAAACCTGAGGAATTTCAAAGATGAAGAAAAACTTAAATTGAAGATTTTCAACTTTGGTTGGTGGCGTAACCCACCGTATAAGAAAGCTGATTTCAGACACCGCGTACAATTGTCGTAGGGCTCTGAGAATCAATTTCTTCACACTTAGAGAGTTAATCTTCATTGATTAAAAGAAAACATTACTTCGTGTGTTTGTTTTTTTTGATAGAAAGACTGTAAGGGAACCCCCTACAGTATAATTGGTGAACAAACCCAAATTGCAAGTACCATGCCTTGAACCTGGGTGGGTGGGAAGGCATCAGCCCCTTCCCACCACTAGGCTATGCCTTAGTCCACACCACAACTTGCGCATCTAAGTCATCAAGTCAGCATAAGTGTTAGGATGTGTGTCCATTTCAGAGAACATCCGAAGATTCTAGGATATTTAGCTCACACCACAACTTGCTAAATCTCTTCTCATCCAAGGGCTTAGTGAAAATATCGTCCAGTTGATCATTAGTGCTGACGTGGTCGATGGAGATGTCGCCCTTCAACACATGATCACGGAGAAAATGATGACGAACCTAGACGTGCTTAGTCTTCGAGTGCTGAACTGGGTTATGAGCAATCTTGATGGCACTCTCATTGTCACAGTAGACAGGCACATTCTTCAAGTTGACGCCATAGTCCTTGAGTGTTTGCTTCATCCATAGTAGTTGAGCACAGCACGATCCAGCAGCAATGTACTCAGCTTCTGCAATGGAGAGTGATATGCAGTTCTGTTTCTTCGAGGACCAACAGACCAAAGATCGTCCGAGGAAATGGCATGTGCCTAACGTTGACTTGCGGTCCACACGATCACCAGCATAGTCAGAGTCTGAATATCCAATGAGATCAAAAGCAGAGCCCTTGGGATACCATAATCCAAGTGTTGGTGTGTGAGCTAAGTATCGAACATGCTTCATAGCCTTATGGTGTGATTCCTTTGGTGTAGCTTGAAATCGGGCACACATGCAAACACTAAGCATAATATCCGGCCTAGATGCACATAGGTACAATAAAGAGCCAATCATGGAGCGGTATACCTTTTGATCGAAGTCTTTACCATTTTCATCAGTGCATAGATGGCCATTTGTGGGCATTGGAATTTTGACCCCTTTGCAGTCTTGCATGCAGAATTTCCTCAATACGTCCTTGAGGTATTTCTCCTGAGATATGAATATCCCATTGCGCTGTTGACGAATTTGAAGGCCATGCCAGAGGGGCTTGCTTGAGGCCATACAGGGCCTTGTTGAGCTTGAAGACTTTGTCAGGATTCTTTGGATCTTCAAAACCTGGTGGTTGAGTAACATATACTTCTTCCTCAAGCTTACCATTGAGGAATGCACTTTTCACATCCATTTGTTGTAAGATAATATCATGATGGTTAGCATAAGCAAGTAATATGCGAATAGCCTCAAGTCTAGCAACAGGTGCAAAAGTTTCATCGAAGTCAATTCCTTCAACCTGTGTGTAGCCTTGAGCTACAAGCCGTGCCTTATTCCTCACCACAAGGCCATTTTCATCTTGCTTGTTGCGGTAGATCCACTTTGTGCCAATAATGTTGTGCTTGCGAGGATCTGGAAGTTTGACCAGTTCCCAGACGTTGTTGAGCTCGAACAAATGTAATTCTTCTTGCATAGCTTGATTCCACTCAGGCTCCAGAAATGCTTCATCTACCTTAGTGGGCTCTGTGATAGAGACAAACACAAAGTGCCCACAAAAGTTAGATAAATGTGAAGCTTTTGAGCGTGTGAGAGGACCTGGTGCTTCAATGTCATCGATGATCTTGTCGATTTGCACTTCGTTTGTAATACAGGATGAGCGGGTTGTCTTCGAGGAATTTGATCTGCATTTTCTTCGGGAGCATTTTCCTCAGCACCATCTTCTTCAGGTGCGCCAGCTCGACGTTCATCATGTTCTGGAATGGATTCTTCAGCAGATTCTTCAGTAGGAATGACGTCCTTAGTGGCTTTGAACTTGATTGATTCCTCAGGTTCTGGTTCATCTATCACAGAAGGTAGGTGCTCTCTTTGCGAGCCATTAGTTTCATCGAACCGCACATCCACAGTTTCGACAACCTTGTGAAGAACGTTGTTGAAGACTTTGTAGGTGTGCGAGTCCTTTCCGTAACCTAGCATGAAACCCTCATGTGCTTTAGGTGCAAATTTAGAATTGTGATGAGGATCTCTAATCCAACATTTAGCACCGAAGACTTTGAAGTAACTCACATTGGGTTTCTTGTCAGTGAGGAGTTCATAGCCAGTCTTCTTGAAGAATTTGTGAAGATATACTCTGTTGATGATGTGGCACGTAGTATCAATTGCCTCACTCCAGAAACGACGAGGCGTCTTGTATTCATCAAGCATAGTGCGAGCCATCTCAACATGAGTTCTGTTCTTGCGCTCCACGACGCCATTCTGTTGAGGAGTATAAGGAGCAGATAACTCATGAGTAATATCAAGTTCATCAAGATAGTCATCAAGACCGGAATTCTTGAACTCAGTTCCATTGTCACTCCTGATGTGCTTGATCTTCACACCAAAGTTGGTTGAAGCCCTCGAGGAAAATCGTTTGAAGACTTCCTGCACATCATGTTTCTAAGTGACAATGTGTACCCATGTGTAACAAGAGTAATCATCAACAATAACAAAGCCATATAGATATGCATCATTTGTAATAGCAGAATAATGATTAGGACCAAAGAGATCCATGTGAAGCAATTCAAATGGTCGAGTGGCAATCATGATAGTCTTTGCTGGATGCTTGGCCTTTATCATCTTCCCAGCTTCACACGCTCCGCATAAGTGATCCTTGAGGAATTTGACATTCTCAATGCCAATGACATGCTTCTTCTTCGCGAGCGTGTGCAGATTCCTCATGCCAGCATGACCAAGTCGTCGATGCCATAGCCAGCCTTCTGAAGCTTTTGCAAGTAAGCACACGGCCGGTTGTGGTCCTGTAGAGAAATCAACAATGTACAAGTCTCCTCTCCTAGAGCCTTCGAAGACTTTGGAATTGTCAGCTTCCATGATCACAACACAACGATACTTGCCAAAGACAACAACCATATCGAGATCACAAAGCATTGAGACATACATGAGGTTGTATCCTAAGGACTCGACAAGCATGACTTTGTCCATGTGTATGTCCTTAGAGATCGCAACCTTACCTAGACCCAATACCTGACTTTTGCCTTTGTCAGCGAAGATGATATGCTTCAGATGTGACGGTGATGAGGGAGCATCCATCAATAGATTCTTGTCACCAGTCATGTGATTTGAACATCCACTATCGAGGACCCACTCATTAGCTTTGGGTTGATCATCCTACAGATGAATTAGTGCAGCTTACGAATTCATATACTTCATTAGTGAAGAATATGACATCAACATCATAAGATCAATTTCATCAAGCAATAGAACAGATAAACAGTATGAGGACGTGTGAAATGAAAGTTCATTTCATCATGATTAGCCTGCGTCCTATCAGGCATTGTTCAGGTCTCCAGCAAATTCTTTAGTCGTTTTGAGCACGACTGGAGACCTGACCCTGCATAAGAGATTAGTTCTTTTTCTTCACCACCCACATCTGAAGGGGTGACAAAGAATTCATCACTCTGCGAGCACCATATGAGAAAGGTGGCATAGAAGCCAGTCCACTTCGTTTCACATAAGAGGGGTTAGGGTAAGCATATGAATAAGCAGAGAAATTCTTCGAGGACTTATGAACATAATGATTCGAAGAATAATGCACATATTCATAGCCCTTAGCTCTTCCCTGCGAAGCAGAGGGGTTAGCACGATGATGATCATATGAGGACTTTGATCCTTTTGAGGAATTTGATCCACGTGAGGAATTTGGTCCACTTGAGGACTTGGATCCATATGAAGAATTTGGTTCATATGAAGAAGTTGGTCTAGGGTTCCTATTCTTCACAGGTGGTGCCATGAGGACATTCACCTGAAGACTTTCAAGGCAACTTTTGGGAACCCAGATTTTCTTCATAGGGGAACCGTTCTTGCAGTTAGTCCCAACATATCTAGCAAATACTTCACCATTCTGATTTTTGAACAGTTTATAGTTAGAGTCAAATGACTCATCAGAAGAATGAGGAGATTCACATGTAAAGCCAGATAAGTTAGATGGATCAACTGGAGGTCCCTTTGCAGCAACCCATGAGGTTTTGGGGTACTGCTCAGGCTTCCAATATGTTCCATCAGCATTGAGTTTCCTCTCAAAGGCAATACCCTCTTTCCTAGGGTTTCTGTTGAGGATCTGCTTTTTGAGCACATCACAAAGTGCCCTTTGAGGCTTTTGTACATGCATGTCATGTACAATTCCTCCAATCCTGCATCATCAGTGATACTTGCATTGTCCTCAGATGAGGAACTAGTGATAGCAGAGACATATGAAGAATTTTTAGCATTAGAAGCATTTGAACATTCAGGTGAAGAATTAGCAGTTTCACGTTCAATGCACTTCAGACATGGAGGAACAAATTCTTCCTGGGTAGCGCTGATTTGTTGATAATCCACTCTTAGCTTTTCAAGATCTTGCTTTCTTTGAAGAAATTCATAAGAAAGCTTCTCATGATCAGATAAGAGAGTATTATGATGACCTTGAAGATTGTCAAACCTGGACTAAAGTCTCTGAAGATTTTCAGTCAAGGTTTTAGTGCGATCCATTTCTTCACCCAACATATCATCACTTTTGTCTAGCATATTTTGAACCTTTTCAAAGGTCTTTTGTTGTTTCACAGCAATTTTAGCAAGTTTAGAGTAGCTGGGCTTGAGATTTTCATCAGATTCATCCTCACTAGAGTCAGAGGAGGCATATTTAGTTACCTTGGCACCCTTTGCCATGAAGCAATAGGTGGGAGCGTAGTCATTATTGCCTTCATCAGCCTTGTTGGTGAAGTCGTTTTCTTCAGAGTTGAAGATAGACTTGCTGACAAATGCAGTAGCGAGAGCTAGGCTCGCCACACCAGACTCGGACTCCTCAGATGCCTCCTCGTCCTCATGTTCCTCAGATTCAGCCTTAGAGTCCATTTCCTTGCCAATGAATGCCCGAGCCTCCTTGGAGCTGCTCTTCTTGTGAGATGAAGACCTTGAGGATTTTGATGATGAAGACTTTGAAGATCTCTTCTTCTTCTTTGCGTCATCAGAACTGTAATCCTTGTATTTCTTCTTCTTTGATTCCTTATCCCACTGAGGACAATCTTGGATGTAGTGACCAGGTTTCTTGCATTTGTGGCATAGCCTCTTCTTGTAGTCACTGGATGAGGAATCATTGCTCCTTGAGGGTTTTCCAAAGCGACCACGTCTAGAGAACTTCTGAAATTTCTTCACGAGCAGTGCAAGTTCCTAGCTCAGTTCTTCAGGGTCACCAAGGCTGCTAGCAGAGTCTTCATCTTCAGATTCAGAGACTGCCTTGGCCTTCAAAGCACGTGATCTGCCATAGCTCGAACCGTAGAGATCCCTCTTCTTAGCAAGCTGGAACTCATGAGTATTTAGCCTCTCGAGGATATCAGCGGGATCAAGTGACTTGTAGTCAGCTGATGTCTACTACACAACCTTCTTCTTGTAGACGTTGTTGGGCCTGCAAGTGCACAGGTTTGTAGGACAGTAGAAAATTTCCCTCAAGTGGATGACCTAAGGTTTATCAATCTGTAGGAGGCGTAGGAGGAAGATGGTCTCTCTCAAACAACCCTGCAACCAAATAACAAAAAGTCTCTTGTGTCCCCAACACACCCAATCCAATGGTAAATTGTATAGGTGCACTAGTTCGGCGAAGAGATGAAGATACAACTGCAAAATAGATAGTAGATAAAGGTTTTTGTAATCTGAAAATATAAAAACAGCAAGGTAACAAGTGGTAAAAGTGAGCGTAAATGGTATTGCAATGATAGGAAACAAGGCCTAGGGTTCATACTTTCACTAGTGTAAGTTCTCTCAACAATAATAACATAGATAGATCATATAACAATCCCTGAACATGCAACAAAGAGTCACTCCAAAGCCACTAATAGCGGAGAACAAACGTAGAGATTATGGTCGGGTACGAAACCACCACAAAGCTATTCTTTCGGATCGATCTATAAAAGAGTTCGTACTAGAATAACACCTTAAGATACAAATCAACCAAAACCCTAATGTCACCTAGATACTCCATTGTCACCTCAAGTATCCGTGGGCATGATTATACGATATGCATCACACAATCTCAGATTCATCCAACCAACATAAAAGTACTTCAAAGAGTGCCCCAAAGTTTCTACCGGAGAGTCAAGAATGTGTGCCAACCCCTATGCATAGGTTCCCAAGTGTCACGAAACCCGCAAGTTGATCACCAAAACATACATCAAGTGGATCAATAGAATAACCCATTGTCACCACGATTATCCCACGCAATACATACATCAAGTGTTCATAAAAGACTCAATCCAATAAGATAACTTCAAAAGGGGAAACTCAATTCATCACAAGAGAGTAGAGGGGGAGAAACATCATAAGATCCAACTACAATAGCAAAGCTCGGGATACATCAAGATCGTGCCATAGATGGAACACGAGAGAGAACACGAGAGAGAGAGATCAAACACATAGCTACTAGTACATACCCTCAGCCCCGAGGGTGAACTACTCCCTCCTCATCATGGATAGCGCCGGGATGATGAAGATGGCCTCTGGTGATGGGATCCCCCTCCGGCAGGGTGCAGGAACAGGGTCCCGATTGGTTTTTGGTGGCTACAGAGGCTTGCGACGACGGAACTCCCGATCTATCTTCTGTTCTGGAAGTTTTAGGGTACGTAGGTATATATGGGTGCAGGGGGTACGTCGGTGGACCTCCGGGATGCTCACGAGGTAGGGGGCGCGCCCAGGGGGAGGGGCGCGCCCTCCACCCTCGTGGACAGCCCGAGGCTCCCCTGGCGTGCACTCCAAGCCCATCAGGTTGGTTTCCTTCCAAAATTAACTTCTCCAGTTGATTTCGTTCCGTTTTGACTCCGTCTGATATTCCTTTTCCTCAAAACATTGAAATAAGCATAAAACAGCAAATCTGGGATGGGCCTCTGGTTAATAGGTTAGTCCCAAAAATAATATAAAAGTGGATAATAAAGCCCAATATTGCCTAAAACAGTAGATAAAGTAGCATGGAGCAATAAAAAATTATAGATACGTTGGAGATGTATCATCAGCACGCTCTTGAATCATCAGTGCCAGAGTATCAAATGAGGAATCTAGCGATCTCAGCAGTTTCTTCACCACCTCATGGTCGGTGATGTCAGTGGTGCCAAGCGCTTGAAGCTCATTTGAGATGTCAGTGAGGCGATCGAAGGTTTGCTGAACATTTTCATTGTCGAGTCTTTTGAAGCGATTGAAGAGATTGCGAAGAACGTCAACACGAGAGTCATGTTGAGTTGAGACTCCTTCATTCACTTTGGACAGCCTATCCCAGATAAGCTTAGCAGTTTCCAAAGCACTCACTCTTCCATACTGTCCTTTGCTCAGATGACCACATATGATATTCTTCGCTTGAGAATCGAGTTGCTTGAATCTCTTCACATCAGTAGCGTTCAGAGAAGGTGTGATTGAGGGAAGACCATTTTCCACAACATACTAGAGATCGTTGTCAATTGCCTCAAGATGCATTCGCATCTTGTTCTTCCAGTAGGGGTAGTTCGTTCCATCGAAGGTAGGACACCCAACAGAGACCTTGATCATACCTGCGGTCGACATAACTAAAACTCCAGGCGGTTAAACCAAAAGCACACAAAACAAGGGAGTACCTCGCTCTGATACCAATTGAAAGTGCGTTATATCAACTAGAGGGGGGTGAATAGGTGATTTTTATGAATTATTCACTATGGAATTTGCTGGTGAGGAAATTCCTAAATGAAGAACTACTTGCAGCGGAATAAGTACTCAGAAGTAAACATAACATAACACAAGCATAGTCATCATGATGAAATAAAGACAAGCACAGAGTACATGAAGTGTAAACATAGCATAACACAAGAAAGAAGACAGACAGACTGAAGAAATTGAACTGAGGAAATTGAAAAAGTCTTCAGTCAAAGTCTTCAAACAGATATGAACAGGCACACAAGAACAGACAAGAGGAAATGAAAGAGTTGAGGAAATAGAACCAATTAGCTTGGTGAAGACAACGATTTGGTAGACCAGTTCCAACTGTTGTCTCAGTTGTACATCTGGTTGGAGCAGCTGAGTATTTAAACTCGAGAACACCCAGTCCCAGACACACAGTCCTCACCGTATTCTCCTTGAGCTAAGGTCACACAGACCTCGCCCAATCACTCGTGGTAAGTCTTCAGGTGACTTCCGAACCTTCACAAACTCGGTCACTCGGCGATCCACAATTCCTCTTGGATGCTCTAGACCTTGACGCCTAACCGTCTCGAAGAAGCACAGTCTTGAAAGGAAACAAGCATCGGATCCACGCAGGATCAATCTCTGCAGTGATGCTCAATCACTTTGGGTTTGTAGGTGTTGGGTTTGGGTTTTCCTCACTTGATGATTTTCGCTCAAAGTCCTTAGAGGATGGGATGCTCTCAATTGACAAGTGTCAGTTTCTCTCGGAGCAGCCAACCAGCTAGTGGTTGTGGGGGGCGGCTATTTATAGCCTAGGGAGAAGCCAGACATGATAAGACATAAATGCCCTTGTCTAATATGACCGTTAGGTGGGTAGATACTTTGGAACCGCTGGCGCATAGCACAACAATGATCGGATTTTGACTATCAAAATCCTCAGGGCTATCATGTTCCTCACTGTGTAGGCAATTCACACTGGCGAATTCCTAACTCCTCAGACAGAATAAATTCCTCAGAGACCAGAAGAACTTCGTCTCTGTCACTGAAGAATATGACTGAACTGTATGAGATTTCCAATGGCTTCACTCGAAGGGATTGGTAGGTGTAGGATTTTGAGTTGAGCATCACATGGAAATTTTTCCTTAGTATTTCCTCGACCCCCTTTAATAGTACGGTGTTTCCTATGACTCAAGAAAGAGAAAATGAAACTAAGAAAACAAAAGTCTTCACGCTTCATGTTCCTCGAATGATTTCCATGTCTTCAAGGTCACACCAATTTCTTCACTTTCAAAGTCTTCAAAAAGTCTTCAGAAATCCAAAGTCTTCAGTTGAAGAACTTCATTTTTAGGGGTCGACTTTCTCTGCAAATATAAAACTCCTCATAGACTTATAGACCCGTGTACACTCACAAACGCATCAGTCCCTTAACCTATAAGTCTTCAATACACCAAAATCACTAAGGGGCACTAGATGCACTTACACTTAGAGAAACGAATCAAGAGCAGATGACATGTGAGGTGTTCATGTGTGTGAAGATTTGAAGAATAAACACCTTTGAAGATTTTCAAGAAAACACATGAATCAACGAGGGCAGTAAAAGTAACTTTTAATTACCCGAAGTGAAGAACACGACGAACTGGGAAGAGTAGATGTAAAGTTCGCCAGTTCAAATCTTCCACGCCCTAACTCAGCAGAGGAAGACGGCTACGGTGGCGGCGGAGTGAAGAAATCCGCAACCGGCGCGAGTACGACGGCGATGAGGTCGAGGCAGTGAAGCTCTTCCTCACCGGCGACGATGAAGTAGCAGCGGCGCTAGGGTTTGGGGAGCTCGAGCGGGAGTGAGAGAGAGCGGAGTAAAAGTGAAGTGAG
Source organism: Triticum dicoccoides (assembly GCF_002162155.2). Classification (NCBI taxonomy): domain Eukaryota; kingdom Viridiplantae; phylum Streptophyta; class Magnoliopsida; order Poales; family Poaceae; genus Triticum; species Triticum dicoccoides. Next base: position 298,807,452 of record NC_041391.1, on the reverse strand, counting down.
GAAGAGGCAGGGGTAGTTATAGTGGGAGTGAAAAACTGTACGCCCGAGGAAATCGGACGAACATGCCCCTGGCCCATCTCATTCGCTTGACATGTGTCACCCACGTACTGAGAGTTGGCGATCCTATAGGATCGTGGGTGAATAGATAAGTATTGTCGTGGGATGCGGAACGGTTTGAGCGGCAAAGCCGAAAATTTAGATAAGATAAGGTAAAATTTCCGTTCGCAATTTCTTCAGCTGTCAAGGACACAGTGAAGATTTTGAACGAGTTTCAATTAGAACACACATGAAGAATTTGTGAATAGACTGGGTTGAGTTTAGCATAGAGGGGGAAGGTTCCGATCACATTCACTTAGCAGAAGAAATCAACTTGAAGAATTAACAATAAGTGAATGCTGTAGAGGACATAAAACTCATAAATGAAGAACAACACCGAAAAGAGTGAAGACAATGCAAAGTTGAAGATTTTGAAAACCTGAGGAATTTCAAAGACGAAGAAAAACTTAAATTGAAGATTTTCAACTTTGGTTGGTGGCGTAACCCACCGTATAAGAAAGCTGATTTCAGACACCGCGTACAATTGTCGTAGGGCTCTGAGAATCATTTTCTTCATTAATTTCTTCACACTTAGAGGATTAATCTTCATTGATTGAAAAAAACGTTACTTCGTGTGTTGCGCATCTAAGTCATCAAGTCAGCATAAGTGTTAGGATGTGTGTCCATTTCAGAGAACATCCGAAGATTCTAGGATATTTAGCTCACACCACAACTTGCTAAATCTCTTCTCATCCAAGGGCTTAGTGAAAATATCGTCCAGTTGATCATTAGTGCTGACGTGGTCGATGGAGATGTCGCCCTTCAACACATGATCACGGAGAAAATGATGACGAACCTAGACGTGCTTAGTCTTCGAGTGCTGAACTGGGTTATGAGCAATCTTGATGGCACTCTCATTGTCACAGTAGACAGGCACATTCTTCAAGTTGACGCCATAGTCCTTGAGTGTTTGCTTCATCCATAGTAGTTGAGCACAGCACGATCCAGCAGCAATGTACTCAGCTTCTGCAATGGAGAGTGATATGCAGTTCTGTTTCTTCGAGGACCAACAGACCAAAGATCGTCCGATGCCTAACGTTGACTTGCGGTCCACACGATCACCAGCATAGTCAGAGTCTGAATATCCAATGAGATCAAAAGCAGAGCCCTTGGGATACCATAATCCAAGTGTTGGTGTGTGAGCTAAGTATCGAACATGCTTCATAGCCTTATGGTGTGATTCCTTCGGTGTAGCTTGAAATCGGGCACACATGCAAACACTAAGCATAATATCCGGCCTAGATGCACATAGGTACAATAAAGAGCCAATCATGGAGCGGTATACCTTTTGATCGAAGTCTTTACCATTTTCATCAGTGCATAGATGGCCATTTGTGGGCATTGGAATTTTGACCCCTTTGCAGTCTTGCATGCAGAATTTCCTCAATACGTCCTTGAGGTATTTCTCCTGAGATATGAATATCCCATTGCGCTGTTGACGAATTTGAAGGCCATGCCCGAGGGGCTTGCTTGAGGCCATACAGGGCCTTGTTGAGCTTGAAGACTTTGTTAGGATTCTTTGGATCTTCAAAACCTGGTGGTTGAGCAACATATACTTCTTCCTCAACCTTACCGTTGAGGAATGCACTTTTCACATCCATTTGTTGTAAGATAATATCATGATGGTTAGCATAAGCAAGTAATATGCGAATAGCCTCAAGTCTAGCAACAGGTGCAAAAGTTTCATCGAAGTCAATTCCTTCAACCTGTGTGTAGCCTTGAGCTACAAGTCGTGCCTTATTCCTCACCACAAGGCCATTTTCATCTTGCTTGTTGCGGTAGATCCACTTTGTGCCAATAATGTTGTGCTTGCGAGGATCTGGACGTTTGACCAGTTCCCAGATGTTGTTGAGCTCGAACAGATGTAATTCTTCTTGCATAGCTTGATTCCACTCAGGCTCCAGAAATGCTTCATCTACCTTAGTGGGATCTCTGATAGAGACAAACGCAAAGTGCCCACAAAACATAGATAAATGTGAAGCTTTTGAGCGTGTGAGAGGACCTGGTGCTTCAATTTCATTGATGATCTTCTCGATTTACACTTCGTTTGTAATACGAGGATGAGCGGGTTGTCTTCGAGGAATTTGACCTGCATTTTCTTCAGGAGCATTTTCCTCAGCACCATTTTCTTCAGGTGCGGCAGCTCGACGTTCATCACATTCTGGAATGAATTCTTCAGTAGATTCTTCAGTAGGAATGACGTCCTCGGTGGCTTTGAACTTGATAGAATCCTCAGGTGCTGGTTCATTAGGTAGGTGCTCTCTTTGTGATCCATTAGTTTCATCGAACCGCACATCCACAGTTTCAACAACCTTGTGAAGAACGTTGTTGAAGACTTTGTAGGTGTGCGAGTCCTTTCCGTAACCTAGCATGAAACCCTCATGTGCTTTCGGTGCAAATTTAGAATTGTGATGAGGATCTCTAATCCAACATTTAGCACCGAAGACTTTGAAGTAACTCACATTGGGTTTCTTGTCAGTGAGGAGTTCATAGCCAGTCTTCTTGAAGAATTTGTGAAGATATACTCTGTTGATGATGTGGCACGTAGTATCAATTGCCTCACTCCAGAAACGACGAGGCGTCTTGTATTCATCAAGCATAGTGCGAGCCATCTCAATATGAGTTCTGTTCTTGCGCTCCACGACGCCATTCTGTTGAGGAGTATAAGGAGCAGATAACTCATGAGTAATATCAAGTTCATCAAGATAGTCATCAAGACCGGAATTCTTGAACTCAGTTCCATTGTCACTCCTGATGTGCTTGATCTTCACACCAAAGTTGGTTGAAGCCCTCAAGGAAAATCGTTTGAAGACTTCCTGCACCTCATGTTTGTAAGTGAAAATGTTTACCCAGGTGTAACGAGAGTAATCATCAACAATAACAAAGCCATATAGAGATGCATCATTTGTAACAGTAGAATAATGATTAGGACCAAAGAGATCCATGTGAAGCAATTCAAATGGTCGAGTGGCAGTCATGATAGTCTTCGTTGGATGCTTGGCCTTTGTCATCTTCCCAGCTTCACAGGCTCCGCATAAGTGATCCTTGAGGAATTTGACATTCTCAATGCCAATGACATGCTTCTTCTTCGCGAGTGTGTGCAGATTCCTGATGCCAGCATGACCAAGTCGTCGATGACATAGCCAGCCTTCTGAAGCTTTTGCAACTAAGCACACGGCCGGTTGTTGTCCTGTAGAGAAATCAACAATGTACAAGTCTCCTCTCCTAAAGCCTTCGAAGACTTTGGAATTGTCAGCTTCCATGATCACAACACAACGATACTTGCCAAAGACAACAACCATATCGAGATCACAAAGCATTGAGACAGACATGAGGTTGTATCCTAAGGACTCGACAAGCATGACTTTGTCCATGTGTATGTCCTTAGAGATCGCAACCTTACCTAGACCCAATACCCGACTTTTGCCTTTGTCAGCGAAGATGATATGCTTCAGATGTGACGGTGATAAGGGAGCATCCATCAATAGATTCTAGTCAGCAGTCATGTGATTTGAACATCCACTATCGAGGACCCACTCATTGGCTTTGGGTTGATCATCCTGCAGATGAATTAGTGCAGCTTACGAACTCATATACTTCATCAGTAAAGAATATGACATCAATATCATCAGATCAATTTCATCAATCAATAGAACATATAAACAGTATGAGTACGTGTGAATGAAAGTTCATTTCATCATTATTAGCATGCGTCCTATCTGGCACCGTTCAGGTCTCCAGCAAATTCTTCAGTCATTTTGAGCACGACTGGAGACCTGACCCTATATAAGAGATTAGTTCTTTTTCTTCACCACCCACATCTGAAGGGGTGGCAAAGAATTTATCACTCTGCGAGCACCATATGAGAAAGGTGGCATAGAAGCCAGTCCACTTCGTTTCACATAAGAGGGGTTAGGGTAAGCATATGAATAAGCAGAGAAATTCTTCGAGGACTTATGAACATAATGATTCGAAGAATAATGCATATATTCAAATGAAGGACAACACCGGAAAGAGTGAAGACAATGCAAAGTTGAAGAATTTGAAAAACTGAGGAATTTCAAAAACAAAGAAAAACTCAAATTGAAGATTTCCAACTTTGGGTGGTGGCGTAACCCACCGTATAAGAAAGCTGATTTCAGACACCGCGTACAACTGTCGTAGGGCTCTGAGAATCAATTTATTCACACTTAGAGGGTTAGTCTTCATTGATTGAAGAAAAACGTTACTTCGTGTGTTGCGCATCTAAGTCGTCAAGTCAGCATAAGTGTTAGGATGTGTGTCCATTTCAGAGAACATTCAAAGATTCTAGGATATTTAGCTCACACTGCAACTTGCTAAATCTCTTCTCATCCAAGGGCTTAGTGAAGATATCGGCCAGCTGGTCTTCAGTGCTAACGTGGTCGATGGAGATGTCGCCCTTCAACACATGATCACGAAGAAAATGATGACAAATCTGGATGTGCTTGGTCTTCGAGTGTTGAACTGGGTTATGAGCAATCTTGATAGCACTCTCATTGTCGCAGTAGAGAGGCACATTCTTCACGTTGACGCCATAGTCATTGAGTGTTTGCTTCATCCATAGTAGTTGAGCACAACACGATCCAGCAGCAATGTACTCAGCTTCTTCAGTGGAGAGTGATACGCAGTTCTGTTTCTTCGAGGACCAGCAGACCAAAGATCGTCCGAGGAAATGGCATGTGCCTAACATTGACTTGCTGTCCATGCGATCGCCAGCATAGTTAGAGTCTGAATATCCAATGAGATCAAAAGACGAGCCCTTGGGATACCATAATCCAAGTGTTGGTGTGTGAGCTAAGTATCGAAGAATATGCTTCACAGCCTTATGGTGTGATTCCTTCGGTTTATCTTGAAATCGGGCACACATGCAAACATTAAGCATAATATCTGGCCTAGATGCACATAGGTACAATAAAGAGACAATCATGGAGCAGTATACCTTTTGATCGAAGTCTTTACCATTTTCATCAGTGCATAGATGGCCATTTGTGGGCATTGGAATTTTGACCCCTTTGCAGTCTTGCATGCCGAATTTCCTCAATACGTCCTTGAGGTATTTCTCCTGAGAAATGAATATCCCATTGCGCTGTTGACGAATTTAAAGACCTAAAAATAATTTCAGTTCTCCCATCATAGACATTTGATATTCTTCACTCATCATATAGGCAAATTCATCACTGTATCGTTGGTTAGTACAGCAAAAAATGATATCATCAACATATATTTGGCACACAAACAATTCACCATCATAAGACTTAGTGAAAAGAGTTGGGTCGAGTGAACCGGGTTTGAAGCCTTTCTTCATGAGGAATTCCTTCAAAGTATCATACCACGCCCGAGGGGCTTGCTTGAGGCCATACAGGGCCTTGTTGAGCTTGAAGACTGTGTCAGGATTCTTTGGATCTTCAAAACCTGGTGGTTGAGCAACATATACTTCTTCCTCAAGCTTACCATTGAGGAATGCACTTTTCACATCCATTTGTTGTAAGATAATATCATGATGGTTAGCATAAGCAAGTAATATGCGAATAGCCTCAAGTCTAGCAACAGGTGCAAAAGTTTCATCGAAGTCAATTCCTTCAACCTGTGTGTAGCCTTGAGCTACAAGCCGTGCCTTATTCCTCACCACAAGGCCATTTTCATCTTGCTTGTTGCGGTAGATCCACTTTGTGCCAATAATGTTGTGCTTGCGAGGATCTGGAAGTTTGACTAGTTCCCAGACGTTGTTGAGCTCGAACAGATGTAATTCTTCTTGCATAGCTTGATTCCACTCAGGCTCCAGAAATGCTTCATCTACCTTAGTGGGCTCTGTGATAGAGACAAACACAAAGTGCCCACAAAAGTTAGATAAATGTGAAGCTTTTGAGCGTGTGAGAGGACCTGGTGCTTCAATGTCATCGATGATCTTGTCGATTTGCACTTCGTTTGCAATACGAGGATGAGCGGGTTGTCTTCGAGGAATTTGATTCGCATTTTCTTCAGGAGCATTTTCCTCAGCACCATTTTCTTCAGGTGCGCCAGCTCGACGTTCATCACGTTCTGGAATGAATTCTTCAGCAGATTCTTCAGTGGGAATGACATCCTCAGTAGCTTTGAACTTGATTGATTCCTCAGGTGCTAGTTCATCTATCACAGAAGGTAGGTGCTCTCTTTGCGAGCCATTAGTTCGCACATCTACAGTTTCAACAACCTTGTGAAGAATGTTGTTGAAGACTTTGTAGGTGTGCGAGTCCTTTCCGTAACCAATCATAAAACCCTCATGTGCTTTCAGTGCAAATTTAGAAGTGTGATGAGGATCTCTAATCTAACATTTAGCACCGAAGACTTTGAAGTAACTCACGTTGGGTTTCTTGTCAGTGAGGAGTTCATAGGCAATCTTCTTGAAGAATTTGTGAAGATATACTCTGTTGATGATGTGGCATGCAGTATCAATTGCCTAACTCCAGAACCGATGAGGTGTCTTGTATTCATCAAGCATAGTGCAAGCCATCTCAACAAGAGTTCTGTTCTTGCGCTCCACGACGCCATTCTGCTGAGGAGTATAAGGAGCAGATAACTCATGAGTAATACCAAGTTCATCAAGATAGTCATCAAGACCAGAATTCTTGAACTCAGTCCCATTGTCACTTCTGATGTGCTTGATCTTCACACCAAAGTTAGTTGAAGCCCTCGAGGAAAATCATTTGAAGACTTCCTGCACCTCATGTTTGTAAGTGACAATGTGCACCCATGTGTAACGAGAATAATCATCAACAATAACAAAGCCATATAGAGATGCATCATTTGTAACAGCAGAATAATGATTAGGATCAAAGATATCCATGTGAAGCAATTCAAATGGTCGAGTGGTAGTCATGATAGTCTTCGCTGGATGCTTGGCCTTGGTCATCTTTCCAGCTTCATAGGCTCCACATAAGTGATCCTTGAGGAATTTGACATTCTCAATGCCAATGGCATGCTTCTTCTTCGCAAGCGTGTGCAAATTCCTCATGCCAGCATGACTAAGTCGTCGATGCCATAGCCAGCCTTCTGAAGCTTTTGCAAGTAGACATACGGCTGGTTGTGGTCCTGTAGAGAAATCAACAATGTACAAGTCTCCTCTCCTAAAGCCTTCGAAGACTTTGGAATTATCAGCTTCCATGATCACAGCACAATGATACTTGCCAAAGACAACAACCATATCAAGATCACAAAGCATTGAGACAGACATGAGGTTGTATCCTAAGGACTCGACAAGCATGACTTTGTCCATGTGTATATCCTTTGAGATCGCAACCTTACCTAGACCCAATACCTGACTCTTGCCTTTGTCAGCGAAGATGATATGCTTCAGATGTGAGGGTGATAAAGGAGCATCCATCAATAGATTCTTGTCACCAGTCATGTGATTCGTACATCCACTATCGAGGACCCACTTATTGGCTTTGGGTTGTTCATCCTGCAGATGAATTAGTGCAGCTGACAAACTCATATACTTCATCAGTGAAGAATATGACATCAATATCATCAGATCAATTTCATCAAGCAATAGAACAGATAAATAGTATGAGTACGTGTGAAATGAAAGTTCATTTCATCATTATTAGCATGCGTCCTATCAAGCACCGTTCAGGTCTCCAGCAAATTCTTCAGTCATTTTGAGCACGACTGGAGACCTGACCCTGCTTAAGAGATTAGTTCTTTTTCTTCACCACCCACATCTGAAGGGGTGGCAAAGAATTCATCACACTGCGAGCACCATATGAAAAAGGTGGCATAGAAGCCAGTCCACTTCGTTTCACATAAGAGGGGTTAGGGTAAGCATATGAATAAGCAGAGAAATTCTTTGAGGACTTATGAACATAATGATTTGAAGAATAATGCTCATATTCATAGCCCTTAGCTCTACCCTGCGAAACAGAGGGGTTAGCACGATGATGATCATATGAGGACTTTGATCCTTTTGAGGAATTTTATCCACGTGAGGAATTTTGTCCGTATGAGGACTTGGATCCATATGAAGAATTTGGTTTATATGAAGAATTTGATCTAGAGTTCCTATTCTTCACATGTGGTGTCATGAGGACATTCACCTGAAGACTTTCAAGGCAACTTTTGGAAACCCATATTTTCTTCATAGGGGAACCGTTCCTGTAGTTAGTGCCAACATATCTAGCAAATACTTCACCATTCTGATTTTTGAACAGTTTATAGTTGGAGTCAAATGACTCATCAGAAGAATGAGGAGATTCACATGTAAAGCCAGATAAGTTGGATGGATCGACTAGAGGTCCCTTTGCAGCAACCCATGAGGTTTTGGGGTACTGCTCAGGCTTCTAATATGTTCCATCAGCATTGAGTTTCCTCTCAAAGGCAATACCCTTTTTCCTAGGGTTTCTGTTGAGGATCTGCTTTTTGAGCACATCACAAAGAGTCTGATGCCCTTTGAGGCTTTTGTACATGCCTGTCATGTACAATTCCTTCAGCCCTGCATCATCAGTGATACTTGCATTGTCCTTAGATGAGGAATTAGTGATAGCAGAGACAGATGAAGAATTTGTAGCATTAGAAGCATTTGAACATTCGGGTGAAGAATTAGTAGTTTCACATTCAATGCACTTCAGACATGGAGGAACAAATTCTTCCTGAGTAGCGCTGATTTGTTGAGCAAGTAATGAATCGCGCTCCTTCTGAAGATCTTCATAATCCACTCTTAGCTTTTCAAGATCTTGCTTTCTTTGAAGAAATTCATAAGAGAGCTTCTCGTGATCAGATAAGAGAGTGTTATGATGACCTTGAAGATTGTCAAACTTGGACTGAAGTCTCTGAAGATTTTCAGTCAAGGTTTTAGTGCGATCCATTTCTTCGCCCAACATAGCATCACTTTTATCTAACATATTTTGAACTTTTTCAAAAGCCTTTTGTTGTTTCACAGCAATCTTAGCAAGTTTAGAGTACTTGGGCTTGAGGTTTTCATCAGATTTATCTTCACTAGATTCAGAGGAGGCGTATTTAGTTACCTTGGCACCCTTTGCCATGAAGCAATAGGTGGGAACGTAGTCATCATTGCCTTCATCAGCCTTGTTGGTGAAGCCATTTTCTTCAGAGTTGAAGATAGACTTGCTGACGAAAGTAGTAGCGAGAGCTAGGCTCGCCACACCAGACTCAGACTCCTCAGATGCCTCCTCGTCCTCATGTTCCTCACATTTAGCTTCAGAGTCCATTTCCTTACCAATGAATGCCTGAGCCTTCTTGGAATTGCTCTTCTTGTGAGATGAAGACTTCGAGGATTTTGATGATGAAGACTTTGAAGATTTCTTCTTCTTCTTTGCGTCATCAGAAATGTAATCCTTGTACTTCTTCTTCTTTGATTCCTTATCCCACTGAGGACAATCTTGGATGTAGTGACCAGGTTTCTTGCATTTGTGGCATAGCATCTTCTTGTAGTCACTGGATGAGGAATCATTGCTCCTTGAGTATTTTCCAAAGCGACCATGTCTTGAGAACTTCTGAAATTTCTTCACCAACAGTGCTAGTTCCTGGCTCAGTTCTTCAGGGTCACTAAGGCTTCTAGCAGAGTCCTCATCTTCAGACTCAGAGACTGCCTTGACCTTCAGAGCACGTGATCTGCCATAGCTCAAACCATAGAGATCTATCTTCTCAGCAAGCTGGAACTCATGAGCATTTAGCCTCTCGAGGATATCAGCGGGATCAAGTGACTTGTAATCAACACGTTCTTGAATCATCAGTGCCAGAATATCAAATGAAGAATCAAGCGATCTCAGCAATTTCTTTACCACCTTATGGTCGGTGATGTCAGTGGCGCCAAGCGCTTGAAGCTCATTTGAGATGTCAGTGAGGCGATCAAAGGTTTGCTGGACATTTTCATTGTCGAGTCTTTTGAAGTGGTTGAAGAGATTGAGAAGAACGTCAACACGAGAGTCACGTTGAGTTGAGACTCCTTCATTCACTTTGGACAGCTTATCCCAGATAAGCTTAGCAGTTTCCAAAGCACTCACTCTTCCATACTGTCCTTTGCTCAGGTGGCCACATATGATATTCTTCGCTTGAGAATCGAGTTGCTTGAATCTCTTCACATCAGTAGCGTTCAGAGAAGGTGTGACAGAGGAAACACCATTTTCCACAACATACCAGAGATCGTTTTCAATTGCCTCAAGATGCATTCGCATCTTATTCTTCCAGTAGGGGTAGTCCGTTTCATCGAAGGTAGGACACCCAGCAGAGACCTTGATCATACCCGCGGTCGACATAACTAGACTCCAGGCGGTTAAACCAAAATCACACAGAACAAGGGAGTACCTTGCTCTGATACCAATTGAAACTGTGTTATATCGACTAGAGGGGGGGTGAATAGGCGATTTTTATGAATTCTTCACTGAGGAATTTGCTGGTGAGGAAATTTCTAAATGAAGAATTACTAGCAGCGGAATAAGTACTCAAATGTAAACATAACAGAGCACAAGCATGGTCATCATAATGGAATGAAGACAAGCACAAAGTACAGAAAGCGTAAACACAGGATAACACAGAAATAAGATGGACAGACTGAAGAAATTGATCTGAGGAAATTGAGAAAGTCTTCAGACAAAGTCTTCAAATAGATATGAACAGGCACACAACAACAGAAATGAGAAAATGAAAGAGTTGAGAAAATAGAACCAGTAAGCTTGGTGAAGACAATGATTTGGTAGACCAGTTCCAACTGTTGTCTCAGTTGTACATCTGATTGGAGCGGCTGAGTATTTAAACTCGAGGACACCCAGTCCCAGACACACAGTCCTCACCGTATTCTCCTTGAGCTAAGGTCACACAGACCTCGCCCAATTACTCGTGGTAAGTCTTCAGGTGACTTCCAAACCTTCACAGACTAGGTCACTCGGCGATCCACAATTCCTCTTGGATGCTATAGACCATGCCGCCTAACCATCTGGAAGAAGCACAGTCTTCAAAGGTAACAAGCGTCGGTCCACGCAGGATCAATCTCTTCAGTGATGCTTAATCACTTTGGGTTTGTAGGTGTTGGGTTTGGGTTTTCCTCACTTGATGATTTTCTCTCAAAGTCCTCGGAGGATGGGATGCTCACATGAAAATTTTTCCTTAGTATTTCCTCGACCCCCTTTAACAGTACGGTGTTTCCTATGACTCAAGAAAGAGAAAATGAAACTATAAAAACAAAAATCTTCACGCTTCATGTTCCTCGAATGAATTCCAAGTCTTCAAGATTACACCAATTTCTTCACTTTCAAAGTCTTCGGAAAGTCTTCAGAAATCCAAAGTCTTTAGTCGAAGAACTTCATTTTTAGGGGTCGACTTTCTCTGTAAATATCAAACTCCTCATAGACTTATAGACCTGTGTACACTCACAAACGCATCAGTCCCTTAATCTATAAGTCTTCAATACACCAAAATCACTAAGGGGCACTAGATGCACTTACAGGCAGTGGCTAGCATGGGTAAGGCCGGACAAGCAATGGGTTGCCATGATCCCACCTCCTGATGACCAATAAAGGGCGTTGTTCGGCAAAGCGACATCGATTCAAGTTGGCAATGGTAATAAGGCGAGCTTCTGGAAGGATATCTGGATCGGCGAAGCGCCTGTGTGCATAACCTTCCCTGCTCTGTTCAGTCACGCGCGTCGCAAAAACAGGTCGGTGGGGACGGCTCTCACCAACGATCAGTGGATAAAGGATTTGCAACATGGAAATACAGCTGCAATAGCGCCACAATTCCTGCAGATGTGGCGGCTGATCGACCAGGCACACATAGCCCTGGCCCCGGACCAAGAAGATGAGATCATCTGGAAGCTCACACGCGACGGCAAATACACTGCCAAAATCGGCTTACCAGATGCAATGCCTGCAGGCCCCCAACACAAACTTCAACAATCTCATTTGGAAGGTCTGGGCTCCCAACAAGCTCAAAATGTTCATGTGGCTCCTCGTCAGGGACCGCCTCTGGTGCAACGACAGATTGCAGAGAAGAGGCTGGCCCAACGGCTACTTCTGCCCCCTGTGCATCAGGAATTTGGAGACATCTACACATCTGATATGGGTCTGCAGTTTCTCGCAGCAGGTCTGAGGGAAATGCGCCAGCTGGTTTGGGTGTTCCTCGCCAGCGACACGAGCGAGACCTCTGCTTAGCTCGGCCCAGACTTGCCATCTTCTCATCAACAAGATTGCTCCTGCTAACAGGCGCGGAGTCAGATCTCTGATCATCATGATCGCCTGGGAATTATGGAAGAAAAGAAACCACTGTGTCTTCCGGGCAAAAATGCCTCGGATGAAAGATGTCGTCGCAGCAATCAGAGCAATATCGAGCAATGGAGATTGGCCGGAGCCAAATGCATGGAGCCTCCCTTCAGGGACACAATTAGCGAAAATTAGCCATAAGAGAGGAGAGCCACCTGTACTTTTCTAATTTCATCCACTTGATCACTTGATCTACATGTTTCCACTGCTTTCTGCTAAATCAATGAAGCCGGTGATCAGCCGGGTCTTAAAAAAACATATGGAACTAAATGAATATGGCCAAGAACTAATAATTTTGTGCCGCAGTGATCCGTTGACACTATTATGGTAGCGGTTTCTTCCATTATAGTCCAATTTGGTTGCCATGGCATCGCTTAAAATGTGTATTCATGTTGCAACGCACGGGCAATTACCTACTTCCTCCGTTTCTAAATATACGTTTTTTCATTTTAAAATATGTCTATATACATCCATACGTAGTTTGTAGTAGAATCTCTAAAAGGACTTATATTTAGGAACAGAGGGAGGAGTATTTTATGAATTTGTTACTCACTCCGTTCGAAAATACTTATCATCAAAATAAACGAAAAAAGATGTATCTAGATGTATTTTAGTTTTAAATATATTATTTTTATTCATTTTGATGACAAGTACTTTCAGACAAATAAAATATGTCGGTCAATTAATCCGCCGCACATAGTTAGAGCAGGACGGGAAAGAGGAAAGCGGGATTTCGGTGACATTTACCACAGGCAGGGCCGGTCCTGGGGAGGGGCGAACGGGGCAGCCGCCCCGGGCCCCCAAAAGCCAGGGGCCCCCTCCCAGGTATACGTACGTAGGTATACATACAAGCTTCGACAGGAAAAATTCTATCAGCGCCTCGCTCAGCTTCGCGTGCTAGCCTAGGAAAGTAAATACGTTGGGCCTGGCCCATGTTTGCACGTACTCACGTGGAGTCGTGGAGAACTGCAGATCGGAGAGGAAAAGGAATCGTTGCCTCGTTGGATTGATTTCCTGTAATTTAGGAATTAGCTTCAGTCTTTCCTCAGAAAAAAAGAGATTAGGATCGGTCGTTCCCTGCCTTTTTCCTGTTCCGCTGTTCCTGTTCGTCTAATCTCTTCGACTCTCCTCACGAACGAACGACGTGACGACTGCAGCAGGCCAGCAGCAGGATCTCTCATCTCTTCGACCGAACAAGTATATCTCGGCGCGCTCTCTTCCCTCGTATGATCTTGGTCCAATTTCTTTTCTTTCTAATCCTGATTCCCAATTTCTCAATCAATCGAACAGATTAACAGGGAATTGTTTTTAGGGCGCTCAAATCATTGCACCCACGTTGCCAGATTAGATTGCAGAAAGAAGGTAGTATACCATGCCCTAGCAGATTCTCATTATATTAGATGATCTTTTGTACTTAATCTAATATTTTAATTAGCTTTGTGCTAATTTTGAAAGTGAATTGTTCCTTTCAATTTCAGCAGGGTCATGTCGAGTACAGGTAGAAAGTATTCATCTGGAAGTCATAAAAGAAAGAAAGAAGAAGGAGGCAGGTGAGGAGAAAGAAGCATTAAGCGGATCTCTTTTTAAATATTATAAGAGCGATACGAGCACGGCAACTAATCCAGACGAGTTGGCGATAGTTCTTGTGGGTGACCAGACTGATGGCAATCCGGAAGATGATGGTCATACTCCTACAGAAGGCAATGTTGACGTCAACATGGATGATAGCAATGTGAGTGACCATGAGTCCATATTTAATTCATCCGCGGCAGGATCTACTAGTGTTGATGAGAAACCAATTAGTGTGGATATTTATGGTCCAAGCAATTAGGGTAATCTTGATAACAAAGCGAGGGACATATTATTGGAAAGGGGGTCTAAAAGGGAAGAAGAAAACACTAAATACCGGATTTTCTTTACTATGCCTGTTACTATGGCATCAGCTGAAAGAAGTTTTTCGAAGTTGAAGTTGTTGAAGAACTACTTGAGATCTACAATGTCACAAGAGAGGTTAAATGGCTTGGCAACTTTATGCATCCAGAAAAATTTGCTTGATGAAATTGATATTGATATTGTCGTTAGTGATTTTATATCTCAGAATGTTAGGAGAAAATTTTGAAGGTAATATGTAATAAATTATGTGATATGCACAATTATTTTGGATGCACTTAATTATTTTCTTTAATACAAATTATACGTACATATGATGATTATTAATTAGGCATTTATACTAAGGGCCCCGAAGGGCCCCGGATCATAGTTTCGCCCCGGGCCCCCAAAATCTCATGACCGGCGTAGTCGCCGCCGTTGTCCCGCCAACGGTGACAGGAGATCGCCGGCGGAGGGCGTACAGGGTCACGTTCCCCACGTTGCGGGAGACGCTGCAGTTCGAGGAGACGGATATGCGGCCGCACCGCGTGTTCCAGGGTGGGCGGTGGGTCCCGGCTGCAGAGGTGGTAAGTGGTGGGCTGGATGAGGAGTATCCCTCTGTCTTTGGGTCCATCTGTTGGATTAAGATTGTTGATTATCTACTACTACTCCTCCGTCCAGAAATACTTGTCGAAGGAATGCATAAAAATGAATGTATCTAAAACTAAAATACATCTAGATACATCCATTCCTCCGACGAGTATTTTCGGATGGAGGGAGTACTATTAAACAATCGAGTTGTGGCACAAACATTACATCTCAGCCATACATCCGTCATCTCTTAATGGACCGGATTGCTTCAATGTTGTATCACATCATTTACCAAAATCAATTACCAATAACATTTACCAAAATCAATTACCAATAATTACCATAATCTACGCCATTATAATTACGCAGAACTTACCAACTTGGGCCTATTTTAATCATAATCCATTAGCAATAATTACCATGATCTAATAATTACGCAATAATTACCGCGATCTCGCTCCAACTAGAGATCTCCACCTTTGGCCGTCCTGTCCTCGCTCAAATCTCTCGATCCGAATTTCTGAGGCAGCCCTGCTCGCGCCACCGTCGATCTCCTTGCTCCAACCCCTAGCTGTGTTGTACACGTACCTATCTCTACTACTATTAAACAGGCAAACATTTTCTTTTTTAAAGATACCCCGTTAAGTGTACATCGATTAATTATCACCGTTTGATCATCTAAATTAATGAAATCTAACGGATCAGATTAATCTGATGAGATATCAAAGGGTGCAATTAGCAATTACTGAAGGCAGACCGCTCCACCGGCGGACCAAAATTTTATACGTCTGCTTCGGCAACTTCCGCTCAAGCATCCCACCAAATCTTCGATAATTATTACTCCTATACCATATATAATTGTTATCTAATTATTATTATCCTTTTTTGTTGCCGGAGCATCTAATTATTAGTATCAGCTAAAAGAGAAAGCCACTCAACCTAATTGATTTCTTCCCACCCCGCGTCGGATGCTATCGGCGTCGAAACATGCCCCTTCATCCCTTCCTGTGCCCTCCCTATCTACGTCGTCATCCCTTCTTGTTATTCCTCGTCTGAAAACATATCTTCTCTAATCCCTCGTACTATCCGCCATTGCCTCTGCAAAGGACACGCTACACACACCACCTCTGTCGCTGCCGTGTGGGATACCGGAGTTGTCGTGGCCTCCGATTCGACGCGCTATCAGATCAGGGTGGAGATGGTCCGTGCCGGTCTGACCAGCCTGGCAGTCTTGTTTTCCGTGACTAGGCCGGCGGCGCTCCAGATCGGGACGGACCGAGCGGACCAGCAAGTGGCGACGACAATCAGCGGCAGGAGGCCATGACGAGCGCGCACGACGGCAGGAGGCCACGGCGACTGTCGCGGCGGCGCATGGCGGCAGGAGGCCATGGATGGCGCCTGCAGGAGACCTCTACGACGTGGACACCGGCAACGACGAGGACGACCAAGGAGCCATCATGCCGGCTAGCCATGGCAACCCTGGTGCGCTCCTGCACTCGCTGACGTTGTCCATGGGCTCTGGCTCCCTGTCCACCTGCGTCAGCATGCAGCAGGCGCCCGCACACGCCCATTCCTACGACGCTGCCGGCGGCGAGTACATAGGACAAAAACAGGAGGATGCACACAACTTCGGTGCATTGACTGTATAACCTCTTCTCTTCGTGGATGTCTCCTGCGCGCACGCACATGCATTGACTGTATGGATGGAGCGTGCAGGAGGATTGGTTTTTCTTCAGTTTTCTATAGGGATATGCAACATGAGACCTGACGACCTTTTCACGTGCATGGAATCATTTTCTGTGGACGAAGCGAGTGCGGTGGCGACGACATGTTCAATTTCATCGTCTGAGAAATAAGGACGAAGCGAGCGCGGCGGCTTAGTTGGCGCCTGAGCCGGTTCTCTGCAGAGCAGAAGAACCGTCGTTGGGATCTGCCATACCTTGCTCGGAATACCATAGAGAGTATCGCTCCTCTCCAAACAATGCCGAACGTTTTCACGGTTCTTTCTTCTACTTCCTTAGAAGCATTCCTGTTTTTACAACTTGGGTTTGTATGGACGTGCGTTACTTAATACTCCCTCCGTCCAGAAATACTTGTCAGAGAAATGGATAAAAGTGGATGTACTTAGAACTAAAATACGTCTAGATACATCGATTCTTCCGACAAGTATTTCCGAACGGAGGGAGTACTCAATAATCCTAGGCCTTTTCGCCAAAAATAAATAAATTGAAGGAAGTCATTTTTTTTCACCTTCTCAACTACATTGAGACTGAAGATGCCTACGCTTTATAACAATTGATTAAACATATAAAAAACTGAGATAATTAGGTGCCAGTGCTCTATGCATACGATGATTCATTTAAATGATAGGTCGATTTGTAATATCTTTATTAGTATTAGAATATCTTTTCTATGGGAATTCTTATTTTTGTCAGTGACCAAGGTGGGCAAAAGCGGACCTGTATTATTTTCATTACCATTTATTTTAAAACAGAAGGTGAAACAATTAAGCATCGTTGTCGACCGGAGTGGATACCTGAGTCTGACCACCGCCTGCCTACCTCCGCCAAACCATCATTTTCCAGACACACCAATGTTGCCTCACCCACAAGACGCGGATCCAACCTGCGCGAGAAGAAGCAGAAGTCGCCAATGGGCGTCCTGATGGACACCACTGGGGCTAGGCCTTTCTGGGACTGCGCCCCCACAGACAACATAGGTGCTTCCACGACCCTCCCACATGAAGCTGCGCGACCACCACCGCCACCCATCATCGTCTAGGGGTGGCACTGTTGCTGAGAGGGACGCCTCCCTATGAGCAGCACGCGGCACACAACATCAGACCGCCACGCTCCACCGATCATCTGAGACCTGTGCCAAGATAACAGCCTGCGGAAAAGGATGCCCTGCCTTCACCTTCCTTGGGGCACAGGTGGGCTTTGTCGGCGCCCCCTCCGACGGCGGTGAAGCGAGGGAGCAGGGGGTGGTCTTGCGGTGCAGGTAGGGTTTTCCCATGTCACCCGAGTAGAGTAACATGAATATAATATTAGTTGAGACGTGCGTTGCACGTGCACGCTTACTAGTGGATAGAAACATTTCACTTTAGTATTTTCAGGTGCTTGGAGTATATATGATGCGCCTCTGTCCTCAAATCCGAATGCATTGTTTTCTTTGCTTTTGTGGTTACCCCCCTAATGGATTGTTGCATGCAACATTTTGTTTATCAAATTTAAAACATGAATAATCGTCCTTTAAATTATCTAAACTCTCTTGAATGGGTTAACTATTTTCTAGAACTTTTAAAATTAAAGTTACGCGCAAATAAATAAAACAACTTGGCGACTTGCATTGTGAACTGTAGAGACTTAAATTTGTCACGGAAATAAGAGACTTAAAGCGAGTATATATTTTCATTTATTTGTCTTCATTTTTATTTTATTTTGAGTTGGATATTTGTCTTCATTTTGGACTATGCTATTTTATTCGGACAAGGCCATTCCATAACATCAAGATCCAGGTGAGAAGACTTGATCTTGGTTGCATTCGCATACTGATCCATGATCGTGGTCACAATGCAGTCTAGCTAACTACATCTACATATTATATTAGGCTCACTTAAAATGGCTTATGCTTACACTACCCAGACTTGTCAGAATAGTTGATGCAAGTTTAAGAACTTTAAGGGCCAAAAACGCTCATTGCCTCAATATTGATTTTCCGTCCATGCAGTGCAATTTAACAAATTGAGGGTTTTCAGAATAGATGCACTCGTATTGAATTTATATTCCGGTTGGTGCGGCGGCGTCTGCGAGCTTATAAACTGAATTTTAGAAGTGGCTCTAGGATGAATCCCTAGAATATGTCTTACTGGGATATTTGAAATATCATGGTCTTCGAAATTTGCATCTGAATTGCGAATGTGTGGAGAACTTTCATGGTAACTGACATTAAAGAAGGATTATATGAGGGGAAGAGATGACTTTCTCTTTCAACATCTGTTAAAGAAGGTATTGTTTTATTGATAATGATAAGGAAGGAAATTAAGTGTTTAATACTCTCGTTGTGTACAGGGCAAGGGAAGTCCTTTGTTCAGTGAGGGGCATCAAGTTGAAGTGAGTCATTTTGCAAGAAACTTTAGTGGATCCTGGAATCCAGCTACTGTTCTTAAAGTGATTGGTGCTACACATTTTCTAGTACAGTACATGCATATTGGAAAGGATGATGAACCGGCCACTGAGATTCTAGATTCACAATATATTCGGCCATCACGCGACATCACCAATATGGATTCTAGGTACAGATTTTCTCCTGCATCTCATGTTGAGGTCCTTCATGAAGGTGGCTGGTGGCCTGCTATTATTGTGAAGGTTTTAGGTTCTGAAATCAACAAGTATGTAGTGAACTTGAAGAATCCCAAGACAGACATGGATGACGTGGAACCTGTGGATGTTCTGACGGTGGAAAGTACGCAGCTACGGCCACGGTTTGACTGGGACGGTAAAAACTGGGTACGCTGCTTGAAAAAGGTACACATAGTGCATATTCCGTATTTTGTCTTCTGTCATTCTTTTCTAGTGTTTTTTTCCTTGATAGAAAATAGAATGCTATTTAGTTCTGTCATTGCATGCATTTCATAGCCTTTTTTTAAGTGTGTATCGATGAAGGAGCAGGTGGCCTCAAACAAACAATAGTTGACTGCAACAACTATATTATACTTAGTTTTTGTCATTCAGATTTCAAAGGAACTTGTCAATATTGCCTTTCTTTGGCTCCTCTTATCACTATTATTGCAACATGTTATTCACTTAGCCCACCTTTTTCTTTTCTGCAAATCACTTAGCCCACCTTGGTTTTGCACCGTTTGGATCAGGGCTAACAACACTTTCCATCTGTTGGTTCTTTAATCCATTAGGCCTAATTAATTGATAGACAATTAGACATAGTCCTGTTACGATAGCCATATCTGCATCTTGTATGTTTATTAGGCAAGCATATCTGCACTTGAAACAAGAAGCAGCTGGTAATGAATTAGGAATATGCAAATTAATTTATTCGTAGTTGGAATGTTATATCTGCTCTAGGTTCCAAACAACAATGATGTTATTCAATGTTACCTTAAATCTGTAGTTGGAAGACTGTAGATTATGGTATAGTGTACTGATATGTGTTATTTTACCCTGTGTGCTAGCCTTCGCTCCAAAATTATGTCCATGAGATGCATCCATTCCAGAAACCTTCTAATGGTCCTCAATTAACTTCTCGAAAAAGAGCAATTCCCGCCTTCTATGATGACTTGGATAAAGTCAGTAATAAACCTGGTTCTCGTCATGACAAAAAGTTGAAGGATGAAGATGTGACATCAGAACAAATTTCTCCTGTTTTGTCCATTCGTAATGAAAACAATGAAATTATTCATAAGCAAGGAACAGCATTGGCATTGAGGTCTGGGTTGTCCCTTCCTTCACTTCCACAAGTGGCGGCATTTGGCTCTCTGAGTTCATCTACACTTGCTCCAAGCTGTCATCTTGAACAATCATCTTCTGAGATGATTATTGTACCCTCTATGGCACAAAGTCGACAGATTCAGGCATCTCTATTTGGAGGTTTTGGTGAACCAAGACCTGTCCCACAGGGCCCACTATTAGGAACGCGGTCACTTGGCTCAGATTTTCGCATCATTGAAGGGTCAAAAAATGCATTAAGTGGTCAGGGTAACCAATCAACTGTTGGAACTGGGACTGAACTGTCCAGGCAAATGGAGAAATGTGTTTCTTCTCAAACAACAGTGGCTCTAGGGGAGAACCCTGAAACTGTGAGTTGTTACTTTTAATACAACCCCTTAATTCTACCAGTCCTAACATCATTCGAAATATCATTTGTTCTTATTTTCCTTTACATTTGTAAATGCTAGATACAGCCAATGAAAGGGATAGCTGCTCCTGCTAAAGCTACTGAGGAAGACAGTAAGTTTCAGACTGTTTAACGTATATTGGTACTCCCTCCGTCCAGAAATACTTGTCGGAGAAATGGATCAAAATGGATGTATCTAAAACTGAAATATGTCTAGATACATCCATTTCTCCGACAAGTATTTTCGGACGGAGGGAGTACAACATACACTGCAAATACTAACTAGCAAATTTCTTGCAGTGTCTGAACTGCCTAATGATTTGACTGCTGGGTGTGAAACACTTCCAGAAATGGATGAGCTGAGTTGTATTGACCCGACATCACGAAAGGACATCGGAGGTATGCCTTCTGATTCCTAAAAGTTAGCAATGCGCGCTGATTACAGCAAAGTCCACTACACTTTCACTATGTTATTACATTTCCACTACACTACACTTCCATTTCCAGGTTCACAAGCAGGTGGAAGAGATGATCTTGAGCAAGGGGGCTACACAGGTGAAGCACATGATTCTTGCTGTCCCTTGTCGGAATCAGCAGCTGTGCATGAGAGTATCATGGACACGAATGGCCGGATTTCAGAACCCTTGGCAAGCCAGCATCTTCCATTTGTGAAGACCTCCCCAATGTGGGCACACCTTGAGGGACTGGAAATATTCAGGAAAGCACCACAGCGACCAAATTTCCATCAGTTCGAGCAGCATGGTCAAGAGGTCTGTGAAGGACTGGCATTAGGTTTGATGTTCTCTTTTGCTATTTTAGCAGAGAGCATAAACAGTCTGAATGCTCTGGACGATAGTAGACTACTCGAGCAGAAGATGACGGGCCTTGCTTTGCTTGAGGCAGATGGTTTTGATGTCAAGGACCTGAGAGCACGCGTGGAAACAATGCTCCATGCAAATAATAGTTGCGCTGAACTACAGGATTCCATCAGAAAGCTGGAGGAGAAGATTGCTCACAAAGAAACCAAGGACCGAGAACTTGGCACGCAAGTTCGGTCGCTGGCTATGGCTGTCCATCATCACGATCTACATGCCTATCTGATGCGCATCGTCATGCGGTCTGCCATCACGCAGAAGATGAACAATGCTATGGAGATCTCAAGGCTCAAGACAGAAGCGAACAAGCTTAAGAGATCGTGTCTATCCAACACCATCGTCGTGCCACGGTGAGTTTGGAGGTGAGCAAGTCAGCACGTTCTTGAATAGGTAGTTATCAGTGGTAAGTGGTGGAGAGCCCCCTGCTAGATGTTTTGTAGATAGTTCGTAATGCTATCCTAGAGTTTGCCGTGCCGGCGAGTCTTTTGTGTATGGGCTGTATATGTGGTTACTCTCGTATGTTGCAGTCCTCTGTAAAATACATGTTGTGTAGATAGTCCGCAATGCTATCCTGGAGTTCGCCGTACTGGGGTGAGTCTTTTGTGTACGGGATCATGTATATGTTGTTACTCGGGTATGTTACAGCCCTCTGTAAAATAGCATGTAAGTTGAACCTGGAGGTTATTGATGTATTCTGTGTGTTCAGTAATCAAACTCGCAGCACTTTGTAGGTACCCCTCTCTCTGTTTCATTCGGAAGAAGCCTATTTCGAGAATATGGCAATGACTTCGTGGTGTCTGGAAAAAAAAATTCAGATTTGGAAGGCAAAAGTTAGTGTTCATGTATTATTGTAGTCCCATGTAATTTCATGTGGTAGTGAGACATTAATGCTAACTATTTCCAAAATTAAATATCGGTATACTTATCTATCTTCTTTAGTTCCTCCTAGGTGAGCTGTATGCGGGAAAACCCTATACGACGCATTCTGCGTCAGAATGTCGACCTATCGCACAGGAGATCACGAGCAAGCGTAGAACTGGGCCGGCCGTTAACGCGTTCGGCTTTCCACCTTCTAGGAGGTTCCGGCCGGTCTTTTCCGGTTTTGGGAACCTTCTAGAAGGTTCCTAAACCAGGTTTTTCTTTTTTTCCCAATTTTTTTGCTGCTTCTTTTTTCTTAAATGTTTTTTCTTTTCCTTGTTCCTTTTTCCTTTATTCTGTTATTTTTTCTATTTTACATACATTCAAAATTTTGAGAATTTTCAAATTTTGTTCATATTTTCAGAAAAAATAACTGTTTTGAAA
This sequence comes from Triticum dicoccoides, assembly GCF_002162155.2. Taxonomy (NCBI): domain Eukaryota; kingdom Viridiplantae; phylum Streptophyta; class Magnoliopsida; order Poales; family Poaceae; genus Triticum; species Triticum dicoccoides. The sequence continues at coordinate 298,784,600 of NC_041391.1, read as the reverse complement.
AAAATTCACATTTTTAAAAAATGTTCAGAATTTCAAATTTTGTATTTATTTGTTAATAAATATTGAGAATTTCAAAATATGTTCAGATTTTCAAAATTTTGTGCATGTTTTGGAACTTGGTTCCATTTTTCAAAAAAATCATGTTTCAAAACTTGTTTGCGTTTTCAAAAAATGTTTGCAATTTGGAAAAAGTTTGTAAATTTGTTTTTCAAAAAATGTTACCTTTCTCCAAAATTGTTCATGTTCTTCATTTCGAAACATGAACATTTTTTGAATATGTGAACAAATTTTATGAGAACGAACAAATTTTGAATTTCCCAAACATTTTGGAAAACATGAACATTTTTGGAATTTGTGAATATTTCTTTAAAGCACGAATGATGTTTGAATCTTGAGAATAAATTTGGAAGCACGGACTATTTTTTGTAGCACGATCATTTTTTGAATCTTCAGAACAAATTTTGAAATGAAGAACAATTTTGAAAAATCCTGAACAATTTGGAACCATGAACAATTTTTTCAAGCGCGAACTTTTTTGAAACTTGAGAACATATTTTGAAAAATCCTGAACAAATTTGGAAGCGCGAACATTTTTTGAATATGTGAACAAAAAATTGAAATCCGGTACATTTTCGGAATTTCAAAAAAATTGAACTTTTATGTGTAACGAGAACAATTTCTGAATTTTGAGAACATTTTCGAACAGTTGTTGGATTTTTAAACATTACTCGCATTCAAAAATTTCTAAGAAAAGATAAAAAAACAAAAAAAACCTCTCCGATTTTGCGTTTTATTGTGTTCTTAATGTTACGAACTCCACTTTTGTCGTGAACGATTGTCAGGTCCACTGGTTTGCATACTCTTCTTTCGATCAACAGGTCTATAGTTTGATTCCCAGCTGGGACGTGTCTTTTTCTCTTTTTAGACACTCAAATTATTGTGCTACAGAACAAACGGGATCGCTATACCATGGGCCGGCCCAGTCGGGCGTCATTGTGTGCGTCGGCTCGCTAGGAGCTCCCCTAGTAGTTTTGTTGGGCTCCAAATTCACATGGGCTGCTACATTCTTTTTTTTAAAATTGTTGAATGCCCTTAAGGCTGGCCATAGTAGGGGTAACATAAGTGGTATCATGCACTTGAGACTCGTAAACATGCTTATGTGGCAGACAATTAAAGAAGAGAGAGAGGGTTATAGTAACATAGATTAATGCATTAGTAAGTCTCAATTGCATGCAAGGATTTCAAGGTGCATTAATTCATTGCATGTACTTCATGCATACATGCATTGCATGTACTTCATGCATACATGCATTGCAATTAATGCATTAGTAAACACAATTCTTTGAAGAGAACGAGCGCATTAATTGAGTGCTTTTACAAACCACAAAAATTATTCCACCACTCATCATCTACCTTAGTTGGTGAGATTTTTGAATTGAGGTGAGATTTTTGAATTGAGCCCTATAAACCAGAAAGGAGATAGTATCGTATCATAATAAATGTTGTGCTACTACTCCCTCCTTTCCGGTTCAATTCAAAAATCTCACCAACCAAGGTAGATGGTGAGTGGTGGAATACCTTTTGGAGTTTGCAAAAGCACCCAGTTAATACTCTTGTTTTTCTTAAAAAAATATGTTTATCAATGCATTGGTCAATTTTCCCTTAATACTTGCATGCAATGATTTAATGCACCTTGGAATCTGAACATGTGATGGGAAACAACCAAATTAAACCTTATAAAATGGAAAACTAAAATTTTGAGATAAGCCCTATAAACCGGAAAGAAGGAAGTATGTGTCATGCATGGACATAAATGAGACCACATATGATACTAATATATGATATTATGCGCTATGAATGTAGTATCATACACTAGTATCATATGCATGATACTAGAATATGATACTCCCACTATGACCAGCCTTAGGAGTAAACTTGAAGCGTGTCGAGTTTTGCACCTAAGGTGCAGACTCTATTGCAGTCGCTCCCCAACCAGTCTAGTGGGAACTGCAACAGGGCCGCCGCACGGCGACGAGGCATTGGAGGGGACGTCCTAGCTTGTTGCGCCCTATGGCAATCTGACACGCACTAGCTGCCCATGCAAACTTTACATAGGGCAATCCGACTGAGCTGGACCTAGTTGTTGTAGCAGTCATACTATAACAAACTAGATGACCCTCATGCGCTGCTGTGGGAATTCTTAGTTTATAAACATGATGGTAGATGAATTGAACAACCTTTTGCATAGTGTATTTACATACTTAAGATAAAAAAAAGCAATGGGCAAAATACTTGGTATAAATATAGATATGGGAAAACATGAATTATGCGCTCATTTTTTTTTACTAAATACATAAGTAATCTAATGTGACTTCAATGAATATTAATGTATATTATTGTAACTGTTGTCATAAATCAATCTACATATCTACATGCTTACGATCTTCACAAACAATGGTAAGTAAACACAAATATTGGTGATTGTTGTTTCTTGCACTACGTGACAGTGAGTGATGGAGCTCCAACATCAACAAAAAAGGGGAAAAAATCCTTTCTCTCTATTTTTTGTCAAAGTGAGTGCAAATTCTCTTGTCTCGAAGCATTTTTCTGAAAAGAGCATGAGTACTTATCATAAGCACAGAGATCCTATTAGAATAGATGAGAGAGAGACGGGAGACATAGAAGTAAAGTGAATCCTTGATCTCATTGATGATGGGTTACATATATATATATAACCCCCGAAGGGGTGTCTCCGAAGGGACACGAGGCAAACGCCTCCTTTAGGAAAAGTATGGATTAACAGGATTAATTAAATCCTAACACTCCCCCTAATCCATGCTTGTTAGTGTAAGTATCATCATCTTGAGAAGCTCCTCCAAAAACCCTGTGGGAAAAATATGAGGAGATATGTGTTCCATATGTTGCTAAAACTCCTTCAAACCTAGTGAGAAAATAAGGAGAAAATGATGCAACATATAATGGTTATTGTCTCTTTTAACTCAATACGAGAACCCATAGAGTTTAGAGGATAATAAATATGTCGTATATACTTTCCTAAAACCCCGATGGGGAAAACAAAAAGTATGAAATATGATCTCATGTTGATATTACCTCATTAAAAACCTTTATGAGAACCTGTAAAGTAAACTTATGAAGGGAAAAAGAGTATAATATGATGCATTGAACAGGAACAATTCAGGAAGATACTCCCCCTGATTCTTGCAAAAATTCAAAGCCGTCACATACCAAAACATAGAAATTGGTAGAGAACCGCTTAACAATTCAGTCACATGATTTGACTTGCAAGATATGCAATATAGTGATATTGCTCATTATGTAACCTGTTTGCATCCGGGCAACACAAGAAACATTATCGTTGAGATAATGGTTGGTGAATGTAGCCATGAGGTCTGATTTGAAGACTCTTCATGAGAGGGCTACCACACCTATTAGGAACACTAAATTTGTCTATGATCTGATAGTGGGGATCTGATCCATGTAACCAATGATATTGATGTTCAGATTTCTCCGAAACTGAAAAACCAGGACAAGATGTTTCATGCCTTGGAGATATCGAAAGATATTCTTGAGTACCAACCAATTGTGTTTGGTGGATCCAATGCATTATGGAACGTTGAGTTCCAATATCCCATTTCCATCATCTCTTGGTCTAATAGATCTTTCTCTACGTCTAGAGAATGAACTACCATGAGAGTTATGGATAGATAAGATTTGTCAACAATGAATTCTCCAATATATTTTGGATATAGACAACATAGGTGTCTGCCAACATGAAGTCGACTTGCATTTACTGATTCACAGGACTTGATATCCTTGCTTGTGAGAAGCTGAATCCTAATGTACTTCTGCCATATATCTCTCCCTGTTGCTTTGAACGGAGAGTGGAGTGGATTTTGTTGGTACCTCCACTCTTTCAGGCGTACTTTTGCAGGATTGTAGGATTGCGTGACACCTTTATAGTCAGTAAAAGAATCTAGCATGTTATTTGCAATATGTTGCAAATCTTCTGAACGCATGGTTCAGCTCTTTGAGTACGTGGATATGAGGCAGAAATGTGTTGAACATTCCACTAATTTCCTGGCATTCTATATGGTACTTGAATTCTCCCCCTAATGCCTAGAAATATTCCTCATTGAATCAACATACTGGCCCTGAATAACTCCCCATGTGAGGGGCTTGAGGTATTGACGGTAATACAGTTATTTCTCACATAGATCCCAACTATATGTTGAGGGGCCAATGATGTATGTCGGGGTGATGATATCGGTGTGTAACCGAATTACCGCAGATAGGGAATACTTGGTAGATATCCACATATCAAAGATAGAGGGGAATAATATTATGCAGTTCTGTCATGAGCGTGTAAAACTACATGACTCCAACGTAAAGTTGGTAAATTGCAATTCCAAAGTAAAGATAATGTAATGAGCTTAACTCTTTGGATAGGATTCTACCAAACCATTTGGAGTCTAGACATTAGGACTAATTGCTAAACTTCAATCCAAGGGCCATAGAGAAGGCACTCAAGGAGAATGCTGCAATGTTATCCATTCGATTTGCTTGAAATCGATGTGAGGATAATGAGCCAATGGTTTCGTGTGAATAAAGCTCACACTTAAGACCATCATGTAGATATGTCTTTTAGAATCATGGAATACCTGAATAGTCTAGTCAATGAATGGGAAGAGTCACTTACCTCAACTTGATGCATTCAAGGAGTCTGAGTGGTTCGACGTAGACTTTAAGGTGTACGAGCCTTAAAATTAGCTTGCCTGTGTCACTTGTAGTGCACATAAAATCCAAATGTTGTTAGAATTTAGCATCATAACAATCATAAACTATTGGAATTGCTGATAGTTTCGGTTTCAACCCAATGTCTCGATGACCAAGGCGAGTATGCCAAGTTTGTCATGTACAAGACACTCTGGAAAACTATCTCGTAAGCAACCTGTGCTACGGGTTGAGTTGTATGTGTACTACAATTCTGATGATACACAGAGAATGTGCTTGCCATATCTGTTGCATATGGTAAAGAGAAGTTATTTCTATTTGTTGTCATCATAAGTTTCACTATGGAAACTATTTTGACGGATACCTCCATAGTTTAGTAGGCTACGAGTTAAACCTTGGAAGCAATAAAGCATCCCACCATTACTTGAGTACCCACAGGGACAGTAAATATGACTCGAGTTGAGCCAACAAATACCTCATCGCGTCTAGCGATTTTAAAATATCTCCTTTCTCTCAATGAGAGTGGAAACGTTGGACTTCCCTGAGTATAGAGTTTGTGGTGCATATGTCCACAAGGCACATATCATTTTTCATCGGATTAACTCCCGTATAAATCTATATATAGACATGAAGATTCTCAATATGAAAATCACTGTCAGATATATAGAATGCATAAAAATGTATTTGTATCAAAGTGTTGATACAATATATTGTGATATACAATATATGATGACAACAATACTTATGTTGCAACATTGTAAATGGACATGAATTATATTGATCACTCAGGAGATTGAGAGACTATTCATAGTCTCCAAACATGCCGGTTGAGGCATATTCAACCATCACACTCTCCGTGCCCATAGGGTTTCATCATAGCTGGTGATGTCGGATTGAAGGTTGAAGTAAGATTCAAACCTTTGCCCTTGAGGTTCATTGTATCCTAGGAATTGCTGATACAGAATAAGTAGATGCTGAGAACTGAATCTAATGCCTTATGATATATAAGACACTATTGCACACATTATCCCATGAGACACAAGAGCGATCATGATATCCATGGCCCAGATAGGGCAGTGTGGCCATTGAGGGCGAATGCCTCAAACTCTATAGCCATATGTTACCTCTATGGGTAAACCAAAGATAATTAATTTACAACCAGTAAATTAAAGATCATCATGGTTGATGTTGTAATCAACTTAGCAAAATCAATGGGTATTTCAAGAAATTTATCTTGAAACCATTAGTGTGAATCTCAAATTGCTAAATATGACACATTGAAGATAATCTCCAAAATGGAGTAGATCTCGCAGCACTAGAGAGTATAATCTGATGAAATCAGTAGATACTCACTCATAATGCCGTATGTCATGACTTAGTAAAATGTGTGGAAGAGCACTTTGTAAAGAAATTATGATGTCAAAATGACAAAACATAGGCTTTAAGAATAGTCATTGATAATCTGTGAAGGCAGTAGATCTATATGACTACCTTGTGATCTCAATACATCAATTTGAAGAAATCACTTTGAATTTTGCATTCTTATTTGTAAGAAATTAAGAAATCTCAATTGCAAATAGACATATTAATCTCGACATGTAGCGAACATGAAGATACATACATTCCGGAATACATCATACTCAAAAGAAATACACCACTATTATAATGAATAGTAATGATGTTGCAAACTTGATGTTCAAGTGAAAAACTTGAATTGTATAAATCTCAAATTAAATGAGATGATATTGTATCAAGTTGCAAGATAATTCAGCAGGGTGAATTAATATTTTGCGAGAGAAAATTAAACTCAATCGCTATGAGATTGTTTTGCGAGAGAAGAAAATCTCAATCGCAAGTTAGTACTGTTTTGTACTAAAAAAATTGCATTGTACGGACAACCTGCCCATTAATCTGCAATTTACGGAGACTTAAATGTAAAATACATTTCAGTCGAGGATTACCCCGCATACTGAACTAAGTCAGAAGACTTAACAACAAATTACAAAGTCCAATCCGTAAATAGGCAGAATAAGGAGGACTGAAATGCGGAATGGTGAAAAGATGAGGTTTTCTCCCCGTCCAGTTGCCGATTACGAGTAAATCGTAACCGCCTCCGCCTCTCGGGCTCGCCGGCCACGAGCGCGGGGCGGTTGGAGCGGCCACGGGCACGGCCGCGCGGCGGCCAGTCGAGGCCCGGCGCGGGGAGGCGGCCGCGTGCTGGAGACGGGAGACCGCGCTGCCTTGGCATGACTGCGGGCCGGGTTGGGCGGAGCGAAGGGAGCGCGGCCACGGCCTGGCGCCGTGGCACGGCGCGGGACGCGGCCGGGCGGACGGGCGCAGGGCGCAGCCACTAGCGCGCGGGCGGGCGCCACGGCCAGGGCGTTCACCATCAAGCCGAGCCGCCAAAGGTTGCTGCGTGCTCCGTCAAGTGGCTCCATCTACCAGTGCGGCCGGAGCGGCTGCACGACGGCGGGCGCCGGAGCGTGGCGCAGGTGGAGGAGTGGCGGGCGTCGGGGACGGTAGGCGCGATGGACCTGCAGTGTCCGCGTCGACAACCACATCGCTGGCTTTGGCTTCAACAACCGCAGGGGTTGGAGACGTGTTGCCGCTCAAAAGTGGCACGATTATAAAGAGTAGCTTGAAGCTATGTCAAGATTAATTCAAACATATTATTGAAAGTCACCATGAGATGGCTCTCTTCGAGAAGATCAAGATGGATATGAAGATGGCCTAAAATAGAGCTCGGATGCAAAAGTTATGACAAGCTCAGAGATGCTCATGTTGACATCAGATTAAAGAATGGCTTGAAACCCAATTAAGATGGCAGCAAATGAAAAAAGTTTCAACATTAAAGTTGTGCGTCTCGTCGAAGCGGTTGATTTTGATATAAGAAACGTCTCAATTAGAGTTCGTACGCAAAAGTTATAGCCGAAAACGCGCGGCTGCATCAGGATGGCCGGACACTCCGGGAATGATCATCCGGGTTTTGGGTTTCTCCGAGGATGGCCGGACACTCCGGTGATGTTTGTCCGGGTTTTGGATTTTTCTGCCGCAGACTTTGGAAAACAATCGAAAACTCCTTCAAGATGACCTCTAATCAAAAAATGTTCAACATGAAAGTTGTTTGTCTCGTCAAAACCGTCAAGATTTCTTTTGGGCTCGTTTCCATCCACGGTCGTTTACTACCTCAAACGTGGCCCGCAAGGTCCAGCCAATTTAAACCAAACAGTTTTGGAAAGTTCGGACAAAACCAATCCGAATTTGACTAGGGTTTTGGACGTGAATCCAAGCCTTTTCCTTGCACGGGAAGTCCAGCCGCCTCTTATATACTTAAGGGGTGACGGACGATTGAACAACACACAATCGATCAAATCATATACCACTTTTTATCTTTTATCTTTTCTCCTTAATCCTAGTTCTTCTTTTTCCTCGTTCTTCGTCTGTTCTTCTTATTACAGGGCGGCGAACCTCGAGGTCCTATGGGCGATCAGGTCGACCTAGTGCAACCCATAGCCGCCGCGTACCTAGACGGGGTCCCTTCCGGGCGTGTGGGGTTTCGGGTCCTCAAAAGCACCCGCCAGATTGCCTGCGTACCGTGCTTCCGGCTGGGTCTCCTTCAACATGAGCTGTGGTGCATCACCCTCGGTGTTGGAGGTACACGTGACGTGTTCGTGTTCAACAAGACGGCAGCGCCGTGGCCTCGTCGTCGTCGTCGATTATGACAACCTCATCCGGCAGGGCGGTGCTCAAGTCCCGGCGCGGCGGTCGATGGCGGCCATGGTACGGCGGCCGAGCGGACGGGCGCGTCCGAGGCGCGGGGCGGCCGGCGCGGCCAAAAATGGCGATGGCGTGATGCGCGCCGCGGCCACGGCAGGCGACGAAGGGCGCGAGGCGCGGCCTGCGGCAAGTTTTAAGACCTGGTTCTCCACTGATTCTCCATACAGCCATGAATCCATCGATTCGGTTGGCTTTGGCGTTTGCACACAGACCACATCTCCATCTTGAAAGCATTAGGAAAAGAAGTCGCGTCGCCGATTGAAAAACCTGGTGTTGCGTGGTGGAGTGTCTTCACGAAGTGCGCCACTGTTGGCCGCTGCCATCCGGCGTCCGGACGGGACGAACGGCAGCGTGGATGCGTGTGGAGGCGCAGGGACGAACACCAGATCCGGGCTCGCGTCGGCCGCTTGGTTTGAGGGGCCGAGGGCCACCGGTTCATCAACGCCGGAGGGCGTCGCCCGCACGGACGTGCACCAGTCTCGCCGTTCTTCTTCTCTTCTTTTCCTTCGGTTCCTTTTTGCTTGTTCCGTGGCCTAATGCTCTCGGTAGAGGCGTGGGTGATAACGTGTTGGAATAGACGAGAGAGAGACGGGAGACACAGAAGTAAAATGAATCCTTGATCTCATTGATGATGGGTTACATATATATATAACCCCTGAAGGGATGTCTCCGAAGGGACACGAGGCAAACGCCTCCTTTAGGAAAAGTATGGATTAACATGATTAATTAAATCCTAACACAAATTATCACATTGAAGTCAGGATTTTTTTACCGAAAGAAACTATGTATGAAAACTTGTCAGCTAAATTACTCGGTGCCCACGATGCACCCAAGTATGTCTTCACGGGCAAGCCGATCCATAGCTGCAGACAACACGTCCCTTGCATCCGATGAGTCAAGAATACTCAAAACTTTGTATAACTAGATGATATCCTGCGCGTTGCTGCAGAAATTTGTAGTAGTGTATAGGAGGCTTTATAGAGTGAATAGCAGTGAAATTTATGGAAACAATAATATAAATACATGTCTATTTGAACCTTTGAATGGTATTATTTATTATACGGGGTATCCCCATATTTGCATAATTAGAAGAGTGCATCACCAACATTAAGAGAAGTAACATATATTGTAATTAGATTTTTCTTGTAATATTTCAAGATAATATCATTTGGTTGTCTATTAGAAGTGCGTGGGAGCAAGAAACAGAAACATTTGATACTAATTTGTCAGCCTCGCAGTGTTACTGCGCCCGAATAGTAAACATCTTGCATTCTCCACCTTGATCCACTTATTGAGCGAAAGATAACCAGCTACACAAAATGTCATCGTTCCCAAGTAGACGCATGTGCACTCCATTGTACTACATACAATACTATTTAAAACACTACCAGCAAACAAAGAACAATTAAATTGAAGGACAATGAGAACAGCTCATACCTGATCCTCTCAGTGACGAAAAAATCTTCGAGGTTAGGACTATTATTAGTAGCATAACAATCAAATACTGATATTCTATCTATAAAAAAAATTATGTATAACAAGTTTATGGGCACCACATATAGTTATCTTAAAATTGAGAGAATGCAAGTATGTTCATAAGAGTCACGCCATATTTTTTTATTTATGTAGGTAGATGATTGTTACGACAATAGTAGAACCTTGCAGCACGGGAAGGACAACAATGTCAATCACACAATTGTATCACCGAGGTAATAGAAATATACCGTAAAATTCACAATGTAATACTACTCACAGGGAACAAATTACCCGAAAACGAACCCCAATATGCCATATGTTGTGATAATGTGATTCTACAAAATAACCAGAGAAGAGCAATAGAAGTAAACAATTCATATTGGGTGTGTTGGAGACACAAGAGATTTCTTGTATTTGGTTGGAGGGTCATTTGAGAGAGACCATCTTCATCCTACACCTCTCACTGATTGATAAACCTTAGGTCATCCATTTGAGGGAAAATTGCTACTGTCCTACAAAACTCTGCGCTTGGAGGTCCAACACATGTCTACAAGAATAAAGTTGCGTAGTAGACATCAGTCGCCGGGACACTTCTTCTGGGCCAAAGCATGCAGCATGTTGGCGGCGGCGGAGGCGAGGTGTTCCTCCGGGTCAACACGCACAACGACCATCGCACCGTGGACCGCCATCAGCTCCTCGACCTCCACATGATATGTGGTTGGGCTTGCGCGGTGATGCTCTGGAGGTAGGGACGATGGGGATTTGGAGGCATGAGGATGTTTCTTAGGCGCCATTTAAGCAATCAGGCCGGGGCCGTGATAGAGATCAGTGGGTTACCTAACTGGATCTGAGCAGAACGTAGATGTGGTTGAAGCTGTGGTTGCGGCGGCGGTGGTTTGAGCTGCCGGTAGGGGGAGG